>NC_088219.1:39802908-40138291 GCF_036934945.1 Oncorhynchus masou masou
CACACCCGGTTTCTTAATAGTGGACCTGGGGACCCAAAAGGGGTGTACACAACCATTCAAACATTTGGGGTCACTTAAAAATGTTTTTGAAAGAAAAGCGCATTTCTTGCCCATTAAAATAACATGAAATAGATCAGAAACACAGTGTAGACATTATTAATGTTGTAAATGACTACTGTAGCTGAAAACGGCTGAATTTTAGTGGAATATCTACATAGGCGTACAGAGGCCCATTATCAGCAACCATCACTCCTGTGTTCCAATGGCACATTGTGTTTTGCAATTATGTTAGCAGAGCTGAAAACTGTTGTCCTGATTAAAGAAGCAATAAAGTTGAGTATCTGGAGCATCAGCATTTGTGGGTTCGTTTACAGGCTCAAAATGGCCAGAAACAAAAGGACTTTCTCTGAAACTCGTCAGTCTATTCTTGTTCTGAGAAATGAAGGCTACTCCATGTGAGAAATTGCCAAGAAACTGAAGATCTCATACAACGCTGTGTACTACTCTCTTCACAGAACAGCGCAAACTGGCTCTAACCTGAATAAAAACAGGAGTGGGAGGCCCCGGTGCACAACTGAGCAAGAGGAAAAGTACATTAGTGACTAGTTTGAGAAACATAGTCCTCAACTGGCAGCTTCATTAAATAGTACCCGCAAAACACCAGTCTCAACATCAACAATGAAGAGGTGACTCCAGGATGCTGGCCTTCTAGGCAGAGTTCCTCTGTCCAGTGTTTGTGTTCTTTTGTCCATCTTAATCTTTTATTGTTATTGGCCAGTCTGAGATATGGCATTTTCTTTGCAACTCTGCCTAGAAGGCCAGCATCCCAGAGTCACCTCTTCACTGTTGACGTTGAGACTGGTGTTTTGCGGATTCAAATTATCAACTCATCAAGCCTTTGGACCTGGGTCTGAGTAGAATCAGGTGTATAACGCTAGGGCAAAAACAAAAATATACATCGCTTTGGGTCCCCAGGAGCTTTATTAAGAAACACTGATGTAAAGTTGAGCGAAGCCACTTGGGTGTATGACTCTGTGACCACTTCCTATGTGAGATGAGCAGACAACGGCGAGAGCATGAGCTCCGGTGAGCAACACTAGGCTGAGCATGCAGCATGGGAGCTCAACCTTAAGACCGGTTTCACTTTTGTTCTCCACCACAAAATACCAGTAACAAATGCCAGTTTCAAAGAAAAACAGGTGTGTACAAGGGATGGGTATTTGGGTACCCATCCCTAGTAATATTGGGTACTCAATATTGAGTACTCAAGTACTCACATGTTAGCGTGAAAGGGGGATGAAGGCTAAAATGCTTGTGAGATGCTATTTGTGGTTTCAATTACTGGTTGTTCAGATACACTAAAAACATAACATTTTCACTGGACTTGACATAGCCTAGCCCAGGGGTAGGCAACTAAGCCGTGGGCCAATTTCTATCAGAGCTGATTGTCCGGGGGGCCTGAACAGAATTAGAATAATTTGTACACTGCAAATTGATCACCACTAAGCCCAAAAATACATTATTTTTTTTCAAATACAATATCTTAATAACATTGAGACATGATCACATCATCTCTCTTTTTTTAGTCATGGGAATATTTGGGAACAGATTTCCTCAAACATTTTTTCTGAATTCCTGGTCATGTTACAGACCATTTTGAACCGAAAACTAAAATAAAAACAATAAAATTTTCACTTTAAAATGTTGAGGCCTGGCTGTTGCCGACCCCCTGGCCTAGCCTAGTCCAAACCAACACATCTTAGAGTTTGAGATTTTGCCATTGCTTAAAGATTAAACTGGTTTACTAATAGCATTTCTATATTTTGAGTAATTCATTATTTAGGGGGAGCGGCTTTCAAAAGTTTGTTTTAGATTCCGTCTCTCACAGTTGAAGTGTACATATGATAAAAATTACAGACCTCTACATGCTTTGTAAGTAGGAAAACCTGCAAAATCAGCAATGTATTAAATACTTGTTCTCCCCACTGTAGGTATTGTTAAAGTGACTATGCATATATGATGAACAGAGAGTAGCAGAAGCGTTAAAAGAGGGGTTGGCGGGTGGTGGGACACAATGCAGATAGCCCAGTCAGCCAATGTGTGGGAGCCCTGGTTGGTCGTGCCAATTTAGGTAGTATGTACGTGAATGTATAGTTAGTGACTATGCATATAAGATAAACAGAGTAGCAGCATCGTAAAAGAAGGGTTGGAAGAGGCACACAATGCAAATAGTCCGGGTAACCATTTGGGGTCTTTGACCATTTTTAGGGCCTTCCTGACACCGCCTGGTATAGAGGTCCTGGATGGCAGGCAGCTTTGCCCCAGTGAAGTACTGGGCTGTACGCACTACCCTCTGAAGTACCTTGCGGTCGGAGGCCGAGCAATTGCCGTACCAGGCAGTGATGCAACCGGTCAGGATGCTCTCGATGTTGCAGCTGTAGAACCTTTTGAGGATCTCAGGACCCATGCCAAATCTTTTTAGTTTCCTGAGGGGGAATAGGCTTTGTCGTGCCTTCTTCACGACTGTCTTGGTGTGTTTGGACCAATCTCGTTTGTTGTTGATGTGGACACCAAGGATTTGAAGCTCTCGACCTGCTCCACTACAGCCCCGTCGACGTGAATGGGGACATGCTCGGTGCTCCTTTTCCTGTAGTCCACAATCATCTCCTTAGTCTTGGTTACGTTGAGGGATAGGTTGTTATTCTGGCACCACCCGGCCAGGTCTCTGACCTCCTCCCTATCAGCTGTCTTGTCGTTGTCGGATCAACCACTGTTGTGTCGTCAGCAAACTTAATGGTGTTGGAGTCGTGCCTGGCCATGCAGTCGTGGGTGAACAGGGAATACAGGATGGGACTGAGCACGCACCCCTGGGGAGCTCCAGTGTTGAGTATCAGCGTGGCAGATGTGTAGCTACCTACCCTCACCACCTGGGGGAGGCCTGTCAGGAAGTCCAGGATCCAGTTGCAGAGGGAGGTGTTGAGTCCCAGGATCCTTAGCTTGGTGATGAGCTTTGAGGGTACTATGGTGTTGACCGCTGCGCTGTAGTCAATGAACAGCATTCTCACATAGGTGTTCCTTTTGTCCACGTGGGAAAGGGCAGTGTGGAGTGCAACAGAGATCACATCATCTGTTGATCTGTTTGGGCGGTATGCAAATTGGAGTGGGTCTAGGGTTTCTGGGATAATGGTGTTGATGTGAGCCATTACCAGCCTTTCAAAGCACTTCATGGCTACGGACGTGAGTGCTACGGGTCTATAGTCATTTAGGCCGTTTGCCTTTGTGTTCTTGGGCACAGGGCTATGGTGGTCTGCCTGAAGCAGATGGTCATACTATGAATAATTTAGCTATTTGGTTTTACATTTTAGGACACTTTTAGGTATCAAAATATGATATACTATTATTTGATAAAATAGAATGTGGCCTTTATTACTACAGCCAGAGAAATGCATTGAATAGCACATTCAAAAATGGCAAAAAAAGACAGTAAAAACATGTATCATAAGAAAAAAGTTTTTGAAGCTTCTGTCCTATATCTAGAAGATATTAAAAAGCTCAGGAAATATATATATTACACATATACTACATGCCCAAAGTATTTTGACACCTGCTTGCTGCTATAACAGCCTCCACTCTTCACGGGAAGGCTTTCCACTAGATGTGGGAACATTTCTGCAGGGACTTGCTTCCATTCAGCCACAAGAGCATTAGTGAGGACAGTCACTGATGTTAGGCGATTAGGCCTGGCTCGCAGTCGACGTTCCAATTCATCCAAAGGTGTTTCGATGGGGTTAAGGTCAAAGCTCTGTGTAGGCCAGTCAAGTTCTTCCACACCAATCTCAAACCATTTCTGTAAGGACCTCGCTTTTTGCACGGGGACATTGTCATGCTGAAACAGGAAAATGCCTTCTCCAAACAGTCGCCACAAAGTTGGAAGCACAGAATTGTCTAGAATGTCATTGTATGCTGTAGCGTTAAGATTTCCCTTCACTGGCACGAAGGGGCTGAACTACTCCACCAACAGTTGGCACCACGCATTGGGGCGTGACACACACGCGAGCACACCCATCTCTCTCTCCCTTACGCCCACCATCTCTTTCTCTGTCACTCTTTTCTCTCTCACCGGCTTCCCTCTGTCTTTTAGACCCAGGCCTGGGCAGAAAAAGAGAGCAAAGCGTGGTGCTGTGCTCTTGTGCTATATTGGTCATAAATAGCAGCCTGTTTAAAAAATCCCTCCTGCCGGGAAGTCTTTAATTAAACATGCAATGAAGTTAAAACGCCAAGCTATGAGCGGGGTTCGTGCAGAAACAAACGCCTACGGGCTCAAGTGAGATACCCATAAACAAGGACCTCAGCTGCTTTCAACAGCAAGGTCATCATAACAAAAAAGGGCAACTAGTACTCAAGTCCATTTTCAGGGGAAGAGCAGTGAAGGAGAAACATCTTTCACCAGCAGCGAGAGGCAGACAGTACGTCAACACGAGACAAAACGGACTACCAGAACACTGCCGATGGCTTGAATGCCAGAACGTTTGTCCTGGCTATGGCTCTTCTTCAGTTAAAAACATATATCATGCATTACAGCAGGGTTCCCCATCTGGCCCAGTTCTCTGAGTATTTTTTATTATTATCGTCAGACATAAAATACTTGAGTTTTTACACCAGCAAATCAGCTCCAAGTGATTTTAATCTTGGAAAGTATTCCCGACACATAAGAGTCATATATGTGATTGTACAAAGGTTTGAAATGATTATGTTTTAGTCAAATATTATATCTGTTTGGGCTTCTTGTGGTCAATTTGTAGTCTACAAATGATTTGTAATTATGGTCCGACCCCTGACCATCTGCTCAAGAAAAAGTTGATGATCCCTGTCCTACATTTTCTCTATTTTTAGAGCAGACCTCCAAAACACTAATATATGGAGTCACATTCATGTAGCCTAGAGTCACAGAGCGAGCTGACATTAATAACCCCGAGATGACCAAACAAACGAGGGTCAAGAGAGAAAGTGACATTTCAAGCAGAGGGACCAGCACCTCGCCTAAGGTCACTGTGTACTCCCTGAGACCTGACCTCCCAACATCCTCCCGGCTTAGATATTACGACTGCCTACACATGATATGACAGTCTCAGACCTTGCCTGGCTGGCTTGTTTTGAATTCCAGCGCAGGAGGGCAGACTGCTGTCAGTGTATGAGTGCCACCAGTCAGGGACATTGAGTGGGAGTGGTCAAGAGCTCAGTGCGGAATATAGGCGGGCAGTGACATCCTCATCATCTGGGTAGTATTATGATGTGGAAGAGTTACCAGCAGTGTGGGAGAGAGGGGCCCACCTTGCCTCAGGCTCATATGTCACTGATTACCTGAGGAGATCTTATCTGATGATTCACTCCTACACAGGGGAGAGAGGGGTGTGTGTGGTGTGTGTGTGTGTGTGTGTGTGTGTGTGTGTGTGTGTGTGTGTGTGTGTGTGTGTGTGTATATATATATATGTGCGTGGATCTCTGCATTTGGGCAAGACTGAATAAGATCTGTAAACCAGACAAAGGAGTCCCTTCCCCACCAATCAAAACATCCCAAAACCCTGTACTGTTGCTCCACCTTGTCAGAGCTAAGGCTGAGGAGAGACTCGACTACCCGGGATGGATTGAGATTTGAAAGCAGCTTCCTTTGTGATGATGTCTTGTAGGTGAGTGAGAGCGAGATGCAGTTCAGAAGTGTGTGAGAGAGTGCGAGAGAGAGACATAGTTCCCCCCAGTCTTTGTAGTTAGGTCAGACACATTCAGGTCAAGCCAACGCTTACAACATCACACAAGAATCCTGCAGAGTAGAAGACCAGAAAATGGCTTATATATCCCCCAATGTCTAGTTTGAAATCGCGTAGGCTACTTTTAAAACGCTTTATGAAGCACCGACACTGTCGTCGTTTTGCCTGATCGTCGACAACACAAAGCTCTACAGTCTCCATAAATAGCCGAGCATCTGTTGGAGCAACAGTGAATATTTAACGACCAATCGAATGAACCGCTCCATGTGAGACACCAAAACATGGCACCAAACGCACAACTCTTCTCCCATCAATGGCTTTATAAAACAAGGATTTTACTGTTGACTGTCAACACACCTACATTGAGACATCTCTCCCAATCAAGGCCATTACACTGAAAAGATAACAAATAACACTCAAAGCTTTAAAAAAGGGCTCTTTGTTTACGGCCATCAAAGCTGTGCAGACAGAGATATACTTTATCCCTCTGTCTCCATTGAAATGCATTCATTATCCAAGTCATTTCTCATTCCAAACTTCAGCCTTCAGGAATTTGCTGCATTTGAAAAGCAGCAAGTGATACGGTCTGTATTCTTAGTGTCCCAGGGTGCATTTGCATGACACGGTTTGTATGGGCGTCAGGTTGCATCGTGACTTCCCTTGGACTCAGCATCTCGCAATACGGATTAGCATGAGGTTTATCATTCCTTTATCATTTGGGTGAAGACGGTAAGTCAAGAAGCCCAAACCAATCCTATGATGAGCATTGCTGTGTAAATGAGGCGGGTTAAGTCCTGTAATTGTCTCCATGTAGCTACAGCCTGTGGCCTGTGTTTGCACAGCTCTGTAATCATGTAATGGCCCTGCTGTGCCACAGGAGTGAAAGGGGCCATTAGACCACGACGAACACTGTACTCAGGAAAAATGGCTGGAATGTACAGACAGAGGGACTCATTTCCCTTTTCAAGGAGGGAATCCCTGTTCTATCCAGAGTCTGAATCTCTCTGCGTCGCGAGGATCGAAATCTAGGCCAAGTCCAGTGGTTCCAAATGAATCAGTTGATTACAGCATGGTGTTTTGCAACAGTTGCCGTGCGTTGGAATCCTACATGGGTCGTACTGAACTCAATACATGTGAAAGTTGCATTGGAAAAAACAACCATAACTCCGCGAATGCTTTGGGGTGGACAGAACATGATGCAGCTACCTTTTCTGTGAACTTGTGTGAGAGATCGAGGAAATCCCTGTGATGTTACAGGGAGAGAGTGACATTACAGGAAATGAGCGATTAGGCTAGGTAATAACCCAGAGCTTTAGAACCAGTTCGCTAAGAACCAAGGATCAAGTTTGAAAGTTTGCTTAGCTACCCAGACTCCTTGCTCTGGCCAAACGCTATGCCACGCCCACAGATGTCAGCTCCTTCTCTGCAATGAGTCAGTATCTGAATACATGTCCGACCCTTCACCAAATGCAAATACATTCAGCAAATACATTCAGGGACGTCTGATTGGTTCAGAACCCGATGGGTTGGGCCTGAGCCCAAACACACGAGGGTAAAGCTTTGACACTGATTCGTTAGACCACCCCTCGTCACCACAGACAACTAAAAGATGGCAATCTCAGACTAAAGTATGTAGCGAACCACAGAGCAGCAGAATTTAATGTGAGGAGTCAGGCTTATGGAAAGCCTAGGAGGTTAGAAAAAGTCACGCAAAAAAAAGAAATAAAAAAAAGAGCCCAGTAATAGGGAATAGGGTGCTATTGCCATTAATAAAAGAGAGAAGTGGGTTTTGTCCAAATCACGAGGGTTAATGGAACATCATTCCGTCTCTGTCATGTACAGTTCAAGTGCTGACGCCTGAGGCTGCTACGTCAACAACTTGGTGGAGAAAAAACAACAACACGTATGCTGCTACCACTAACAGGAAGTGAAGACAGAACAGGTCTTCAGATGTCTCCTGTCTGACTGTAACATGCAAAAGAGTAGCAGAGCCCCATAACCATTAATAACTGGTAAATCAGATATTTCTATTAAAATCTGCCCAATCGTCAAGGCAAGTTTTCCTTAGCAATGGTTTGGGACCCAAAGTGGGCCCTGGGCATGTGATAGGTGGGTTGCATGTAATGAGAATGCATCTATAAAAATCACACTATTCCTTCTTAATGCGAGTTGTTGGAAGAGAATTTGGGTCACAGAAGGACAGTACATTTTCCATTTGGGTATTAATCTAAAAAATAATAAAACTTTAAACTATTGGAGGCTGTGTAATCTGACCCAAGTTCTGTGTTCAGAACCTCTACCGTGAGCAAGTAGTAAATGGTGAAAACATGAGCTTCGGGCCGGAGACCCGATTTGTGGAGGCGCACCAGTCAAGATGCGGAGAGGAGTAGAGCAGGATACTGAGCAGCAGAGAGGAGGCAGAGGTCAAGGAAAGGAAGAGAAGATTAGCTAGAGGAGGAAGCATGAATACATATCTGGTTCTGACAACAGCCATAACACGAGAGAACACATTCTCTGTCTCGGTCTCTCTTTTTCTTTATTTCTTGCAGTCTAACTTTTTCTTCCTGTTCTTGCTCTCCCTCTCTGCCGACACGGGTTTGATGACAACTCTCTCACTATGTTCAGTGACTGGTGTGGGTAGGCTATATGCTACCTGAACTAGTTGTGCAGGGGATCCCAAACTTCAGGCTGTAAACCCCATTTTAAAATGGTTTGTACCCCACCATGTAAAATAATTGATGTAATCAAAAGGCCAATGTAAAAAATGAAAAAAATTGGGGCTATGACAGTCTATTACAAATCAGTCTGGCAGTACCTCAATCTGAAGGAAGTATGGTTTGATGTGACTGAAATGCATCTGAAAACCTATTGGAAAGAAGATCAGCAAGCAATAATTTTGTATTATATTTTGTGCAAAAAAATGATAATGATTGATGTTGCTTTTTTTCCCCCAGTCTGATTTAGTGTGTGGTCTGTCCACTCTGTTCTAATGAGGTCTGCACGGCTTGAGGGAAACAGAAGACAAATACTTGTTCCTGAGAGCCTTATCTTTCAGTGACGGGGCCGTAATATTTTGTAGCTTAAAACCTCTTGAAGCGGGCACTATTTTTATGTTTGGAAAAATAACGTTCCCATAGTAAATGGCCTATTTCTCAGGACCAGATGCTAGAATATACATATAATTGACAGATTAGGATAGAAAACACTTAAGTTTCCAAAACTGTCAAAATATTGTCTGTGAGTAGAACAGAACTGATATTGCAGGCAAAACCCTGAGAAAAATCAAACCAGGAAGTGGCTTCTATTTTGAAAACTCCATGTTCCATAGCCTCCCTTTGCTCCATTTAAAGGGATATCAACCAGATTCATTTTCCTATCGCTTCCTCAAGGTGTCAACAGTCTTCAGACATAGTTTCAGGCTTTTATTTAGAAAAATTAGTCACATGAGTTTTGCTCGCGCAACAGAGTTTGGATAGGTATAGCTTTTCCCCCTCCCACTGTGAAAGACATTTGCGGTTGATATATTATCGATTATATATTTTAAAAACAACCTGAGGATTGATTATAAAAAAACGTTTGACATGTTTAAGTGGACATTACAGATATTATTTGGAATTTGTCTGCGTTGTCGTGACCGCTCTTTCCTGTGGATTTCTGAACATATTGCACCAAACAAACAGAGGTATTTTGGATATAAAAAGAATCTTTATGGAAAAAAAGGAACATTTGTTGTGTTACTGGGAGTCTCGTGAGTGAAAACATCCGAAGATCAAAGGTAAACGATTAATTTGATTGCTTTTGATTTTCCTGACCTGATTTTCCTGACTAATTTGATTGCTTTTGATTTTCCTTTCCTGATAAGTGTACTTAATCTTTTGTCATGTGATCAATAAACTTACACCAACGCTTGGATTGCTGTCACTGTAAAGCATAAATTCTAAATCTGAGACAGATTTTTGCAATATTGCACTTGTGATTTCATGAATATTAATTTTTTTGTAATATTATTTGACTGTGCTATTCAGCGGTTGCTGATGACAATTATCCCGCTTAAGGGATGGGTACCGTCAAGAAGTTATATTACCTAAAATGCATTAAAAACGGTGTGTTTACAGTCACCTAAACAACAATCAGTGTCTCTGCATTGAATTGTCAAATATGTGTTTAATGTTAAAAATCAATTATCCCGCTTAAGGGATGGGTAGGGTCAAGAAGTAAAAACGTTCAAAAGATAGTCACATTTGTAGGAAGAAAACCAAAACTCTGGTTATTACAACCACACCTAGCGGCTACCGGAGGTTCCTACCGTAAACCTGTTTTTTGGGGGTTGTTTTTTTGCACGATCCCATTTGCAAATCAGATCGGGTCACGACACTTAGTTTGGGAAACGCTGTAGAGGGATCATCATTTCCTGGTTGGCCATGAATCAAAAGGAAGAACAATCATCACACAGGGAGTCACTGCCTTGTTTGTCAAAGGGAAGGCTTTCGGTCTGTCAACTTAAAACTAGTGATAAAACAACCTCTGAGGTAAAGCAACATGATGACCACCAAGCTTATATAGAAGCAGCCCAGAGTGGTTTATGGATGATATGAAACTTCAACACTATTCAGAGCAGTAGGAGCAGACAAGGGAAGGCCTAGACAATATCCATGTAGGCACTGCTAAAATATAGAAAGTAGGTAATTGTCCAGCCTAACAAATGGCATCACCACCATATTCTGTCGTGACACATTTCTCTTGTCAATTAGCCTATATGGGGAAAATAACACACACTGACCTAAACCTGAGCTCTGTTGGGAGTCTGGCTTGGACACATACTTACGTAAGGTCCACGGCATATCCCCCCCCACCCCACCCCACCACACACTAGCAAGCACAAGCAAGCAAACACACGCAAGTATCGGCAGAAACCAAATCCGGGGACAGCAGACTTCCAGTGGGAACAGATTCACTGCTTCAAATTCCTTTAGCAGGGTAAGGAAAGACACTTGCCGTTTGCACAGTCAGAATCTATAACCAAAAAGTCTAGAAAGCCCTCACACTAATCCATCAGGCAAAACGGATACAAACTAATTCACCTGAAATGTATCCAGCCTGTCCACCACACGCTGTTGCTAGCCAGTTGGCACATTCAGTTTGGTCATTCATGCATTGATTCAAACATGTAAATATTCAACATACAGATAAGTCTTGGGCCTAGTATAAAATGCAAGGTAAACCAGGTGCCACGTTATTTGCCAGTTCCTTCCAGATAAGCAGCACAGCTCCGTCTGTCGTCTCCCATTGCATGTGGCCTCTGCCTTATCGACCGTGCATACAGTGACAGGGCACAGTTCATTTGTGTATCACCCATGTTCATGCATTCAAACAAGAGGCTTCAATGTTGGATGCAGATTAGGTTACACTACACAAAGGTAACTCAGTGAAAGAGTCAGGCTAAGACATACACAGGCTCGTTCTACCTCCACATTGCTGCTGTGTGTTGCTTGCTGGATGTGATTCAAGCAATTGAAAAGCCGTCTAACAATTACGTCGGCAATTCACACCTGCACACACACTTTATCTTGGCACATTTCTTCCACCCACTGTTTGTCTGGTTAATATCGAACAGTGTTGAGGCCAGGCCAGGCACCCTCCTGCAATGGAAAATGCACTGGAAGGGAGCATAGGGAAGAAGTGTGTTGGGATTAATGTTGTCATCACAGAGGAGCTGCTGCTGTTCTGAAGCTTATAATACACAGGCATTCATCAGCACAGTGCACCCCCAGCATTCAACCTGGATCTCAAACAGCCCTTTCCTCCATTTCTTTCTCCACCACATGTTCGTTGCGTAGGTCTTTTTCGCTCCCCTATTTCCATTTCTCACTCTGCCTTTATTGTCCTTTTCTGGCACTCTTTCATCTCCCGCTTTTTCCCCTCTCTCTCGTGCTTTTCCTCCTTGTCCTTTCTCTGCTCTTTCTGCCTACCTTTCTCTCCCACTATCACTCTCTCTCAGCAGCCCAGCACTTAGCCAACAACGAGGCTACACTTCCCTGTTTGAAGTTAAACAGTGGCTTAAGAGGATTCATTGATCTCTGGAGAAGCCGGCTGCGTTTGATGTTCTGTTCTACACTTGATCCAAGCAACGTAGTGCAGGTATTTGTTGATTAAAAAAAGGGAGCGAGAGCGCCAGGAGTCTAAAATGTGCTATTGAAACACCAACATTGATGAAAGGGACAAGGAACTCATCAACCAATCAACCATCCAAATGTTATTTATTTAGAAATCTTCTCTTGAAGTGCTTCACAGTGACCCGGCCTACATGAGTCTTCCATCCTCATATTGGCCTGAGCCATGAGTCTACTCTTTTGCCAGAGTGTTTGATCTCCCGTACAGCCTCATTCATTAGGGCTGGTGGGGCTCTGGAGAGGGGCCGACTGGCAAGCAGCCCCAGTTCAACTGGGCACTCTGGAACAGGCCTACATGGAGAACCTCTGGCCCGGGCAGACAGGCTAATTTCAGCTGCTGCCCCAGTTGCAACAGTAACATTTCTGTAGTGTAGACTACAGTACCATCTGCCTGGATCACTACAGTACCATCTGCCTGGATCAGACTCCGTGGGCGGCAGGGAGGGAAAGGCAGAGAAATGGTGCATGGCACATAATCCTGTTTTGGTCCAAAAGAGAGTCAGCTGTTTCACTTGGAATGGGTCACAATAATAGAAATAGCCTTTCTCCAGACCTCAGATAAATGAATCAGGCCTGTTACTAGGAAAAAACCTGTTTGGTCAGTAATGAATGACAGGTTTGGACCGGTTCTTGACAAGATGTCAACCAGGCAAGTTATTGACTAAATAGATGTTTTTTTTTACTTAACCATTAATTAACTAGGCAAGTCGGTTAAGAACACATTCTTATTTTCAATGACGGCCTAGGAACAGTGGGTTAACTGCCTTGTTCAGGGGCAGAACGACAGATTTTTATCGTCAGCTCGGGGATTCAATCTCGCAACCTTACAGTTAACTAGTCCAACGCTCTAACCACCTGCCTCTCATGGCACTCCACGAGGAGACTGCCTGTTACGCGAATGCAGCAAGCAGTCAAGGTAAGCAAGGTAAGTTGCTTGCTAGCTAGCATTAAACTTATCTTAGAAAAAACAATCAATCATTATCACTAGTTAACTACACATGGTTAATGATATTACTACTTTATCTAGCGTGTCCTGCGTTGCATATAATCGTTGCGGTGCGTATTCGTGAAAAAGGACTGTCCTTGCTCCAATATGTACCTAACCATAAACATAAACGCCTTTCTTAAAATCAATACACAGAAGTAATTATTTTTAAACCTGCATATTTAGCTAAAAGAAATCCAGGTTAGCAGGCAATATTAACCAGTTGAAATTGTGTCACTTCTCTTGCGTTCATTGCACACAGGCAGTGTATATGCAACAGTTTGGGCTGCCTAATTTGCCAGAATTTTACGTAATTAAAGTTAAAGTTATTAAAGTTATTACATTGAAGGTTGTGTAACGTAACAGGAACATTTAGACTTCCACCCGTTAGATAAAATACAGAACGGTTCCGTATTTCACTGAAAGAATAAACTTATTGTTTTCAAGATAGTTTCCGGATTCGACCATTATTAATGACCTACGGCTCGTATTTGTGTGCGTTATTATGTTATAACTAAGTCTATGATTTGATAGAGCAGTCTGACTGAGCGGTGGTAGGCACCAGCAGGCTCGTAAGCATTCATTCAAATGCCACTTTCGTGCGTTTTGTCAGCAGCTCTCCGCAATGCTTCAAGCATTGCGCTGTTTATGACTTCAAGCCTATCAACTCCCGAGATTAGGCTGGTGCAACCGATGTGAAATGGCTAGATAGTTAGCGGGGTGCGCGCTAATAGCATTTCAAACGTCACTCGCTCTGAGACTTGGAGTGGTTGTTCCCCTTGCTCTGCATGGGTAATGCTGCTGGCTATTGACGATGTGTTTCTGGTTCGAGTCCAGGTCGGAGCGAGGAGAGGGAAGGAAGCTTTACTGTTACACTGGCAATACTAAAGTGCCAATAAGAACATCCAAGAGTCAAAGATATATGAAATAAAAATGGTATAGAGAGAAATAGTCCTATAATTCCTATAATAACTACAACCTAAAACTTCTTAAGCGGGAATATTGAAGACTCATGCTAAAAGGAACAACCAGCTTTCATATGTTCTCATGTTCTGAGCAAGGAACTTAAACGTTAACTTTCTTACATAGCACATATTGCACTTTTACTTTCTTCTCCAACACGGTTTTTGCATTATTTAAATCAAATTGAACATGTTTCATTATTTATTTAAGGCTAAATTGATTTTATTGATGTATTATATTAAGTTAAAATAAGTGTTCATTCAGTATTGTTGTAATTGTCATTATTACAAATAAATATATTTAAAATACATATATATAAAAAAAAAAAATACATATACATACATACATACATACATACACATATATATATTTTTTTTTTCAAAGGGGTATCGGCTTTTTTTGGTCCTCCAATACATCGGTATTAGCGTTAAAATCATAAATCGGTCGACCTCTACACTGAACACTCCGAGAGCGAAACACTGTGCACTTACGAAAAAGCCAATCTGACAACCCTGAATTTACGAACGCCCAGATCGCACTCTGACATTTTTTGTAATGTCAGGTGAGTTGAATCAACAAATCACAGCACATATTGATGGGTACAGCTCCTTCTTTTACTTCCTGCTTTGCTCCTATGGGTACACTCACAATGGCCGCCAGTCCACCCATTATACCATCAAAACCACAGGGTTTTGTGCCATTTGAACAGTTATTATAGAAAGCTGGCAAATTACCATCATCCAAAATTACACGACCATCACAGCCCTAAAGCATCCAATCCAGTGTTTCCCCTATATGCATTCAGCAGCTGTATGTAGATATATAGGTTTGTGTCTGTGTCCTCAGACAAGTTTGCTGTCACTCAGTCAGAACGCGCACCGGCGGTTCATCGTTTTCCTCTACCCACGCCCGCTTGTTAGATATTATGGACATTAATAGCTTGACGATCATCCTATGGTCCTCAGACACTTGCTCTAAAGATGTACCTTACATGAATAGCCAATCACTGCAAACAGTTCATGATATTGCTAACAGGAGGCAACAACAATCTAAATGATCAGATCAAAACATGTGAGAAGTGATAGGGTTAAATCATGACGCAAAGTGAGTAGATGGAGAAATTGTATATCAGGAAAATTGCCCATATCCATTACGATACTTGTCCTACTCCTCGCCATACCTCTAGTAAAGAAGTTGGGTGACCAAGTGTGGATGAGTGCATTGAATGATTGATCTCCATCAATATGACCTTTTTGACTTGGGCTGGCGTCATCGCCTCGCTATTACAGCCGTTATTAACAGCCATTCGACCCACTGACTAATAAGCTACCATCTCACTAACTATACAGAGGCTTATAAATCAAGTTCCTCTTGGGCCGCAGCTATAAACAGTACAGTTCGCAATCATGCAAGGACGGAGAAGGACGACAAGACATGGTCTGCTGTAACCATTTTCTCACAGGGCCTGAGAGGCTACAGTACTGTAGCATGGTACAGTACAGTATATGTACTCCACAAACATAACCATTTCCTACAGGGCTAACTTCAGTTGAACATGAGGCAGGTGCTAGTTAACCTATCAACCACCAAGCAGACTATTGGCCACAGATTACATGTCTACATTTGACTGTTATCAAACACAAAATTACCCCTTGCTGCCGACCAGTGGGGCTTGACACTACACAGAGTCAAGGTGACAGTAATCAATAGGCTTTAGATAGTGAATCGATAAATAGTCATTATGGTGTTTATATACAGAGGCTTACACAGATAGCCTTCCACTTCAAGTCACAGTGACCATTGATTTACCTTTATCCCACAAGTCAAATGATCATACAAATAGACATCCTTATTTCTCAACGGAGAATCTATATTTCAAAGAAACACACCGAATGGTCTACTAGAGGAACACATAATGCAAAAACGTGGGATGGGGTCAGTTTGCAATTAGGTGGTTTGGCTCTTGAAAGCATTTTTAAACCTCCTGCGACACTAGGTTTTCTGAACGAACTCGGCCTACATCGCAAAGATTTTTAGGCGACAGCGGTATAGCATAAGCACAGGTTCTCCTTGCAATATGTCTACCCTGGGCTTGGTTATTAGCAGAGAGCTTAACCACGACACTGTGTGTTGATTGATGAGTGTGTCGGCGTGTATTAAGAGTGTGTAGGTTGGCCCACATTTGCATTCGAGTGGTGACATCCTCTTCCTCTTGGTGATCTTACAGATCCATGACGATCAGTTTTCACTACCTGAGAACAGTAGACATGTTTTGCATGAACACACCAGCAGAAAAATCAGAGTAAAACCTGACAAGCGTCAACAAGAGCAGTATCCCACCCTGTTCTCCTGGCGGCCAAAAGATAGTGCACAATTGACATGTTGGCCGATCAAACACAGGGTAGGAAGCTCTTCTGCATCACTCAAAGCAGCGTCATGTTTCCTCTCAGAGAGGGGAGAGCGTAGTTTTATCTCAGCCCTGATTGTGTTGATCCCCTTTTCAAACAGCTGCACGCATCACAAGCGGTGGCGGAAATGAAAGACTTAGCAACCGGGAGTCTTGAATCAGACCTCTTTAAGTGAGCTATCACAGAAACTAGAAAGTCCCCCTTTCCAGGACTTGTTGCATATTCCACATGCTTGACAAAGCTAAAGTTAGACCAGTAACCAAGCAAGGCTATCTAGGATTATATAATCTTTGCCCGATTCAGTTTAGTCTTTTCCCAAAATCCTTTCTTCCCCCATTTAGTTTTTCTAGGTTTCCGTTTCCCCCATTTTAAATTTTTTTTTGCACTCAAAAATCACACTTATAAATAGAAGAAAAATGAACAACATTGGATGTTCTGAGTCTACAACAATGCTTAAACCACATCAGGAGACAACGTTTGAGTAGGGATGTGACAAATAAAATAAAATGGACCAGTTCTCCATTAAAAAGATAACAACACATCAATTGCATGTCAAATCCTATTGTGTGGTATGACCGCTAGGGGGAATGACGTCATGCCGCAATTATACAGTAGACAACATCTGGAATCTGCATTGGGCAAGCGAAATCTTGTCACAGACATCCGTTGATTCATGTTAACCATAGCATTCCTTCCATTTATTATGTGCATTAGCGACTAAAAAACAATAAATAAACCTAGCCAGGTGATCAGTTATTCTCCCTACATTCACTCTTTCCTCAGTTACTTGTCTCTTAATTTAGATCCAACCACTCATTAATTGAATCAGATGGCTCTTTCATCACAAAATCCACTGATATTGCCAACTACTTTAATTACTTTTTCATTGGCAAGATAAGCAAACTTAGGCAAACTCAGCAACAAACACTGACACTACACATCAAAGTATATCTGAGCAAATTATAAAAGTCAAGAAATGTACTTTTGAATTCCGTAAAAGTCCGTGTGGAAGATGTGAAAAAAGTATTGTAGTCTATCAACAATGACAAGGGGTCTGACAATAGATGGAAATTACTGAGGATAATAGCGGACGATACTGCCACATCTTCAATTTAAGCCTACTAAAAAGTGTGTGCCCTCATGCCTGAATGGAAGCAAAAGTCCTTCCACTACCCAAGACTAGTAAAGCCCCCTTTACTGGCTCAAATAGCTGACCAATCAGCCTGTTACCAAACCTTAGTAAACTTCTGGAAAAACATTGATTGACCAGATACAATGCTATTTTACAGTAAAAAAATTGCCAACAGACTCTCAGCACGATTACAGGGAAGGACACTCAACAAAGCACAACACTTAGCCAATCATCAGTCATTTGTGTAAGAGAAATTGATGATAAAACAATTGTGGGAGCGGTCTTCTTAGACTTTAGTGCAAATTTTGACATTATTGATCATAGTCTGCTGCTGGAAAAACTTGGGTGTAAAGCCATAACACCACCTGCTATAATGTAGATAAAGAGTTACTTGTCTAACAGAACACAGATGGTGTTATTTAATGAAAGCCTCTCAAACATCATCCAGGTAGAATCTGGAATTCCCCAGAGTAGCTGTTTAGGCCCCTTCCTATTTTTACTAATGACATGCCACTCAGCACTATAAACGTCAGCTACTAAAGTGCCTGAAAGATGGGGAGAGGTCTATCCATAACAAAGCGCTGCTCTGCCTTAACAACAACACTACTAACATGGTAGGTCCTACAGGTCCTAGTTTTGTTGCAACTGGACTACTGTTTCGTAGTGTGGTCAGGTGCACATGCATACGCACACATTGTGATATTGTTGAAAAAAAAACGTAATTTGCAAAACATTAACATTATTTCTGATTTGTATTCTCAACTCACCATCATATAATGTGGTGCTATGAAAGTAAATTGCAAATTAGTCTGACAATGTATCTTACTTCACGACCACTAATGAAATGGGTGTGCTTTTTTATTTTATTTATTTTTTAATTCCCCCCTTATAATTTTCCCCTAATCCGACCACCCTCCCCTAACTTGAATAAACTAAATGGACAACAACACTTAGGCTTCTATTTCAAACATATAGATAAATTTGTCCTTTGTTTGTTTTTTGGTCCCATCCTTTAGCTTCCCTCAACCCCTCCCATCTATCTATCTCTGAAGCCCACCCAGTTTTGATTTCTAATTTGCCATAGTTTTATCAACTATGCCGTTTCAAAAGATCTGAACCTATATACATTTCACACACAGTATATTTTTTACATTCGTTATCTTGTTATTTTTAGTCCCACCCTTCAGCTACCCTCAACCCTCCATCTCTGAACACCATGCAGTTTTGATTTCTATTTGCAATATATTTTTCAGAGATGGGTGTAATTGATGCATGATGCGCCAGAGCTTCTCAAAGTCATGGGGTTTGGTCGACAGTGCACATCATCTCTCCTGTCACATACAGCATGGATCGATATTTGTTTTTAATGCAGAAGAGAGCACTGAAATTGCGTACCATGAGTTTTAATGCGCAAAGGGAGATGGCACAGTATTCCCAAAACCCCTCCATAGATACCCATGAATGTGTTGTCTACAGCATTTGGTCACGACAGCTCGATCTGCTTCTCGATGACTGGCATTTCAACAGTCAAGATCACAGTCAAAACGATTTCGCTGATCTAGATTTTTTTTGTAGTTCCCCTGCATGTTTGCGCTCAGTTCATTCAATTCCCAAATATGTCTGTTACATAGGCAAGGAGACACATTTTATTTTAATTACACAGAAAGTCTGTTTTTTTTACTTCCATTGCGAATGACAATAGTCCTGCTCTCAATTTAAACAATCTTACTAACAAACCCCCTCCGAAAACCACCAAGCCTCAGTGTGAAATAGAACATTGTCATGGTCTGATCCCATATCTCCACATAGTTTTGTGAACAGGAGTGCGCAATGTAGTTTGCGATCAAAGTTACCTGCAGCATATTCCAAGATGGCGTAGCAGTGGGATGTCTGTTTTGATTGTCTTGTCCCGTCTGTTTATATATTGTTTTTCTTCGTATATATTTTTTTAGATTTTTAATCCTAATTTCCATTTACAGACTGAACATACTCTCCTGCAACCCGCCAATGTGTTATGGATCTGCTATTTTTTATACTTTAGAACCGGAACCCCCTTCAGAAGCAAGCCAGCTAACTAGCTACTAGTCAATAACCCGGACATCTGCCAGCCACAGCCCGGGCAATTCCTGCCAATCTGCACAGCACGAAATTAACCCAGAGCATATCGGACTGCTTTTCTCTACCACGTCTTTGGATTCCTACCGCAAGCTCTGAACCTTTACTCCGGATCATTGCAGCTAGCTAGCTGCTATCCGACTGGCTACTCCTGGCTAACGTCTCGGTCCTGATGCAAGCACCAGTTAGCCTTGAGCTAGCCTCAAGCCAGGCCCATCTCCCGGCTGGCCAAAGAGATCCATCAGACAATTCCTGGGCTTCAATACCTCTTGACAATCGGCCTGGACCCTTTGCTGCCGACACGGAGCCTCGCCGATCAATCACTACTGGTCTGCCGAAGTAACTGTCCAAGGGAGTTTCTACAGGCTCTCCCGTTGCGACGTCCCCGAGGCCCATCTGCTAGCCGCCTAGCCCCAAGCTGCTAGCAACTCACTGGACCCTATGATCACTCGGCTACACATGCCTCTCCCGAATCTCAATATGCCTTGTCTATTGCTGTTTTGGTTAGTGATTGTCGTCTTATTTCACTGCAGAGCCTCCAGCCCTGCTCAATATGCCTTAGCTAGCCCTTTTGTTCCACCCCTACACATGCGGTGACCTCACCTGGCTTAAATGGTAACTCTAGAGAACAAAAACCTCTCTCCGTCACTAAATGCGTAGGCTTACCTCCACTCTACTCACATCCTACCATACCCTCGTCTCTACATTATGCCTCAAATCTATTGTTCCGTGCCAAGAAATCTGCTCCTTTTACTCTCTGTTCCGAACGTACTAGACGACCAGTTCTTTTAGCCTTGAGCCGTACTCTTATCCTACTCCTCCTTTGTTCCTCTGCTGATGTAGAGGTCAACCCTGGCCCTGCAGCCCCCAGCATTACTCCCGTTCCCCAGGCGCTCTCATTTGTTGACTTCTGTAACTGTAAAAGCATTGGTTTCGTGCATGTTAACATTAGAAGTTTGTTTTATTCACTGCTCCACCAACCCGGATGTCCTAGCCATGTCTGAATTCTAGCTTAGGAAGGCCACCAAAAACCCTGAAGTTTCCATCCCTTACTATAAAATGTTCTAACAAGATAGAATTACTAAAGGGGGTGGAGTTGCAATCTACTGCAGAGATAGTCTGCAGAGTTCTGTCATACTATCCAGGTCTGTGCCCAAACAATTCAAGCTTCTACTTTTAAAAATCCACCTTTCCAGAAACAAGTCTCTCACCTTTGCCGCTTGTTATAGACCCCCTTCAGCCCCCAGCTGTGCCCTGGACACCATATGTAAATCGGTCGCCCCCCATCTATCTTCAGAGTTCGTACTGTTAGGTGACCTAAACTGGGACATGCTTAACACGCCGTCCTACAATCTAAGCTAGGTGCCCTCAATCTCACAAATTGTCAAGGAACCTACCAGGTGCAACCCTAAATCCGCAACCATGGGCACTCTCTTAGATATCAACCTGCCCAACTTGCCCTCTAAATACACCTCTGCTGTCTTCAACCCTGATTTCAGCGATCACTGCTTGCATGTGTAATGGGTCCGTGGTCAAACGACCACCCATCATCACTGTCAAACGCTCCCTAAAACACTTAAGCGAGCAGGCCTTTCTAAATCGACCTGGCCCAGGTATCCTGGAAGGATATTGACCTCATTCCGTCAGTAGAGGATACTTGGTTGCTCTTCAAAAGTGCTTTCCTCTCAATCTTAAATAAGCATGCCCCATTCAAAAAATGTAGAACTAAGAACAGATACGGCCCCTGGTTCACTGCCCTTAACCAGCACAAAAACATCCTGTGGCGTTCTGCATTAGCATCGAACAGCCCCCGCGATATGCAACTTTTCAGGGAGGTCAGGAACCAATACACTCAGCCACTTAGCTTTCCTAAGGCTAGCTTTTTCAAACAGAGATTTAATTCCTGTAGCACTAATTCCAAAAAGTTTTGGGACACTAAAGTCTATGGAGAATAAGAGCACCTCCAGCTGCCCACTGCACTGAGGATAGGAAACACTATCACCACCGATAAATCTACAATAACCGATAATTTCAAAAAGCATTTTTCTATGGCTTGCCATGCTTTCCACCTGGCTACCCCTACCCCGGCCAACATCTTGGCAACCCCTGCAGCAACTTGCCAAAACCCCACCCAGCTTCTCCTTCACCCAAATTCAGACGCTGATGTTCTGAAAGAGCTGCAAAATCTGGATCCCTACAAATCAGCTGGGCTAGACATTCTGGACCCTCACTTTCTAAAATGATCTGCCGAAATTGTTACAAACCCTATTACTAGCCTATTTAACCTCTCTTTTGTACCGTCTGAGATCCCCAAAGATTGAAAAGCTGCCGCAGTCATCTCCCACTTCAAAAGGGGGAGATACTCTAAACCCAAACTGTTATAAACCTATATCCATCCTGCCCTGGCTTTCTAAAATTTTCGAAAGCCAAGATAACAGATCACCGACCATCATCTATAAGTCTTTGCTAGGTAAAGCCCCGCCTTATCTCAGCTCACTGGTCACCATAGCAACACCCACCCATAGCACACGCTCCAGCAGGTATATTTCACTGGTCATCCCCAAAGCCAACACTTCCTTTGGCCACCTTTCCTTCCAGTTCTTTGCTGCCAATGACTGGAACGATTTGCAAAAATCTCTGAAGCTGGAGTCTTACATCTCCCTCTCCAACTTTAAGCAGCAGCTTACCGATCACTGTACACAGCCAATCTGTAAATAGCACACCCAGCTACCTCATCCCCATATTATTTTACATAACCTCTTGCTCTTTTGCACCCCAGTATCTCTACTTGCACATCATCATCTGCACATCACTCCAGTAGTAATGCTAAATTGTAATTATTTAGTCTCTATGGCACATTTATTGCCTACCTCCCTACTCTTCTACATTTGCACACACTGTACATTGATTTTTTTCTATTTTTCTTTTCTATTGCGTTATTGACCATACGTTTGTTTATGTGTAACTCTGTTGTTTTTGTCGCACTGCTTTGCTCTATCTTGGCCAGGTCGCAGTTGTAAATGAGAACTTGTTCAACTGGCCTACCTGGTTAAACAAAGGTGAAATAAAAAATAAAAAAATTAAATCTCAGAGTTCTGCGCTAAGCTCTTTTGCCACCAGCTTCTCTCGGTGTATCCATTATAGCTCAGTGGGTGTATCATAAAATGTATCCATATGGCAGAGGGAGACAAATTCATAACTAGAGTGCAGAGGCCAGCCTTCCGTCCTGCCATAGATGGAGCCCCATCTGTGCAAAAGCTCGCTATTCGATCCCATTGAATCTGTTTTTCGTCAATATAGCTAAGCAGCACATGAACATCACCAGTGCCATTTCATGCACGGTTATCATGAGATGAGAACAATGTGTTCTCGTGAAAAGAATCCCCCGACGTGTAGAGAAAACAAGTCAAAGAATGGGCATTTCGGCCCTCACAGCTAACATCAGGTGGGGAGATTGAGTTGTTCAGTCAGTTTCCTCTTGATTGCTAGCTAGAGCATAAAATCTTAGTTTAACAGTGTTATCTGACAACAGTATTGATGCGAGTTTCTGCTTCTCTGCCTCCCCACACATTGTTTACACCATATTAATTGCAGCCAGTAATATCAGTCTCTGCAATAGTGTGTGGTTTCATAGCGTAGTGGGCTTAGCCAATTACCGTGGGAATGATTCAAGTGAAACGGTCAAGTGCCGTCTTTTCCCCATGATCTAAGAGCGCTCTCTGGTTGAATTTAAAATTTTGGATTTGAATCATTTTTATTTAACTTAAGGTTAACCACATTACAATGACTGAGTCAAAAGACGTTATAATGTTAAACCAGGATTTTGGAAATTCTCCCGCGACCCCATTTTCATATCAGGTGACCCCACATTGGGTCTTGACCCCTAGTTTGAGAAGTGCTGTTCTACCCACACACGTACTGCACACCCAAGCTCCCATAAGCCTACGGAAATGACTGCCTATGCAAACATTTTTTTAATTAATCTACAAAAACTGTAGACAAGCTACATTGCTTGCCAAATCACAACAGCTACAGTGGGGCAAGAAAGTAGTTAGTCAGCCACCAATTGTGCAAGTTCTCCCACTTAAAAAGATGAGAGGCCTGTAATTTTCATCATAGGTACACTTCACCCAAAACAGACAAAATGAGAAAAAAAATCCAGAAAATCACATAAGATTTTTAATGAATTTATTTGCAAATTATCGTGGAAAATAAGTAGTTGGTCACCTACAAACAAGCAAGATTTCTGGCTCTCACAGACCTGTAACTTCTTCTTTATGAGGCTCCTCTGTCCTCCACTCGTTACCTGTATTAATGGCACCTGTTTGAACTTGTTATCAGTATAAAAGACACCTGAATCTGCAATAGGTAAGAAGCTTGGTTTGAAGAAATCAACTGTGGGAGCAATTATTAGGAAATGGAAGACATACAAGACCACTGATAATCTCCCTCGATCTGGGGCTCCACGCAAGATCTCACCCCCTGGGGTCAAAATGATCACAAGAACGGTGAGCAAAAATCTCAGAACCACACGGGGGGACCTCGTGAATGACCTGCAGAAAGCTGGGACCAAAGTAACAAAGCCTACCATCAGTAACACACTACACCGCCAGGGACTCAAATCCTGCAGTGCCAGACGTGTCCCCCTACTTAAGCCAGCACATGTCCAGGCCCGTCTGAAGTTTGCTAGAGAGCATTTGGATGATCCAGAAGAAGATTGGGAGAATGTCATATGGTCAGGTGAAACCAAAATATAACTTTTTGGTAGAAACTCAACTCGTCGTGTTTGGAGGACAAAGGGACCAGGACGACTGATCCGTGTAAAGGAAAGAATGAATGGGGCCATGTATCGTGAGATTTTGAGTGAAAACCTCCTTCCATCAGCAAGTGCATTGAAGATGAAACGTGGCTGGGTCTTTCAGCATGACAATGATCCCAAACACACCGCCCGGGCAACGAAGGAGTGGCTTCGTAAGAAGCATTTCAAGGTCTTGGAGTGGCCTAGCCAGTCTCCAGATCTCAACCCCATAGAAAATCTGGATTTGAAAGTCTGTGTTGCTCAGCAACAGCCCCAAAACATCACTGCTCTAGAGGAGATCGGCATGGAGTAATGGGACAAAATACCAGCAACAGTGTGTGAAAACCTTGTGAAGACTTACAGAAAACATTTGACCTCTGTCATTGCCAACAAAGGGTATATAACAAAGTATTGAGATAAACTTTTGTTATTGAACAAATACTTATTTTCCACCATAATTTGCAAATAAATTCATTAAAAATCCTACAATGTGATTTTCTGGATTTTTTTCTCATTTTGTCTGTTATAGTTGAAGTGTACCTATGATGTAAATTACAGGACTCTCATCTTTTTAAGTGGGAGAACTTGCACAATTGGTGGTTGACTAAATACTTTTTGCCCCACTGTATATCACAAATTCAAAATGGACTGGTTGATTAAAGTAGGGAATATATTTATCTACCTCTGCCACTCCAGTATCCTTGCACATTGTAAATATGGTATTTGCACTCACCCCAGAAGTGTATATATAAAAAATAAAAATATAAAAAACACACACACTTTAACCCTACATATATGTACATGGCCACCTCAATTACCCCATACCCCTGCACATCGACACCGCACTGGTATATTTAGAAAATGAATTCATTTTCTAATAACTTCAATACAATGGATTTCCTACTAAGTTCAACAAATACTTAAATATTGTTGAATTCTGTCTTAATGTCTGGATTCTGTTAACACTGATTTTATGAGGCCCTAGCTAAGCAGACAAGGCTATAGAGAATCCCTGGATTGCATTGTTACAGGAAGGATCTGGGAAAGGTAGGCACTTGGATAACAAATGGAGGTTGTCCAAAAAACGCTTCTTTATCATTCAATGTCACCATTGTTCAGAGTCACGATGTTATCCAGAGTCATGTTGTACAGAGCACGGATCAAGGTCAAGCCCAGTAGGTTGCTTATCATCTCTGTATGACTTATCGTAGCCACACATGGCTTTAACCAGCAAATCGGGAATGTTGACTATAGTATACAGGAAAATATAAACATGGGCGGTCTACACTGCAATGCTTTTCTTACCTTGTCATTTATGACCTAGGCCCCTGGATCCCAGCTGATGGCAGGTGAGAGACCCAACAGCAGCACAGGTGCTTATCTGAAGAAGGGAATAAGCAGATTCGCTGTGTTAAGTGGAGATGCACTTACGGTAAATCTAAGCATTAAGACTAAATGACCTGTTATTGGCCCGTTACCCATATCTTATTAGTAGGGTTTTCACATTTTAGAGGCCCCCCTGTTGGCCGTAGTGACAAAATGTTGCTTTTTTAAAGCTACTTTCATGCAATTCTACAGTTTGTCATGCGGTGGAGAGAAAAATATACCGTTTTAAAGCTAATTTCCTGCAATTCTACAGTGTATGCTATCTGAGTGACTCAAACATTAAAACAAAATCAACGGGGGCCATGAATTTTTGATTCTCCCTGGCTGTCTAGCTTTTCTTTTAGGGATTGCTAGTTCTCAAAGATGGTCTCATAAAAATATATAGGTCCATTATCTTTTCTACATATCTGGTTTTAGTCATTGAAGTATGCAATTGAGTTGTTTTTTCTATGCAGAAAAAACCCCTGATTAGGCAGGATTATCTGAGCCAAGTTATCTTTATCTCCTTAAACCAATATGGAGAAAGATAAGCGAGTCTGATGTAAGGCTTTTGAAAAAGAGCTCATAGTAACACTAGGTGTCCAGGATTTCACCATCCCCCACTCTGTTGCTGGGGCGGCAGGTAGCCTGGTGGTTAGAGTGTTGGGCCAGTAACCGAAAGGTTGCTGGATCGAATCCCCGAGCTGACAAGGTAAAAATATGTCGTTCTGCCCCTGAACAACAACCCACTGTTCCCTGGTAGGCCGTCATTGTAAATAAGAATTTGTTCTTAACTGAAAGCTCTGAGGCAGTGCATACGTCTACATTTCATTTGGTGTCGTTTGCATATTGACTTCTGTGACCCCCCTCATATATTGAAATTCTACAATAAACTTAAAAACATACAAAATAACCTATATCTTGGGCAACAATTACATTTATAAAACAGAAAGGTAAGCTGTGTTTACAATTTGATTCAATAGTCAATGTAACCTAATAAGCTATCTTTAATGCATGCGAGCTAAATAGAAATGTAACTAGCCCATTATTGTATTGTTGTGAGGACATGACTGAATAGAGTATTGGTGAATGAAACATTTGTGAGACGTCAGATGGATGACAATAGCTCTATTATTATTATGACTAAGGCAGGGAGCGGGACGAGAAATATGCATGACATCGCAGGCAAACAACTGGATTGCGGCATTATTTTAACTTGTCGCAAAGAATCCTGTTTCCTGTTTGACAAAGAACCTCGAGTTCAAAACGAGTCAGACAACTTTTATTCTAAATAAAGGATAATCCTCCACTGTTGTTGTGGGCAAATTAAATGATACTATCCCTTTCCATGTTTTGTCAAGATTGGGACTAAAGGATGCTTTATCCTAAACTACATTATGAAAATATATCCAAACACCTCTTGGAAAGCCACAGGAATAAAGTAGCATTAAAATACACAGCCTAGTGTAGACTAGAGTGTAGCCAGTAAGGCCCATACTGTGGATAGACGCTACACAGTGTAGAACATTAACACAGGATGGGGCTCAACAGTACACAGGGATATTTCTGCCATTGAAAGTATATATTTTGGGGGGTGGAAAAACCCTTTCAGTGTAAACTTAAAGCAGATATTAAGTATGTAGAAGATATAGTGGACCTAGATATTTGTAAATAATATAATCGTTAAGAACTAACAATCACCAAAATAAAGAATTTAAAAATTCCCATAACAATTTAGCAGAATTGATTGTTAGAAAAATAACAGCATTAAGCCATTGCAAAATGATTAGAGTTGCAGAAAATTAGCTTTAAAACTGCTCAATTTTCTCAGCTTCATGGATAAGTCTGTAGAATTTTAGGACATTGGCACAACAAAAAACGGGGGGCTTTAAAATGTTCGCTAAAATACAGGTGTGCCAAAGGACCGACCGCGCCCATTGCCACACACCCCCCCCCTACACCCACTACCTAAGCACCTTTTTGATGCAGAAAAAACCCTGGGATGATAATGATCATTCCTCTTGGCCCAGCGTAGCATGCCCTACATCAGGCCAGTATTGTCTGCCTGTTCATGTCATTGGGGCCCGTGGCCTTGCCAGCTGATCTGACACAAACCCAAATCAGCCCTGGGCTCATCCCCACCCCCCGACTGTCCCTGTGCCGATACAGCACAATGGAGCTACAGTGCAGCCCAACGCAGTGTGTGTATGTGTGTGAGGGGTTTTAATTGCACACAGGCCCTGACTCTCACAGTCAGCTGAGCACACTATTGGGCTGCATCATCGCCACTTATTACATTCTGCTCCACTTCCTCCGGAGAGCTTTTATGTCTGTCATGTATTAAGGATTTACTGTGGCCACACACGCGCAGCATCCATTTATAGGCCTACAGAATACACACACAGTGCATATATATGCAAAAACACAAGAACTCACGTATGCACCACTCGTAGGTGCACACTCACAAGTACAATGGGGTTACTGTAGTACTCTCCCTCTGGTGTGCCGTGAAGTGAATAAGAGCCTGTCTGCCTGACCTGCACCTAGCAGACACCATCACATACACAGGGCAGATCATTAGAAAGACTGGAGCAGTGGAGGACACAGTGTGGTGAGGGGAAGAGCAGGAGATAGCCAACCATTACAATGGACGCAGTGTGTACCGCATAGGCCTGTCTGTGTCATTCCTGGCACGTGTTTCGGCTACATGTAATATTGTGGTGTGCTTATGCATAAATATGCTCCTAGATTGTCTCTCTGTGTAGGCACTCCATATAAAATAAGGATGTGGGTTTGTGAATATGTAACAGCCATGCAGTAGTAGTGAAAAGGGGAGGAAGGGAGAAAGAGGGAGTGAGTGAGACAGATGTTCTCTAAAGTGGGTCACAGAGGCAGGCAAATTAGTAGGGAGAGGCATAGTGCACAGATGTGAGTTCAATTTGACAGACTGGCATGTCAAATGTTTCACAAACTGACACCTCCCAACAAATATTAGGGTTATATTATAAAGTCAACAAAATCTTGCGAATCGCCTACCAAGAATGGGTTTTTGGTTGATATTAAATGGGCTACTGGCTACTTTTCAAAATACGCATTGAGGCATAAACGGATGGTGTGGCGAGCGATGGCAAACAAACAACCAGCACATCAAACAGAATATTCAGCACAAGATGCTGAATTCAACATCATTGCACACAGTCTATTGAAAATGAGATCATGCACAGATTCAGAAAGGTGTGAGATGATAAGAGGAGGAATGGAACTAGGAGTCATCACATCAATCTAATGGTTAGTTCTGACGCTGTCATCTATGAGATAATGGTTAATTTAACCCAACACAGCCAAGTGAAGGGGATTTTGTGTTGCCTCTTTCAACAACAACTTGTGTACAGCTACCAAGGCTTTCACCCCTCTAACACACATCATTATCTTCTACAAACAGACGCAAACAAATCTCTCAATGCCTCAATGGCTCATTTCTGTATACAAACAAATCAAACGCTCTTCTCCATTTTTGTCCCAGTATCTGAAATGTCTTACAAAATTCACTTACGGTAAAGCACACCCAAAGGAAGCCCAGAATTGCAAAAAAAAAAAAAATGGGCCGCCATTTAACGTTAGCATCAATATTTCTGAGAACACTATATAGTGCTAAATCGGCCGCTTTTCACTTATCTGCTCAGACATAAGCCTATCAATAAATGTACAGTTTCTACTGTATAGAATCCTGCTGTTGGCCATTTTAATCAAACAACCCAGTCTCCTCAGCAACATACGGGTCAATGTCTGTAGATGAGCTGTCCTGGTCTGACCCAGGGTTTCCGTTGGGTCTGAACGGAGCGATCGGTGTTTAAAACCATCATGTGTCCGAGTACCTACAGAGAACAAGGCTCTATCCTCACTAACCCAACAACCGTTTCCATCCCTGCTGACTTGGCACACAAAATGAAAACCTATTTAAAATGTTGATTGCTCTTTCCTCCTTCGGCAACCCGAACACAACCACCCGCCCACAGCAATGAGAAAATCGCATTCCACAAACTCCAGTGAATAACTGCCCTGGTTTTAAGACACCCTTTGCTCCTGCATGGGGTGGGAGTTAAGTTAGGGAGCTGGAGCTATGAGGTTTCCATTTACACCAGCCAGCCATCAAGTGAAACTGGCCAAATGCCATTCTCCTGACTCAGGGATAATAGCAGTAGGCTACAGTATGTACTTCAAATCGACTTGGGGTTTAATAGGTTGAACACCTTAAAAGGCATTTGTTTACTCAGTGCAGAGTGTACTCTCAACTAGTGATGCACTGATATGACCATTTTTGGCCGATACCCAATATGTTCATTGCAAATGTTTAAAAACGATAACAGATAAAACATTTTAGTGGCCTTTTAAGCATTCTAGTACAGTTAAATAGTTAACACACACGGACACAGCGGTCTAAGGCACTGCATCTCCGTGCAAGAGGCGTCACTACAGTCCCTGGTTCGAATCTAGGCTCTATCACATCTGGCCATGATTGGGAGTCCCATAGGGCAGCGCACAATCGGCCCAGCGTCGTCCGGGTTTGGCCGGGGTAGGCCGTCATTGTAAATAAGAATTTGTTCTTAAGCGACTTGCCTAGTTATATAAAAAGGTTACACACACTAAAAAATTATTTTGTTGGCATTTACGTATGTCCCCATTACCAGTAAAACATTATCAAACCCATTTCTTTCACTTACTTGCTGTGCTGTTTCGTTGTTCATTTCACTCTCAACCAGGATTTCGAGCCTCACTAAAGAACGCCGTTTGGGTCTTTATTTTCGTGTCAAAAAAATAATAATAATATATATTCCAAAATATGCAATTTCTACTGGTCATTGTTTTCAGGCTGGTTGTATTGGTGCTAGCTAGGTACCAAGCTAGCTACCCCAGAAATGGCGGTCAAACAAAAGATGCTTTATTACCAACTCGGAAATTGTAATCACATCGTTCGTGGCGGGTGCTTGCAGACTTTTTTGTAGCTTTGACAGTGCTACTGCATCTTTTTTGACACGCAAAGACCCAAACAGGGTTCCATAGAATGCATGTTGTGAAGCTAATAGCAGTGACTATTACTGTGCAGCTCTGTTAGGGCAACATCGGACTAAACAGTGTACTTGGTAGTGTGTACCGGTGCTCGACTAGGCGGCGAAAGCCCACATCACCCACGACAGAGAAAGGTTGATTGTCAAGGACAATGAATCCCATTATCTTAGATTTAATGGATTTTGCCTTTGGAGTTGTCTCGCTAAAATGTTACTCTTTCAAATGACTGCTTGACTTGTTGACTGCTCGATCCACACAGCAGACATTGTGGGCTAGTTTAGGAATGTTGTGTTGCACATGTAGCGTAACATTTTACGTGGCGTCATTACGTAATGTACCTACGTCATATAGGTGTGCATCAGCTTTGACATCGGTTTTGCACATCGGGCGTTAAACTAGACATCGGGCGATACCGATGTTGGCATTTTCTAGCAATTATGGTATATTCACCGATATATTGTGCATCTCTACTCTCAACCCTGTGAGTGTAGGCAGGCTTTTGTCCACGTCGAGCTTAGCGCTAGCCTATACCACCTGTTTTTACTACTCAACGAATTGTTGAGACCTAGTGCTGGGACAAAATCCCCCAAGGACACTGCAGCCCACCGAGACCGGGAGCAAAAAGTAACTGTCATGGTGTCACACTATGCATATGTATTGGTTTTGTTGACAAAGCCACACAACCCAGTGAACATAGAGATAAAAGCATTCTCTTGGGCCTCCTGATGACTTCCAGTTTGAGAAATGTCAGTTATCTGGCTGTTGATGAGTTGAACAAAGGGCAGATGTAAGGGGAATCAGTGAAAGGGGTGGACAGTGAACTTGACAATGTCAAAGCCAAAATGACTAAAATTAGGCCACATTCCTAGAGAGGAGCCACAGGGGAACAGTCACTGATGTGCTACAGGGGGGACATTTATACATTAGCAGTCAAAAAGGCCAGACCCTACTCCGTATAGATGATGAATGGGGTTTCAATGTCATTTCTAAAGTGATTCAGATTAAAGAGAGAGGGAATGTGGGAGAGAGAGCAGACTTGTGCTTATTCTTAAGGACGCAGATAGAAAAATCCAACGGTTCCAAAGCTGCTGTCACAGGCAACAGATAAATGGGTGATAGATACACTGAATCAAAATGTAATTTGTGCTTGTGCACACAAAATGAGGGAAATAAGGTTTTTGTGAGTATGGATCATTTCTGGGATCTTTTATTTCAGCTCATGAAACATGGGACGAACACTTGATATGTTGCGTTTATATTTAAAATGTTATAGATTGTTATACAGTCAAAAGTTTGGACAGCTACTCATTCAATGGTTTTTCTTTATTTTACTATTTTCCACATTGTAGTATAATAGTAGTTAAGACATCAAAATTATGAAACAACACAAACGGAATACTTCCATTTTTGCAGTAATGCTGCAATTAGTTGGTTGTAATTTTGAGTTAAGCAGACATTACCATATTTTTTTGTTTGCTGCATGTGTGACCTAACTCCACCAGTCCTATTTATGATAGAATTTCCAAAGATACATTTTTATAAAAAATATTTTTACCCATTGGTATATTTGAGTTTAACCACAATATTTGATCTGTTTTTTTTTTCTTGGTGGATTATATTGACATTGCAACTAACTTTCTATGGCTTGTTTTATAAAAAAGCGATATTTGGGAGATGATTTCCTTCCTGAAAGTGTAATCTGAATAAAGGGGAAAAGTCCATTCTTGAACATGGGGTGAGACATTCTTATTCATTTTCTAGAGAACCAGTTCAGATTTAAGTGAGAGGTCTAATGCTTTAATATTTAATAATTTCTGAATTCATATTAATTATGAAAATAGGCCCGTTTAATTTGATATGGCTTGCCGTTGCAAAGAAAATGTAATATGTTTTGCTCATATAATTTAAATAACTGTTTGCTTGGTGTAGGAAAATAAGAAAATAGGTAAAATGGGATATGACTAAATCAGGGCGATTTTTCCAAAAATAAACAGGTATTTTACTTTCCATGGTAGCAAGATCTTATCTATTTTTGCTAACACAAAGTGTCATTGGAACACAGTATTGATGATTGCTGAGAATGGGCTTCTTGAAGCCTATGTCGATATTCCACCCCCCAAAAAATCTGCCGTTTCCAGCTACAATAGTCATTTACAACATTAACAATGTCTACACTATTTCTGATCAATTTGATGTTATTTTAAAAATGGACAAAAAAAGAAGTGTTTTTTCTTTCAAAAACAAGACATTTCTAAGTGACCAAAAACTCTTGAACGGTAGTGTAGAACTTAATGAGCCATATCCGTTTATGGCCCAATAATATATTTAAAATAATCCATCTACCATTCAGATCTGTTTCGACAATTCGCAAATTCTGATCAAAATTCCTGTGAATGAACATCACCCTTTAGAGTTTAATTTGCCCATGGGAGAAATATTTCACCCCCTAGTCCTTTTTCCACACAACTTCATCTAAAATTGTTGAATGAGTTTCCTGTAAACAATAGCTATATTACTTCTTTAAGCCAGGTAAATATTGTTAGTCTTTTCTTACTATCTCTTAAGCAATTACAACTGGCTGTACTTATTTCACCAATTACCATAATGAGATACAAGTTTCAAATCTTTTTTTCTTCATAATATATGTTTGTAAATGTACCATTAAAAAGTACCACACTGTAGTGATTGAGTGTCCATAAAGCTGTACCATATTAGCATTGCTACTAAGTAACACTCCCAATTGTTACCCGCTAAAGCCCCTTGCCATCCCAAGATGGGATGTCCTCCCAGTGACCGGCATTCTACCACCGCCCCCCTCGCCCCATGAAAGGCCAGGACACATCCTTTAAAAAGAGCACACAGTGCCACCCACAGAATAGAAGCAGATCAACCACTAAAAGCCTTTCCAATGCTCTCACCTCAATTTGCTTTATAAATAGTGTTAGGTTATAAATAAAACAGAGTTAAAAACTAACAGACAACTAGAAAAAGCTCAAACAGACAGCTGAACAGAAAGACATATGCGCACAAGCAGTTATTTAAAAACCTTCTTCATATGCAGAGTATCTTTACACATCTGGACAGACAATACATCTCTGATGCTAGACAGGACTTCAGTGATGCATGTTCTTTCTCACTTCATCTGACCTCGGCCCAAATTCATCACTCCTCCCCAACTCATGGCTGTCCTGTTGACTTGTACCAGACTGTGGACCTTCTCCTTTCCATAGGAAACCTGATGTCAAATAATAACATGTTTGGACAGAATGTAAACATTCTGCATTCCCTTCTCTCCCTCAGTCCCACGAACAAGGATTTCAAGTTTAGAAGCCAGAACCCATCAGTAGCGATTAAAACACTACACCCAGATGGTTGAATATCTTAATTTCCATTATTAACAATGAATATGCGTAATAATGTCGACCCGTAGCACTAACATCTGTAGCCATGAAGTGCTTTTAAAAAAAGGCTGGTCATGGCTCACAACACCATTATCCCAGAAACCCTAGACTAACTCCAATTTGCATACCGCCCCAAGAGATCCACAGATGATACAATTTCCATTGCACTCCATACCGCCATTTCCCACCTGGACAAAATGAACACCAACAGTTGAAGTCGGAAGTTAACATAAACCTTAGCCAAATAAAAATTCAAAAAGGAAGATGTTGAATCCTCACTGCAAGAAGGATAGGTCGTGGAGAGCCGCATTCTGGTCCAAAATATGATAAAAGAACAGATTGAAGGTTAGAAACGCAATTGTTATAATACTTTATGGTACTAAATAGTTAGTTTTTCTTGCCTAGCATCATCCGGGTTAGGGAGGGTTTGGCCGGTAGGGATATCCTTGTCTCATCATGCGCTAGTGACTTCTGTGGCGGGCCGGGCGCAGAGCATGCTAACCAGGTCGCCAGGTGCATGGTGTTTCCTCCGACACATTGGTGCGGCTGGATTCCGGGATGGATGCGCGCTGTGTTAAGAAGCAGTGCGGCTTGGTTGTGTTGTGTTTCGGAGGACCTTAGTCTCTCCCGAGCCCGTACGGGAGTTGTAGCGATGAGACAAGATAGTAACTACTAACAATTGGATACCACGAAATTGGGTAGAAAAGGGGATAAAATTCAAAAAATGTAAATAAAAAGTTATACCATTGGGAGCATGACTGGTTGCATCACTGCCTGGTATGGGAACTGCTCAGCCTCCGACCACAAGGCAATGCAGAGGGTAGTGTGTACAGCCTAGTACATCACAGGGGCCAAGCTTCCTGCCATCCAGGACCCGTATGCCAGGCGGTGTCAGAGGAAGGCCCTAAAAATTGCCAAAGACTCCAGCCACCCTAGCCATAGAATGTCTCTATGCTACCACACACCAAGCGGTACCTGAGTGCCAAGTCTAGGCTTCTTAACAGCTTCTACCCCCAAGCAATAAGACTCATGAACAGCTAATCAAATGCCTGTTATTCTTCTTACTTTTTTTTTTAATAGGCATTTTCTTAAAACTGGGTTGTTGGGGGCTTGTCAATAAGCATTTCACTAAGTTTTATTTGGTGGGTGTCCAGGGTATAGGGTTGGGGACCGTTTCATCATGACAACAAATAAATAGAATTAGATGTATCATTTATATAAAAATGTATATCCCTCAGCTGCACAAAATTGTGTTGCCTGTTGTCATAATATTTCAAATCAATACATTTCTCAAACCTTATGATTTGTTTAGTTATCCAGATTGAATGTTACGATTATATGAAGTGCTAATATATAGTCTAACTTACAAATATTGAATATTACGTTTTTATCTTGAGGAAATCTGCACCGCTGTGTTCAGTCCGCCATCTTTTTTCGAGAGCCAAGTCTACCTACGGCCTACCCTAGTACTTTGTGATAATATGCAAACCATAACTCAAAATATGTTGATTGACACCAAAACTTTATTAAATTGACTTAATTGTTCCCTTTTTCACGTCTCTCCCAAAGATGATCCATTGCCAGCAGCGTTTGAAAAGCATACTTCTCACGTCCTCTTCTCGCCTCCTTAAAAAAAGGTCAGAGGGGAGGGAACTCTGGTTTCCTCATCCAATGGATTTTGAGAATGAGGAGGCTGCAAGGAGTATGCAATTGAGATTCTCCCTGTTGGTATGCATGTGAGAGAGAGAGAATAGGTCTCCGATGGGCCACACTCTTGCCATGTTAATGATGTCATTACTGGTTACAGCGCACACTATAATAAAATAATGTACTTCTATACAAAGGTTGTTGATCAGTACATTAAAATAAGTCCCAAATGGAAGAGAAAGAGATTTTCATAGGGTTACAGATGACATCAGCCAAAACAACATCAATAACTCAATGCTATTGAATATACATTCACCTGTATTGTGAATAGGCCTAGGGTACATCTTGATTTACCCAGTTAATCAATAGAGATACCATTATGTTACATTGTATAATGGATTCATTACGCTAATGCATACATCAAAGTCAAAAGTCTGGTATCGTGACAACACTAGTCTCATGTGAGTGAATTTATGTAACAATGAGTTGAAATCCACTTAATTGTTGTGTGGCATATTATTTTCTTCTGTTGTGTTTCATAGGCCTATAGCCAGCCACGAAGTCGCGCTCACAGGCCATTTACTGTTCTTTGATTGATGACAGAAAAGCTCGTGTTTACAAAAAGGTGTCAATCTCCTTCATCCCTTTGATATTCATAAATCATACAGCGTAGTCATATGTCCATGTAAATCGCATTGGGACAAAATAAAACCAAATGATCTTGTTTGCATTTTCCTAGGATTTGAATCCCATGTCAAGACTTTCCAGTGACTCGTCGGTGTAGCCTAGTGATGGATAGTTTTCGAATTAACGTCTCCTTCTGAACAAATCTTTGATGAACTGAACCAAATTGCATTGAGAGAGCCATTGATTTGGCTCCCTAATAATTTATGAAAACAGAAGAAGCAGTGCGGCTTGGCACGGTCGTGTTTCGGAGGACGTATGGCTCTCGACCTTCACCTCTCCCGAGTCCGTACGTGAGTTGCAGTGATGGGAGAAGACTAACTACCAGATGGATTTCACGAAACTGGGAAGGGGTAAAAAAATAATACAAATAAAAAAATTCAAAAAGGAAGATGTTGAATCCTCAATGCAAGAACGATAGGTAGTGGAGAGCCGCATTCTGGTCCAAAATATGATAAAAGAACAGATTGAAGGTTATAAAACACATACTTTATGGTACTAAATACAGTTACTTTTTCTTGCATGTGAACCCTTTGGAATTATCTGGATTTCTGCATAAATTGGTCAAAATGTGATCGGAACTTCCACTAAGTCACAGCAATAGACACAGTGTGCTTAAACTAATAACACAAATTGTATTTGTCTATATTGAATACATCATTTAAACATTCACAGTATAGGTTGGGAATAGTATGTGAACCACTAGGCTAATGACTTCTCCAAAAGCTAATCGGAGTCAGCTAACCAGAAGTCGAATCAATGAGACGAGATTCGAGATGTTGGTTAGAGCTGCACTGCCCCGTAAAAAAAAATTCTTCACAAATTTTGAGTATGCCATTAACAAAAGGCATTGACTGATGTGAACCATGCCTCGAACAAGAGATCTCAGAAGACCTAAGATTAAGAATTGTTGACTTGCATAAAGCTGGCAAGGGTTACAAAAGTATCTCTAAAAGCCTTGATGTTCATCAGTCCACAGTAAGACAAATTGTCTATAAATTGAGAAAGTTCAGCACTGTTGCTACTCTCCCTAGGTGTGGCCGTTGTGCAAAGATGACTGCAAGAGCACAGCACAGGAATGCTCAAAGAGGTTAGAAATAATCCTAGTATCAGCTAAAGAACATGGAACATGCTAACTTCTGGAACATGCTAACTTCTCTGTTGACGAGTCTACAATAGGTAAAAACTAAAGAATGATGTTCATGGGAGGACACCACGGAAGAAGCCACTACTGTCAACAACAAAAAAAGACATCGCTGCATGTCTGAAGTTCGCAAAAGAGCACCTGGATGTTCCACTGCGTTAATGGCAAAATATTCTGTGGACAGACGAACTGTAAAGTATGGTGGAGGAAGCATCATGGTTTGGGCTGCTTTGCTGCCTCAGGGCCTGGACAGCTTGCCATCAGACAGAAAAAAAATATTCCCATGTTTATCAAGACATTTTGAAAGAGAATGTAAGGCTGTCTGTCTGCAAATTGAAGCTCAACTGAAGTTGGGTGATGTAACAGGATGACCCAAAACGCAGAAGTAAATCAACAACAAAATGGCTTTAACATAAGAGTCTTGACCTCAACCCGATTGAGATGCTGTGGCATGACCTCGAGAGTGGTTCACACCATACATTCCAAGAATATTGCTGAAACGAAACAGTTTTGTAAAGAGGAATGGTCCAAATTCCTCCTGACCATTGTGCAGGTCTGATTCGCAACTACAGAAAACATTTGGTTGAGGTTATTGCTGCAAACGGAGGGTCAACCAGTTATTAAATCCAAGGGTTCACATACAATGAAGAAATATACTTGTGTGTGTTTAATTAGATCAAGCAGATTGTCTATTGTTGTGATTTAATTGAAGATCTGATCAAATTATGACCAATTTATGCAGAAATCCAAGTAATTCCAAAGGGTTCACATACTTTTTCTTGCCACTGTATATTGATAGGCCTACTGATTTTATTAAAATTGTCGACAACAGAGTACGTAGTCAACTGCTGCTTTCTTTGTAGCAAAGCACATGTTTAACACCTGCTGAATTTTTCAATGATACATGTAGGTCTATTCATGGGCATCTGACTTTGTATAAAAATGGGGGCGCACAATCTGGCATGAGCAACAAGTCTGACTCTGAAACCCTACCAACTCTGTGACTCAAACATCCTGCCCCATTTTTTTTTCAAAATTAACAATTGTCCCAGAAATGTCACTTAACAGAATGCTAACAAGTACTAAGACATTCTCATAGCGGATGCTAGGTAAATGCTAATGAGCGCATGTAAACATTTACTGTTGGGACAGAACACCCAGCTCATAAAGTTATGCAGGTATCTCAAAAACACACAGTTTGCAGCACACACTCAAAACAAACATTAAGCAGCAGGGATCTTAATCCAGAAGGGGATTGTCTTTGCTGCTGTTACCAAGAAGCTTAAACTGGCATGCTAACAGAAACCAGATGGACAGAATTTATTTGGCACATCTTAGACAGCTAACTTAGTTATAATCTATATAGCTGACAAACAGTCGTGAATTTCATACAAGTGTAAATTGATCACCTCACTTAAGTTCTGCTGCAGGAGTGACTTACCTCACGAAGCACCCATTTTTCCCATTGCGCTCTATTGCAAACAAACACGTGACTGGCTCAAATTGCAGTTTTGGGAAACCATCCCATGTCTTTTTCCAAATACCCTGATATACCGCCCAAGCCCCATTTTTCAGAATTTTTTATTGCAAAGTCATGTCTTTCTAGTCAATATCACAACACATTTTACCAATCAGTGAGGTAAAGTTGTTAAAATATTCAATAATTCAGCAGTGTATTTCAGATGGAATCACCAATATCGAGTTCGTTCTGCAACCCCCCAGTGAATACAAAAACACTCGAGAGAGAGAAAGGGTTCCGTACATCTTAATAGAAACATTCCATTGCACTTACACACTCACTCAGACCCGACACATTGCTCTGTAGTAATGGATGTGGAGGATGCGTCTAAATATTTCCTTTCCAGGGGGAGGAAAGGATCAGGTCATTGCGAAGCAGAAGATGGCTCCATGGAACATGCCATAAATCACTACGGTAAGGTTTGACTGGTGAGAGGGGCCTTAACTTCTATGCATCATTGTTGCCGTGTCAGCTTTTTGCCATGCTGAGGAAGCAATGAATCTAGAACTATTTGTTGAGAGAGAGCGAGTGCTAAAATAGAGGCACAACAACCAATTATGTCCAGAGATAGAAACACTGAGCAAGGCAAAGGAAAAATACATGGGTTGTGTTTACAACAACATTGTCAGGGACATAACATCTTGTTCGGAGTGTCTAGCTTTGTATTGCTCCACCGATATCCTATTTTGTAAATGCCCTTTGATATTCTTCTGTGTTGTTTTGCAACTATTGAGTGACATGCATGGTTGGTTAGAGCAACACGGCCCAACACACGGTCTTGGTCATCAAGCAAGACAATATCAACATCTTCTTGCCAAAAATAGCCACAACGTCTTCCATTGGAGAATAGTGTGTTGGTTTAGTGGAAAATCTGAGGTCTTGGCGAATTCAAGTCAATTTCACATCAAATCTCTCTACATAATCCTCTTACACAGCTGGTTATTTGCACAGGCGAGCCAGTGGAACTGGCATGATCAAAGATGGGCTTACATCCATAGAAATAGAATGAATAGAGTGGGCGTCCCCATTCACGTCAATGATAGCATAATGGTTGGACTGGTGGCCATTGTGAGCAGAGCCATATAAATAGAGAGTTAGGCCAGGTTTTAGAACAGCCGCCATGTTAGAACCCATATAAAACTTTATTCTTGAAATGTTGGCGATGTAACAATACGAGAGCGCCTATGACAGTTCCCTAAGAAATGACCCGCTGTAAACAAGCAAAACAGAGCAGCGAATTTAACTTACATTTGTATTGATGAGCATTCGGGATAATGCATATCCAAGTCTTTACTGTGTTTTAGTGTCAACAAATTGCATAGCTGGGTCTTTCTATAAATAAAAATGGGGCCAACGTGCCAACATTGGGATCAAAATTTCAAAATGGGTTGAAACAACAAAAAATATATATATTTTCCATGCAGTACCACGTGTACTTAGAGGAATACAATGTAATATATGCAAACTGACCCATAACTCCACCTATATACAGTGAATAGTCCTGAGCCTGAATATACAAAACATTAAGAACACTTTCCTAATATTGAGTTGCACAATCCATATCTACATTTTCTCAAGGCTTAAAAGTCTTTATTTAACCTGTTCCTTCATCTTCACTAATTTAAGTGGATTTAACAAGTGATATTAATACGGGATTCACCTGGTCAATCTGTCATGGAAAGAGCATGTGTTCATAAATACATGATCAAGTCAACTTCAAGGACATTTTCAAGCACTTATTTTTAATTTTCAGGGACCTCATGTCATACAATTGTATAATTTATATAATTCTACATAAGGCCTAATATAGACCCCCTCCATCCCCAAAAAAAGCATGAAAAAAAGCATAAAAAGAAAAAGTAGGCCATTACCACTAAGAATAATTCATGTTTTAGACCTTGACAATGCATTGATAATCAAATTATTATTACATTCTAAAATATGTAACAATGATATGGACATTGGCTACAGAAAGATCGCCATGCCTGCATCCAATGTGGCCAACGCAGGCACACATAATAAATCCATGAATAGCGGTAGCATTTATCTCACCATCACTGTTTTCATAATGTGAAAGTGGCCAGAAACCAGGTCCCTTTTTTTAATGGAAGGATGTACGGAAAGCCAAGTTGTAGCCAACATATGTTGTCGTCCTCATAACAACCACACGTGATTTAACCGCAACAGAGTAGCGCAACACCCTTCAATTAAAGTGGTGAGAAACAAACTAAAGCGGCCACATCTCTCACAAAAACTTTTTTTTTTTACATTTTGTTTTAATCGTGGAGCAACAACTTCTAAATTGGCTACAATAATTACAAGGACTTTTCAAGCACCAAATTGAGGAAATGTCTGATTTTAAAGGTAGGCCCATTCCAGTAAACTACTTCAAGCCCTGTATTGTTTATAATTGCGGGTCTAACATGGAAAACAAAATGTCATGTTATTTCATTACCAGATCATGTTGTGAATAAGCCCACTAGGCTACGTAATTTGTAATCATTACATCCAGAATAATTCATAGGAATAGCATTGAGTGTTGCTCAATAGTCTATTTTACACAATTGCGCAGTGTCCAATTCGAGACACAAAAACATGAAATCATTACCTTGATATTTTCTCTGTTAAATCTAATGACAACCTGCTGTAAATCAAGCAGAAAACAGATGATCAACAATTGGCTAGGGATATTATATCCAACGTGGATCCAGCCACAAACCATCTTCACCGGCATAATGAATGAGACACCAATATATTCTGGACATTCCTCGCAAACACTTTTTTCAGAACTTGGACTGTTGTTGCACATGCGCTATCACAACTGCTGTTCATCACTTGACAGTCATTCGGAAAATTCCTTCCTAGATCTGATGATGACGATGTGTGAAAATATCACAACATAACTAATCAGCTGGACACCAGATACGCATCCAACAAGTATTACGCAGAAGTATTGAAAAACCACTTTATTGTTAGTATCAATATAGGTTTTAAATATCAAGGTGACTCGTTCGGTTAGAAGCATTCGATTTTGCAATCTAATATATTATTTTGGATTTGTGTGCCCCATCCCCACAACATACTGCTGCTGTGTCATTGTGGGAACATGATGAGCATGAGGGGTAAGGGAAAATATATAGTATGCATGGAAAACATCCTAATTATCTAATGTAAATGTGCATTATGTAACACTTTCACCTACAATAGCAATTAGCCTAATGTAAGCCCTGCCTGTGGCTTCAAAATCTAAGTGGAAAATGAAATAATCATAGAAACATTTCAATTGTAATAGGTAGGGCCCTAACGAGTTTATTTTCAGACACAAAACGGGCTGAATCACTGAGTCAGCCAGGTGTCGGGACATATCCTCTTTGTTCAACACCATCAGAACAAGACATCTTGTCTCGTGGAACATGAAAGCAGGAATAGTGATACAAATTAGAAATACAATTTAAATCGATAGGTACATATTGGGATATTATTTGACGATACACCCTATCTTTGACAATATTGCAATATTATTTGAGCTCGTTGACTAACTGCACCAAAACTCAGTATTTCCCTTCCTTTCTCCATATTTTTACATTTCGAGCCAATCCGTTGTCAGCACTTTAATTACCATGACTGATCAAAGCCATGAGAAAACAAGTTCTCTCTTGTCCCTCGGGAGAAGACATATGGTGAGCAATATCAAATATCAAAAGACAAAAATCACATTCATGAATTGCAATACATACCATATCGGCACCTAAGTATCGTAATAATACTGTATCGTGAGGTCCCTCGCAATTCCCATCCCTAAGCAGGAAGTAAACAAAAAGGTGAACAAAAAAGTTGAGATGGGGAAAGAGTACTTCCATATTGAGTCAATGTGGAGGTATTGGTTCTATTCGAATAAAAATTAATGAGAGAGACAGATTATTATTTTGTTTTAGGCTACATGTGGCTTTGGCTCTCATCTAGAGCAGTGGTCACCAATCGGTCGATCGCGATCTTCAAGACATTCTTAGTCGTTTACCAAACATTTCTGAAGAAAAGCCAATGATAAAGGCATTAAAGAACTGCGCTGTTGGCAGTAGGTGCACTTGATTCAAAAGCCCTGCACATCAGGTAGACAGTGTTCCCATTTTGAATCATTTCATTTGTCTGAAAAGATGAGAAAAAAAAAAGCCTGACCGGGAGATCTGTGGCTAAATCAAATGGCCCACACAGTAGGCAAAATCAGATAGCTCAAATCACTGTGCCTACAGCTTCCACGACCCCGGCCACAGCAAAGTTTGATACCAGCCTACATGAGATTTCATAGCTTTTAAAACCATGACCAGAGAGCGACTCAAAGAATACAGCAAAGAGCTGCTGTTTCTATGAGTGAGTTCATGTCTAAGTTTTTAATTCAGCACTGTCACTGTTTTTATTCAACACTATTACAAAACATGCCTCTCCCTACTTCCACTGGCGCTGCAATGAATGAGTAGTCAAGTGTATCGATAGCTCTACGTTTTCATAAGGAAGACGGTGTCCCCTCTCTCTGGTCAGCCTCATCGGAAGAAAGGAAGGAGAGAGCAGGGACCATGAGAGGCGGACCCTCCGCTGAGACTTATTCCGTGTTCAAGACAACTGGGAACTAGGAAATATCTGACTTCAGTGCATTCAAGACAACTGGGAACTAGGAAATATCTGACTTCAGTGCATTCAAGACAACTGGGAACTAGGAAATATCTGACTTCAGTACATTCAAGACAACTGGGAACTCCAAAAATAAAAAATAAAAGCGAACCGGTCATCCAATCTAAGTCAGAAACTCTGGCATCTTTCCAGAGCTCAGACTTTCTGACCTGAATCACCGACGTCATGATTTGACCTCTCACTTGACCTCAGTCATTTTCTATTAAAAAAATATCTTTACTTTTACTAAAGAATGACAATTGGGTACTTTTTCCACCACTGATAAAATACAAGTCGCCCACATCCTTATAGCAAGGCTTGGTTGGTCAAATCTGATTATACAATCAAATCACCCTCATACACTTTATCTTATTAAACCTTGCATTGGTAACCGGTATGAACATGCCAGGAAAGGAAATGCTACAGCCTACACTTTGCCTACAAGACAAAACCATGGTCAGTCTCAAACCAAAAGCACAATCAATCTTACCAATGAGCCAAGTCAAAGAACAAATAATTCAACATGGGCCAAACTTGAATTGGCTGTTCTACAGGAATGCAATCTGAGAGGGAGCCGAAGACCATTGTGGGTAATATGCTCACTCACGTCTACTGCTGTACATTGCTATGAAATTCTAAACTACCTGTAAGAGGATGGTGCTGTTACCAAGAAGCTAAAACTTACAGGCTAACAGAAACCAGATGGACAGAATTTATTTGGCACATCTTAGATAGCTAACGTAATAGTTATAATCTATATAGCTGACAAACAGTAGTGAATTTCATACGTAAATTTCAAGTGTAAATTGATCACCTCACTTAAGTTCTGCTGCAGGAGTGACTTACCTCACGAAGCTCCCATTTTGCTTTTTTTGTAAACAAACACGTGACTGGCTCAAATCGCTGTTTTGGGAAACCATCCCATGTCTTTTTCCAAATACCCTGGTATACCACCCAAGCCCCATTTTTCAGCACTCGAGAGAAAGGGTTAAAAACAGACCCTGTTAATGAGAGGACTTGAGCAGGTTACCTGAACTGTTCCTTGTCTCGCATTTTCCCGTTACCAGGATGACAAATCAACAGGATCACCTTTGGACAGTTCTAATAACCTGAGGTGTTAGTTTGGCCTGGGTAAGTGTGTGTGTGCTTATGCTGAGTAGTCAGCCTGATAATCCAGTGAAGATGAGCCTGCCTACCAAGAGCCTACAATCCCCTGAATCAACCTTATCTTGTTAGCTAGATTCATCACCTGCTAAATATCTAAACTCACTAACCACAAAAGCAGCACAAAGTCATTTGTGACCGGGAGATCTGGTTTTACTTGGCATAGACAAAGCATAGGGTGACTCACAGATAAAGCTTGTAATGGCCTACTTATCCAGGGTAAATACAAAATCATAGATGTTTGCATATTAAAAAGAAATTCACAGCTACATGGTTTTATAAAATGTTCACCTCCCATTTTAAAATCCCAGAGTCATTGTAGGGTTTCGGTCTAGCTAGCTAATCATTCTAGAATGACATTGGATAGCTCCATTTTTAACACTAAGGTTACCATATCAGATAAATCCGTCGTGAGATTAGCCTCATTAAAATACATGATCAAAACCAGCAGATCGAAGTTAGTCTGGGATTCTAGCTAATCGTATTAGTAAAGGTGAAAGCTAATGAAAATGCCAAGATGTCGAGTACAGGTCAAGACATCTGTCCTAAAACACGAACTGAAGGTATTCGGCAAATAAAGTGATGAACAACATGCATTTAATCTCGTTATTTACAGTTTTGTCCTCTTATTTCCTTCCGCATTATACTGATTGTCAATAAAGAGGACTCGTGCTTTTATCGGTGTCACGCCTATGGAACGACTGCATTATCCAATACGTTAGCCAGCATGAAACATTGTCAGACAGCAAATAATTGGGTTGTTGGTCGCCTACTAGCTAGTAGGGTTACCTAGTTAACACAAAGTACACGGTATTTTTGACGTTGCAATTTAGGAAAACAAAACAATAGTAATTGTCATATTGTGATATTCCAGTCTGTAAAACTAACAACCTATCTAGTTTGCTATAACAGAATATCGCTAACTTGCCAAAGCCATTCCATAAGTAATTGTGAGCTTGCCAACACTTTCGTAGACAAATCCACCTGTGAAGAGTGTAAGTAAGCGAGAACACACACACACCAACCGCTAGTTTGCTAGCTAGCTAACACGTTACAACAAAGTGGTTATGGTATAACAAGTGTCGTTAACTGACTTCACTTACCGTAAAATGATGTCGATTTAGTTATATAGTCCAGAAATTGCTTAAAAACCACGAAACTTTTAAACTGTATAAATTCGCTGGCCGACTACGTTTTCCCCTTTAAGCATCCACTCAAAGTACACTCAGCGTTAGCTAGCTAGATAACTTGCTAGCTATCCAGTTAGCAAACGCATTCTTTCGCGAGAAACCAATCCCCTCGAAAGTTGTTTTGCATTCCGAGTTTGCGTCTCGCTGAAAAACAGTGTCCAGTGTGTCAGACAATAAACAAAAAGTAATGACTAAAATAAAAACGGGGGACACACAAGTATTCGATTTGATAAGATATTTGGGTTAAAAATATTTAAAAAGGAACATTAAAATGAATCCAAAATGTCCACAACAGCCAATGAAATTGCTACAGGCAACAACAAAAAAATCCACCACCACGAAAGAAGAATCCTTTCCTCTGAAGAACGCCGCGCCGAAATGTTTTCGATCCTAATCTCCCGTTCTTTTTGCCATTCAAAAAATTATACATACATCTTGTTTGTAGCAAGAACACGCTACAATTCACGACGAAACACAGAGTTGGCCACAGACTGTCAAGCCAACACCAGTGTATGCTGCTGTATCGTTGGCCCAGTCAGTAAATCCAGTGGGGGCAACGACAACCCTGCATCTGATGGACATGTTGATGTAACCAATGAAATGGGTGTATCAGTCGTTCGTAAATTATGTTCACCAATACGCTTTGTGGAGAGGTAGCTTGGACATATTTTACAGTATAGTTTTCGCTGTTGTGATACTTACTGCTCACAATTACTTGGAAGGTTATTTTAGATGTTATTTTACAACAGAAAACAATGTACATGTGTTGTTGTGTGAACAAGACTTGCATTAGGTCCATTGAGGGATATGCACATGACAAAGGGGTACAGTCACTCAAACAGAGTAAAGTGATGGAATGTGTCACTGATGCATAATCATAAATTATTTTCCCTCCCTCCCTTTGATGTAATAACCGCTGATACCATTTGAATAGATTAAAGTAATTATCCAATGATCCCCTGTGAAGATAGATTGGGAAATAAGCGTTGTTTTGACATGACATAAATAATTACTCCCAAATACAACAGAGAGGCGGAAGAATATCAATGTAGCTCCAAGTGCAATAGCATATACTGCATTTGAACGAACATGAACTGCATTTGAACGAATATGTTTTAGACATCACCTTGTGGGCAAATTCGATTTCAAATGGTGATTTTTCTACGATGTTCCAGCCTTTAGCCAGAGAGTGGTCTCCCAGACGAGAATTACATCTACCTCTGGACTGAAATGCACGCCCAACTGCGAATCTCCATTGAAATGCTTTTTAGTTAGGGCTTAATCTTGGTCCGGACCCTAGAAACTGACCGTAATGTACAATGGTCAGTGTAATGTGATGATGTATGATGTTTTGTGTCCCCCTTGTGGACATACACACAAAACAGTATTCGCATTAATTAAGGATCCCCATTAGCTGCTGCCAATCTTCCTGGGGTCCAAACACATTTAAAAATAAAAATAAACAGTACATCATATAAAGTCATTACATATCATTACACCACTCCCTGTATACCAAGACTTCGTGACCTCACACAGTTCCCACTTCATAATCATCAAGTTCGCTGACCCCTTACGAAAAAGATTGCCGTTTTGAAACTGTAGTAAAATTGCAGTAACTACAGTTGACTGAGGTATTTTGGATGCAGTAATTGCACTTACGGTGCAGTATTCTGCAGTTACACTGCAAAATTACAGCAGAATCTGTATTTTATTTTGGACGCAGTATTTTCAGCTCTACGACACACTACTGCCGTTAAACTGCAGTTATACTGTACACTGACTGCAATCTTTTTTCATAAGGGACAACACGACAGTAGTAGGCCTGATTACCAGCAACGACGAGAGAGCCTAGGCAATCTGAGGGCATGGTGCCAGGTAAACAACCTTTTCCTCAACGTCAGCAAAACAAAGGAGCTGATTGTGGACATCAGGATGATCCAGGTTGGGCATGCTCCCATCCTCATCGAGACTTCCGTGGAGACGGTTAAAAACTTCAAGTTCCTTAGCATACACATCTCAGAGGAGCAGAAATGGTCAAACCACACAGACACTGAAGAAACTCTGCCTGTCCTCACAGTGTTCTACAGGAGCATCGTTGAGAGCATACTGTCGGGCTGCATCACAGCCTGGTACAGCAACTCCACAATGGCTTTTTTCTGGACACTTTTCCGTACAGCCCAGCTCTGTGGAGTGTACGGCTTGAAGTGGTCCTATGGACAGATACTCCAACCTCCGCTGTGGAGCTTTGCAGCTCCTTCAGGGTTATCTTTGTTGCCTCTCTGATTAATGCCCTCCTTGCCTGGTCTGTGAGTTTTGGTGGGCGGCCCTCTCTTGGCAGGTTTGTTGTGGTGCCATATTCTTTCCATTTTTTAATATTGGATTTAATGGTTCTCCGTGGGATGTTCAAAGTTTCAGATTTTTTTTAATAAACCAACACTAATCTATACTTCTCTACAACTTTGTCCCTGACCTGTTTGGAGAACTCCTTGTTCTTCATGGTGCTGCCTGCTTGGTGGTGCTTCTTGCTTAGTGATGTTGCAGACTCTGGGGCCTTTCAGGACAGGTGTATATATACTGAGAGTATGTGACAGATCATGTGATACTTAAATAAAGTCCACCTGTGTGCAATCTAACTAATTATGTGACTTCTGAAGGTAATTGGTTGCACCAGATCTTATTTCGGGCCTTCATAGCAAAGGGGGTGAATACATATACATGCACCACTTTTCAGTGAAACATTTTGTAGAATGCTTTGAAACAAGTAATATTTTTTCCTTTCACTTCACCAATTTGGACTATTTTGTGTCCATTACATGAAATCTAAATAAAAATGAATTTAAATTACAGGCTGTAATGAAACAAAATAGGAAAAACGACAAGGGAGTGAATACTTTTGCAAGGCACTGTAATATTACACACGTGGTAGCATTCAAAGACGCTTGCCAATCAAAGGGAACTTGCAGGCTTAAATTCTCTTCTTAAAACTATAGATGCATAAAAAAAGGAATATGGTAACTCAAGATGAATGGTGAGTGGAGTGGATTCACTGTGCCATACCTTAGGATTCATTATTTCTCTCTATTTTAAAATGACTGACAAAGATGCCCATGGAGTAGACCTCGCTCCACAGGTTGCCATAGTACTGGCCATCGTAGCCCCCAGCAAAGTGACTGAAACTGGTTGTCATTATTAGTGCCTGGAGGGAAAGTAATACTTTTGTGTTCTTTGAGAACAATACATCCTTACAGGAGGAACATTGCTTTAAATTGTCCATTCATATTCTAATTAAAATGGCATTATATTGTCACTGGTGTGAGACCTGGAGTAGCGGGGATCCCCAGGATGTCTTGGTAGTGCTTGGCGAACACCCTGGCAGTGTCCGCTTGGGACTTGGTGTGCAGAGAATGGTCCACTTTACTGAGCACTACCTGATGCTGGTTCATCAGGTAGTGGGAGTGGGAGTATATTGGATGTCAAGTTATTTTTTGTTTTTTTAACAAATATTTTAGATTTGAAGGAAACAGACATGCATGCTATCTAGTAGATATATACAGTACAATAGACCCAGTAGGATAGATGCACTACTTATTTCTTAGTTACCTTATTACATATGAATGGGTGAATTGGTGGAGAGGTTTCTATATGTGTGACATCTGACCTGTATTGGCGACTCGGGAGGAAATGAGTTTGTTGAGCAGATTGTCAGAGATGGGGCTCCTTCTCCCATACCCAGTTCTCCAGTATCTGAAATGACACCTCCACAAAGTCTGTCTCTCCAAGGGTCCCACTGAACTCTGAGAACGTCATCCAGGGAAGGATTCATGGAGATTAGAAAACACTGTCGATTTTCAGGACCAGGCTGGTGATTATTGCGTCGAGGGTCAGTGTTGAATGTGCACCCAATGTGCCTACCCTGGAGCAGAGCTTGTGCATGATGTGGCCAAACTCACGGAAGAAGGTCTCCAGGGCAAGCATTTCGTAGGCTTGGTTAAGTTGGCCACCACGGCCACTGCCGGCATCCTACGTTTCCCATCAGCCCACCGACAGCCGGGCTGGAGCCCGCAGAAAGGACACAAGATCAACGATTCAAAATCAAGCACGGTGTGAATCATGCTCTGGACCTTATAATTAGCCATAATAGTATGATATCTGCTATGGAAGCTTCGAACAAAGCAACTAGCTCTGCTTCCCTACCAGGAGTGTACAACTATAGCCCCAATAGCCCCATACAGTCCTGCTGATGTTCATTGTTCCGTGGCCTTTCAGCTGGACTATCTGGGATGCAGGTTCAAGTAGAACTGGCCAATCTTCTCCCCGGTGGCCGTGTCCAGTACGGAGTAGAGGCTGACGTTGTCGTATCACACGCGGGCGTTGTTTACCCTCTTGAAGGTGAGCCCCAGCAGATCCTGTTAGATACTGAGCAGCCCCTCCGTCACCACCTCGGGAAGAAAGTACTCGATCAGCTTGTCCTTGTCCGCGGCAAACTTCACCTGCTCCACCTGGTTCATGTAGTAGGGCATGTCCCAGGCATTCATCTGTCCATCAAAAGCTTTTCACCCCATTGCACAGTCCCTGTTCTTCAGGGCCAGGATGTACTTCCTTTCCTTCAAGCACACCAGCTTCAGTTTCTCCTAGAACTCACCTGTAAAGTAGAAGACATGGAAATTATATCAAAATGGAGTGGATGCCACCCCAATTTCAATTAGCTGTTTTATTTTCAAGTTTCTTTCCACAATTTGTGATTATAGTGCTAGAAAAGTTATTGAAGCACAGAGGCTGCTGACTCATAAACATATTTCGGATCTGACTATTGGTAAGACATGACATATTTATTAAATATCTATTGCATTTATATCTGAATATTGTGTAATACAGCTCTACATTGATTTATTGATAGGCCATGAATACAGAAAGCATGCCACGTGTTGGTATTCAAGTACATTCTTGGCGTGGGTACTCATTGCCAGTAGCTGTGCCACCTTTGACCTCAGCTCAATCAGCTGCTCCAAAATGACTGTGTTAAACCTGCAACAAGACGTAAAACATTAAACTTTCAGGAAGTCTGGCACATATGGTCATAAATGCTGCATGTTGACTTCTATGAGAACTCTCTGAACTCTATCAATACATTTTTGAGACTTGAGAACAAGGGTATTCAACAGCATAAACTTGTCGTGGGGATAGAAATAGATGGTCCTGAAATAGATGGATAAACTTTAAAAATAAAAATAAAAATTCTAGGGTGCCTGGATTTCTGAAGGAACTGCACCCCTTGGCACCCTTATAATTCCAAACTTTGTTATAGTAGATGCCAAGTGGCATACCAACATAGCAGATTTAAAAGATCAATCAACCAACCAAACAAGCAATAAATCAATGAAAAAAACAATGCATGAATCTATTATCAATATGATTTGTAGAGCACTTTTTACAAGTACAAGTGGACCAACAACAGGGGGTTACCTCCTTACACCTGCTGTGGAAAGCAGTCTCCATCTTCCTCTTCATTTTTATTTATTTATTTATTTCACCTTTATTAAACCAGGTAGACTAGTTGAGACAAGTTCTCATTTACAACTGCGATCCGGCCAAGAATAAAGCAAAGCAGTTCGACACATACAACAACAGAGTTAAACATGGAATAAACAAACATACAGTCAATAGAGAGGCTTTTATTCTCTATTTTGGTAAGGCCAGGGTGTGACTAGCGTGGGCATTCTAGGTTCTTTATTTCTATGTTTTCTATTTCTTTGTTTTTGACAGAGTGTGGTTCCCAATCAGAGGCAGCTGTTTTTCGTTGTCTCTGAATGGGAACCATACTTAGGCAGTCTTTTTTTTCCCACCTGTGTTTTGTGGGTAGTTAGTTTCTGTTTAGTGTCTGCACCTGACACAACTGTTTCGGTTTTTGACTTTGTTATTTTGTTCTAGTGTTTTTTTTGAGAAATAAAATATCATGAACACTTACCACGCTGCGCTTTGGTCCGATCCTCATTCCGACGAGAGCCGTGACAGTGTGCAAATGAGGTAAGATAAGGGAGGTAAGGCAATAAATAGGCCATGGTGGCAAAGTAATTACAATATACCAATTAAACACTGGAGTGATTGATGTGTAGAAGATGAATGTGCAAGTAGAGATACTGGGGTGCAAAGGAGCAAGATAAATACAGTATGGGGATGAGGTAGTTGGATGGGCTATATTACAGATGGGCTTTGTACAGGTGCAATGATCTGCGAGCTGCTCTGACAGCTGGTGCTTAAAGCTAGTGAGGGAGATATGAGGCTCCAACTTCAGTGATTTTTGCAGTTTGTTCCAGTCATTGGCAGCAGAGAACTGGAGCGTACAGGTCGCAATGATGGGTAGTATATAGGGCTTTGGTGACAAAATGGATGTCACTGTGATAGACTGCATCCAATTTGTTGAGTAGCGTGTTGGAGGCTATTTTTTTAAATGACATCGTCGAAGTCGAGGATCAGTAGGATGGTCAGTTTTACGAAGGGTATGTTTGGCAGCATGAGTGAAGGATGCTTTGTTGCGAAATAGGAAGCCAATTCTAGATTTAATTTTGGATTGGAGATGCTTATTGTGAGTCTGCAAGGAGCGTTTACAGTCTAACCAGACACCTAGGTATTTGTAATTGTCCACAAGTCAGAACCGTCCAGAGTAGTGATGCTTGATGGGCAGGCAGGTGCGGGCAGCGATCGGTTGAAGAGCATGTATTTAGTATTACTTGCATTTAAGAGCAGTTTGAGACAACGGAAGGAGAGTTGTATGGCGTTGAAGCTCGTCTGGAGGTTTGTTAACATTGTGTCCAAAGAATGGCATCAGAGGATAGTGGTGAGGGTATGCCAGTCACCTTGTAATGCCTGTCCTCTGTCTTCTCCAGCCCATTCAGATAGCTATCCGCTAAAAAGCAAGAGTCAAAACCCAAATATTCTGAGAACATGGTAAGGATAAATGAAGAATACATGACAAGGATATGACTACAAGGATATACACAGAGGACAAAACATTAGGAACACCTTCCTAATATTGAGTTGCACCCCCTTTTGCTCTCAGAACAGCCTGAATTCATCAGGGCTTAGACTCTACAAGGTGTCAAAAGCGTTCCACAGGGATGCTAGCCCATTTTGACTCCAGTGCTTCCCACAGTTGTGTCAAATCGGCTCTGGATGTCCTTTGGGTGGTGGAACATTCTTGAAACACACCGGAAGCCCAGATGAATTGAGTCTGTTCTGAGAGCAAAAGGGGGTGCAACTCAATATTAGGAAGGTGTTCCTAATGTGTTGTCCTCTCAGTGTATACAGTGCCTTGCGGAAGTATTCGGCCCCCTTGAACTTTGCGACCTTTTGCCACATTTCAGGCTTCAAACATAAAGATATAAAACTGGATTTTTTTTGTGAAGAATCAACAACAAGTGGGACACAATCATGAAGTGGAACGACATTTATTGGATATTTCAAACTTTTTTAACAAATCAAAAACTGAAAACTTGGGCGTGCAAAATTATTCAGCCCCCTTTAAGTTAATACTTTGTAGCGCCACCTTTTGCTGCGATTACAGCTGTAAGTCGCTTGGGGTATGTCTCTATCAGTATTGCACATTGAAAGACTGAATTTTCTTCCCATTCCTCCTTGCAAAACAGCTCGAGCTCAGTGAGGTTGGATGGAGAGCATTTGTGAACAGCAGTTTTCAGTTCTTTCCACAGATTCTCGATTGGATTCAGGTCTGGACTTTGACTTGGCCATTCTAACACCTGGATATGTTTATTTTTGAACCATTCCATTGTAGATTTTGCTTTATGTTTTGGATCATTGTCTTGTTGGAAGACAAATCTCCGTCCCAGTCTCAGGTCTTTTGCAGACTCCATCAGGTTTTCTTCCAGAATGGTCCTGTATTTGGCTCCATCCATCTTCCCATCCATTTTAACCATCTTCCCTGTCCCTGCTGAAGAAAAGCATTAATTTTAGATTAATCCAAATCATTTGATTGATAATGACATAACGTTCCATTATGTTGATGACTAGTTGAGTATGTATGATATGTGAACATGATAGTCAGTGGAGTAACAGGGGTTTTACCCAGGATCAAGCCACTTGGCATCAGCTGCTGCCAGACCGTAATCAGGTCAAATTACAACTGCAGGCTAAATATAAACCAGTGGTATCAAATGAGGGCACATTTAGAATGAATGAACTCCAGCCGAAGCCAACAGCGCAACACCTCAAAATAAAAATGATTTTACTCCTGATTTTAGTCCTCCTTTTACTCCTGATTTTACTCCTCCTTTTACTCCTGATTTTACTCCTCCTTTTACTCCTCCTTTTTCCCCTGATTTTACTCCTCCTTTTACTCCTGATTTTACTTTTATTTTTTATCAACTTATGTTGGCTATGTGTGTATGTGCATATTGTAGTTAGTTAGTTCATAGGTACTTAAAGGAAGGATTCACCCATTTTGAATGTTATATAATTTTGGGGCATTTCTGAGCAATGTTAGGGGTCATTTCATGTTTTCATGTGTATCTGAGCTATTGCCGTTCAAGCAGGCAGAAATACAGTCGCTATGACGAGCTTTGCATCGTCGGTATGGTGAGTTTTGCATCAAATGATGCCTGCTTGAACAGCAATAGCTCAAATATACATGAAAACAAAATTACCCCAGGAATCGACAGAACATCGCTCAGAGATGCAGAAAAACAATATAACATTCAAAATGGGTTAATCTTTCCTTTAAATATAGACTCAGCGAAATGACGTTGCTACGAACAGCACCGGAGATATTGAGATGAGCGAGATGCGAAAGTCTCACAGTCACACACAGTATGTGCACATGTTCGCTTCACGCTGTTTACAGCATGGTAGGAGGGAACCAAAACAGCAGAGAAGTTGAGCCTTGCTCTTCAACGTTCTTAGTTGTTGCGGAAATTGACTCAATATGCTATTTACTTTCTGCATTACGTCATATCGCTGAGTCTACCATTACCTAGTTAGTACAGTATGTTGTTGGTAAGTTGTAGCTTCTAGGCAACAACTCTCTGAAACACGTCGTCCCTCATACTCGTCTCCACTTCAAAGTCAGACAGCTTCTTGTTGGCCTCTGTGCTCACTGACTGCATCTCCTTACAAGCAGACATGTATTGGGGGACATCCAGAACATGGCGCTGTGCTGTGGAACAAATGCAGGCAAGATAAAGGTGACATATTCAACTGGTCCAGAGAAGACTATATAAATACATTATACATTAGTGGACCAGGGAAGAAACAAAAGGAGGATTATGTTCAAACAACTGGAGCAGAAGTGTTGCCTAAAATGAGTAATTACTGTATAAACATGTGACTTGAGAGACATCTCCATATAAAAACGTTTGTTTTCTCTTTTTTAAATTTTAACATTAAAAACACATTTGTGACCTTTTGATCAACATAGATCAGTGTGGCCAAGGTCAGACAATAATGTCTCTGCATATTCTAATTTGGCACTGGCCAGTACTTTGAAGGTGTTTTCAATGGACACCTGTTCTACATCCAGAGATCCGATGTCGTCGTAGACCTGTTTGATCCTCTGAACCAGGCTCCCTGTCATGTTCTTGATCTGGGGCCAGGTCCCATCTCAGGGTATTCCCGTTGTTGCAGTCTGCCGAGTTACCTGCTGCGGCGACCTGGAAACAGTTTCTGGCAGCAGGTAACACCAGCAGGGTGTATCTCACACTGGGTTTAAAACCAGACATTCTGGAGACAGTACATTTGTGCATGACAGTACATTTGCAACTTTTCGTACATTTCATATAACCTCAATGTGATTTAATTCACTTGAAATACTGTAAATTCTAGGAAATATACTGAAATGCTGGGAAATATTTATCTTAAGCTTTAACAATCACACAAACCCATACTTAAACTTAATAGCACCAGTCTTTTTTAAAGCAAAGATTGTGTTCGGAGATAGACTGTTTAATACTTCATGCCAGATTATATTTGCTTGTATTAATGGCCTTCAAGACTTTCACATGATCGCCACTAACACTCTGATTCATTTACCAAATGACTGACAACTGATCCCACAACATGTATTAGTGAAGCAAGTGGTTACAGGCCTGGTTAACAGTAAGATGATGGCAGGCTATGTCATAAAACGGCTCTGTTTTGCTTTGTAAGAATAAAAAATTGCTATTAAAATGAAATACAAATATATAGAAGCATAACTTTTATAACTCCTGACCCCTCCTGTCTCAGCCTCCAGTATTTATGCTGCAGTAGTTTGTGTCAGGGGGCTAGGGTCAGTTTGTTATATCTGGAGTACTTCTCCTGACCTATCCGGTGTCCTGTGTGAATTTAAGTATGCTCTCTCTAATTCTCTCTTTCTCTCTTTCTTTCTCTCTCTCGGACCATGCCTCAGGACTACCTGGCATGATGACTCCTTGCTGTCCCCAGTCCACCTGGCAGTGCTGCTGCTCCAGTTTGAACTGTTCTGCCTGTGATTATTATTATTTATGAACATTTGAACATCTTGGCCATGTTCTGTTATAATCTCCACCCGGCACAGCCAGAAGAGGACTGGCCACCCCACATCGCCTGGTTCCTCTCTAGGTTTCTTCCTAGGTTTTGGCCTTTCTAGGGAGTTTTTCCTAGCCACCGTGCTTCTACACCTGCATTGCTTGCTGTTTGGGGTTTTAGGCTGGGTTTCTGTACAGCACTTTGAGATATCAGCTGATGTACGAAGGGCTATATAAATACATTTGATTTGATAACTGAAGTTTCCATAGGTTACTGTAGCAGTAATTTCGGGTGAAAAGGGAGCGAAATAGCTGTTGCAGTGTGTTATCTTTCCTAGAAGAGACATTGCCAATATTACTTACAGTACACAGAAAAAACTTTTATTTTTATCTTTATTACCTCAAATGAGGGGTCCGTAAATATTGACACCCTTGATAAAGATGAGCAATAACGACTGTATAAAATAATTCAAATAATGAGTTATATTGTATGCTCCAAATCTTGGGAAATTATATTACTAATACAATTGCTCAGAGAAAGAGATTTTGTAATATTTTTTTTAAACAAAAAAAGGGTAGGGGTCAAAATGATTTACACCCCACAAAAGTTGAGTATTTGGTCTCTAAGCTTAGTACTCTACAAACAAACCCCCACTGTATATAATAAAACACTTCTTTCTGGCCAGTGTTGCAAGTTGTTATTAACTACACTGTAACAACTGTCAATATTTCCCACTACACAGCTGATTCAGATAATGAACTCTTCATAAACCTGTCATTATTTGAATCAGCTGTATAGTGTTAGGGAAAAAAACAAAACGTCCACCCCTTGGGATCCCCAGGACCGAGTTAGGGAAGCGCTGATGTAAGTAGTAGCTCCACAATGTTGGGGGGGATTGCCCCCCCCCTCCAATTCTGAATAAGAGATCTAAAAGTCTAGGTTGGAGAAAATATGTTACTAATTATTGTGAGAAAATGTTTTTTTTATTAAGAAAAAACATTTCTCAGATCTTTTACCTAATGGTGGCGCTCTAAACATGTGCAAATTCCCATTGGAACACAGCCATTTAAAGGTGCAGGGCTTGTGCAACGTGTCATACGTTCATACATTTTTCATCGTACAGTGATGATATACAGTACCAGTCAAAAGTTTGGACAACCACTCAGTCCAGGTGCCATGTAAATGGCTGTAAGGGAGTCAGGTGCAGGAGAGCAGCTATTGGCTAGCCAAAGGAGCCTTTCATTTAGGCGAACCAAAAACATGGCAAAGTGAACACGAAATAACAATACGGGTTAACATAACCCAGCGCAACAGACTAACGTGCGCATAACATGAAACAGAATAAACAATACCACACAAAGACATTGGGGGAAACAGAGGGTGAAATACACAGCACATAATGAGGGAAATGAGAACCAGGTGTGTGGGAAGACAAGACAAGACAAATGGAAAAATTAAAAATGGATCGGCGATGGCAAGAAGACCGTCGACCGCCGAGCACCGCCCGAACAAGGAGAGGCATCGACTTCGGCAGAAGTCGTGACACCAGGTTTAAAAAATAAAAACCTATTTTCTACATTGTAGAATAATAGTGAAGACATCAAAACTATGAAATAACACATGTAGTAACCAAAAAAGATTTAAACAAATCCAAATATATTTTATACTCGAGATTCTTCAAATTAGCTACCCTTTGCCTTGATGACAGCTTTGCACACAGTACCACAGTAGGAGTCACAATACCAAGCAGTCAAACAAGGAAATGGTTCCAATCGTTTTTCCACCAGTCATTCCAAGGATTTCAGAACTCGGTCCACCAGAAAGTGGAAAGCAACACTTTTGCAGTTCTACTACTTGAGGTCTTTCAAAAAAAGCAGCGTTAGAAAGGATTACCTATACATAATGACCAGCTCATGTTATAGACAGAAGCAAGCTACATGGCAAATCAATCCGAACTCATCTCTCGGCATGTCCAGCCCATCCATTATCTCAGCCAATCACGGCTAGCGGGAAGTTTCCTTGGCTAAACCAACTTGGCTCTAATTTAACCATTTTATCTGTATTTACAGATGGCATACAAGTTTGTTATTAAGGCCACATAAGGTTCACAAAAATAGAGTACCACAGTATCATAATACCCATAAAACCTAGCAGTCAAACAAGAAAAGGATACCAATAATTTTTACACCATAAATTTTTCCCATCGGGCATTGTAGAAATGCTTAAAATATGGGTTGTGTTTCGTGTTGGCTTACAATGGAGTGATGTTTTGATAACCGTGTACATCTCTCTAGGTCAAGGTGACTTTTATCAATATATTTGCCTGTATTTACCCCCCCCCCCCAAATGAAATGCTAATTAGCTGCTAATGTGGCAATCATAAAGAACTACAAATTCCATGATGATCTGGACGAGAATCAGGGCAATGTGAAGAATCTCTGTCTGTTTGCTAAATTTAGTGATGAATATATTAGCTAAATTTCTTGAACAGCACAATGCTGTGAACTGTCTTGTGACAATTTTAAATTGACACAATACCTGTTAGCAAAGTTATCAGCTAGAGATGACGTGCAGAAGCTTGCAGGGATTTGTAGTCTTGCATGATGTCTACTTTGATGCTAATTAGCAGTTGCGAATATGAGAGTAAATAGAGCTGAATATATTGATAAAAGTCTCCTTGTCAGAGAGATTTACATGGTTATCAAATTGTCACACCACAATAAGCCTACACGAAACACAGCCTTTATTTTAAGTGTTTCTAATACTCCCAAAGGGAAAAATTAATGGTAGAAAAACGATTGGACCCATTTTCCTGTTTGACAGCTAGGTTTTGTGAGTATTATGACACCTCCACTGTGGGGCTCTATTCATGTGGAATTAACAAACACAACCACAACTTTGACAATAGCCTACTTGCACAGCGTTCGACACACTACAATTCGTATCGAAAACATGATAGCAGCAAGTTCCACAGTCTGGCTTCATGAGGAACAGACATATTTCTAACAATGTCAGACTAGTATTAGACGTACTTGACTACTCAGACCTAATAACTGAGGATAGCTTCATATTATTTTTAGATTTTTATAAAGCATTTGACACAGTAGAGCATCAGTTTCTCTTCCACTCCCTTGAGAGACTTGGCTTTGGGGATTCTTTCTGTAAGGCTATTTAGACTCTCTATGCAAATGGTAACAGCTCTATGAAATTGAAATATGGCACCTCACCTAGATTTGAGTTAAAGAGAGGAATTAGGCAAGGTTGTCCTATCTCTCCGTACCTCTTTTTATTAATCACCCAACTTCTTGCAAATTCTTTAAATAATAGTCCTGTACAGGTTATTTCCATAGCTGGTAAAGAAATTATTATAAGCGATACTACACTTTTTATGAAAGATGCTAACCAAATTCCCATATCGATCAATGTGATACAATCCTTTTCCAAAGCGTCTGGTCTATATCTTAACATTAAGAAATGTGAACTCATGGCTGTCAAAGATTGTGTGACACCTTCATATTATGGTATTCCAGTAAAAGAAGAACTTACATATTTAGGCATAACCATTACAAAGGATCAGAAGTCTAGAGGCTTACAAAATTTTAACCCTTTTATTTAAAAAAAACAGAAGAAACTAAAATCAATGGCTACAGAGAGACTTATCTTTAAAAGGTAGAGTCCTAATAACCAAGGCTGAAGGTATCTCTAGACTAACATATGGTGCTCTGTCTTTATATCTTGACCATAAAATAAGCAAGGAGATAGACCAGATGCTTTTCAACTTTCTTTGGAGAAACCGTACCCATTACATTAGGAAAACTGTTGTAATGAACACTTATGAGAATGGTGGACTGAATTTTCTGGACTTTACTACTTTAAATAATACTTTTAAGATCAATTGGATAAAACAATTAATAATAATAATAATACTAATAATAATAACAATTCCTAAGAAGACCCACTTCTATCTGGAATTTTATTCCTCATCATGTCTCCTCTACTTTTGGTGGCCTTAATTTCATGTTGTTTTGCAATTATAATATTGACAAAGTTCCAGTGAAACTTTCTGCTTTTCATCAGCAGGTTTTCTTGTCATTGTCCTTAATTTATAAACACAATTTTTCTCCACACAGATAATATATATGGAATAATCGGGATATATTGTATAAAAATACCTCTCTGTTTTTAGAATATTGGTGCCGAAATAATATCCTATTGGTGAGCCAACTGGTAAATGCAGAGGGTCTTTTACTCAGTTATAAAGAATTCTTATCACTTTACAAGGTCCCTGTAACACCTAAAGATTTTGCAATTGTTTTAGATGCCATTCCCTCAGGTGTTGCTCTATTATTCAGGAACGTGTCAAGACCTGACCCTCAGAGCCTACCTGCTATTGACCCTGTTGACTCATCAGTAGGAAATATTTGTTTCTCTTTTGGTCCATTCAACAACAGAGCGATACGATCCTTGTTTCAGCAGGATGTTGTATCTATACCTCATGTCATGCCTTATTGGAATGGATTTATTGATAATATCTGTTGGAAAAAAGTTTGGATGTTGCCACACACATACCTACTTGTTAACAAAATTAAGGAAGTTTCCTTTAAAATTATTCATAAATATTATCCTGCCAACCACTATATGAAGAAGTTTGAGGAAAACATCAACTCAAATTGCTCCTTTTGTAATGACCACCCAGAAACAGTTTTGCATCTTTTTGGCATTGTATGCATGTAAGAAAACTGTGGCAAGACATCAGTAGGTTTATAATTGAACACATTTATGAAGATTTTACACTATTGTGGAGAGATGTACTGTTTGGATTCTTTACATACAATAGAAATAAGCGGAATAATTTTTATGTAATTATTTTATGTATTCAATTGGCCAAATTTCATATACACAAATGTAAATTTACAAACAGAAAACCACATTTTCGTACCCTACAAAAAGATATTGAACTGTATTTTAAGACGGTTAAATGCTCTACTAACAAAAAAGCTGTTAGAATTGTAAGTATATGCATGTCCCTTAAGGTCCTTGTGTAATTGTAATGTGATATTGAACCCCCTAGCTCGATTGTCTATTGTTTGTAATCTATGTATGCTTGTGTTCCCTCATGTGCTTTATGTATTGATTTGTTATTTTTTTTAAAGAGAAAAAAGAAAGAAAAAAAAAGAAAAGAAAAAGATAACGTCATGAACTTGCTGCTTTCTTACGCGCAATTCGCAAAACCCTCTCTTATTCAACCCTTCTCCTTCACAGCTCCAGTAGTGAATCGGTTTACTTCCGTAAATGCGCAGGCGCCAGAGATGCGATCAATCAGAGAAGTTCTCATGACGCGATAGCAGGGACAGCTGCAAAATATCTCAGGTAGGTGGGCGCACTGGGCGGGGTCGTCGAATGGCATCCCTTGACTCAATGTTGTTATTTACAATGTTACAGTACTATATTTAGAAGGATAGGAATGAGCAGTGGAGCTGGCTTTGCTTTTCTCCCTTGTATAAGCAGCTTCATGATGATAGCGATGCTCTGCCATTATAGGTTGCAGACTGCACTGCATGGGTAGAGAGACGCATTGTCGGTGATGATCAGGGAAGATAATGTATTTGGACACGCTATGTAAATGAAATAAATGTCTGTCATCAAAGACTGCTATTTACTTTAGATAAGGATGCATTAGGTTGACATGGGATGAAAATCTCAAGTCCCTACTGGCATTAGCAGCTACACCGCATCACCCCATGTCATCACTACATCTTTTGTTATGAGGCTGATGTCAACAGAACAGAGGGCTAGAGTTGCCTTGCTTTGAAATGTCAAACAAGCATGATGATACATTTTAGGGTTTTACAATTATGCATGGTTGCAAAGCTGTCAATGATACAATAGAGGTAATTCATTAAAATGTATGTTTGTATTATGCCATTCCAAACATTGATTGTGTCATAATTTATTTCAGGGCAATGTCAAGAAATATCCCATATTCTCATATCTAATAATATGGGTAAACATGGGTTCCCTGTTGTGTAGGTTATGGATCATTTATAATGGCACACCTGGTTGTGCTTGATGTTTATGCAGTACTACTGTACAGTAATGCAAAATCATCGGTATTAGTATTGTAAATATGTTTCACCATCCCAAATTAAAATGAGTAGACAATAGATATGAAAAGACTACCAAATCCCCGCGCTAAAAATGTGGATCACATTGAAATCTGAATTATGTTGAATAATCTGAAGGAATCATGATTACTGAACTGTAAAACACATTTCAGTTGAAGGCATTCATTGGTACAATTGACTAGGTATCCCCCTTTCCCTTACTCATACAGAATGGCTTATACACACACTCAACTTCCCTCTTGAGTTGCCTTGGAAACAGACCTGCATCTTACCACAGGCAGTATTGTATTATACACATTTGTGACGGTTATTCTAGTTTGAATGAACGCTACAGCCTCTCACTGCGTGGGATTCTATTCTATGTATCCCTAAATGCTGTATTATTTTTTTTTTTGCAGCAAAATGGCAGTGGAGAAGCGCTTGGCATTCTCTATTGTGCAGTTTCTGCGAGATCAAACTCACTGTGGCGCTTTGAATTCCGATGAGCAGGAAAGCCTCGAAGGTAGATCAGCTTAGGATCGCTGTCCGATCACAACGTTTCTTAAAACCGCTTATGAAAATACTGTACCCTGCTCTCTCCAATTCAGGGATTTGTTAACTTTGTTGGTGACTCAGTTGTGGGTGGACTACAATAACATGTGCACTATGTCTTCTTATCAAATAGACCCACAGATAACTGCCAAAATAAAAGAAACACCTACATAAATTGTCATAATAGGGTGTTGGGCCAAGACGAGCCACCAGAACAGCTTCAATATAATGACCACCCAGAACTCTCTTGGAGGGATGCGACAGCATTCTTCCACAAGAAACTCCATCATTTGGTGTTTTGTTGATGGTGGTAGAAAACGCTATCTCAGCCACCACTCCAGAATCTCCCATAAATATTCAATTGGGTTAAGATCTGGTGACTGAGACAAACACACACAACAACGACTTTAAAACACCCTATTCTCCTTTGAGACCACTCTTTCAAAGTCACTGAGATCTCTTCTTCGAGCCATGGTAGCCACAGTAATGGGCAACTGGGCATTTTTATACATGATGCCTAATCATGGGATGGGATGTTAATTGCTTAATTAACTCAAGAACCATACCTGTGTGGAAGCACCTGCTTTCAATATATAATTTGCATCCTTCATTTACGCAAGTGTTTCCTTTATTTTGGCAGTTACCTGTATAACAATAAAATGAACAGCTCAGTGTTGACTATTGTGTTATTACAACACACTTTTTTCCCCTTGTAGTTGCAATACAATGTTTGGAGACCACCTTCAAGATCAACTCCAGTGACTGTCATCTCGCAGCACCACAACCTCTCACTGAAATTTTCCTCAATTCTCTCCTCAAGGTGGGGTTACTCTCTGATTCTCTACCTTATCTCAAACTCTTTTACCTTAACTACAACATTAACGTGTCTGTGTGCAGTTCATCAATCATTCTCAAATCAGTAACCTCACAATCAGTAAACTAAGATGATGTATAATGTATATTAGGCATGATTGATATCTTACTTTATCTGTCAATTGTATTTTCCTCAGAATGACCAGCATAACCCGGTGCCACCAGAGACGTCCCCATCACCAGAAGACACCGAGAGGGCAGAACAACTGAAGAATGAAGGTACCTGGCACTGGTTTAATATGTAGTGTAGACGTATGATGAATACACTTTGGATGAGTGCAAACTCAGTTTAAGTGCACTTCCGTTTTCCTTCCGATTGACATTGTTTTGTAATGTTGTCGTAAAATCTGATATTAGACGTAACCTGATTATCAGGCTGAACATTTTCAGGGAATAATCACATGAAAGAGGAGAACTACAGCTGTGCGGTGGAATGCTACTCAAAAGCCATCAATCTGGACCTCCGAAACGCTGTCTACTACTGTAACAGGTACACACAACCGCTTCTGAAATGGAGAAGTATCAACACTGTATTCAAATGAGAAATATATAACACAACACCTAAATTATGTCTGTATCTATTGTGTTTTTATACCAACTATATTGGTAATTATTGTGTACAACTGTGACAATAACTCATGTTATTCTTGTACTATACATAGATAATGCAGTCACAGTTACAGCACTGTCTGAGCTGAAAGACACAGTGGCATACACATCTGGTGAACCAGACTACTAGACAGGCACACAGCTGCTGCAGCCTTTGCATGTGCCTGCCTTATTGATCTGAGTGCAAATAAATAAATCTGAGCGTCTGGCTGCTGCTGTTGTTGTCATCACCGCAGGGCTGCCGCCCACAGTAGACTGGGTAACTACACAGAAGCAACGGGGGACTGTGAGAGGGCCATAGGGATAGACCCCAGCTACAGTAAAGCCTATGGGAGAATGGGGTGAGTTCGACATGGGAGAGTAGTGGAAATGTTGTTTACAATGTCTAGTCATGTATCATTTGAGGAATATGGTATTGCTTTTTGGAACTTTGTTTACAGAGCAATAGCAGTATCTGATGATAATGCAAGAATTTGGCTTGAAAATAGCTATTGTTTTGCTCTGGAGTTAAATTTACTGCACTTCTCCAATGTCTCTTATTCCCTGTGTGTCTCTAGATTGGCATTTACTGCTATGAATAAGTATCCAGAGGCCATCTCCTACTTTAAGAAAGCTCTGGTGTTAGATCCAGAGAACGACACCTACAAATCCAACCTGAAGATTGCTGAGCAGAAGCAAACAGAGGCAGTCAGTCCTGTAAGTAGTGCTGTTTTACCTCCTTGTGTGATTTCATATCTGAAGGTCAATCTAAAAAAAACACATGTAATAATATATCATTACTCCCCTACAAATACTGTCACTACAGCTCCAATAATGGACACTTTATTTACATGTGAACACAACTCTAGATTTCTTCATGTAATATTAAATGCGTATCTTATATCCCACGGGTATTCAAGTATGTCAAGATATCCCAATTGTGTCAACAGCTTTATCAGACACATGTAATATTCCTGCTTTTAGCAGTGGTACAAAATCATATCATACTGAACCTACAGACAGATTTATCTTGTCCGATTCAGCGCCAAACTGTACTATGAAACAAAGATAAATTATATAAAGAATGATAGTCAAACGCTTTGGAGCACCTTAAATTAAATTTGAAGCAAAAAGTCAAACTTGGCTCCATCATTCATTGAATCAGATGGCTCATTCAACACAAAACGCACAGGTATTGCCAACTTCTTTAATTATTTTTTCATTGGCAAACATAGACACGACAACAACCAATTCTGAACCTAAATGACCAAATTTTGAAAGACAAGCATTGTTATTTTGTTGTCGATCAACAATGACAAGCCACCTGGGTCTGACAACTTGGATGGAAAATGACTGAAGATGATAGCAGATGATATTGCCACTCCTATTTGCCATCTCTTCAATCTACATGAAAGTGTGTGCCCTCAGGCCTGAAGGGAAGCAAAAGTAATTTCGCTACACAAGAATAGCAAAGCACCCTTTACTGGCTCAAACAGCCGACCTATCACCCTGTTACCAAACCTTAGTAAACTTTTTGAAAAAATTGTGTTTGACCAGATACAATGCTATTTCACAGTAAACAAATTAACAACAGATTTTCAGCACGGTTATAGCAAAGGGCATTCAACATGTACAGCCCTTACACAAATTACTGATCAATGGCTGAGAGAAAATTAGATTACAAATATTGTGGAAGCTGTTTTGTTACTCAGTGCAGCCTCTTGACATTATCGATCATAATGACTTTTTTACTTTAGATCCCCTGCTATAATGTGGATGGTAAGTTACCTGTCAAACAGAACACAGAGGGTGTTCTTTATTGGAAGCCTCTCCAACATAATCTAGGTTTAGTGAGGCATTCCCCAGGGCAGCTGTCTAGGCCCCTTCATTTTTCAGTCTTTACTAATGACCTGCCACAGGCTCAGAGTAAAGGTCCTACAGGCACTAGGTTTGTGGCACTTGGACTACTATCAAGTCATGTGGTCAGGTGCCACAAAGAGGGACTTAGGAAAATTACAATTGGCCCAGAAGAGGGCAGCACACCTGGCCTTTAAATGTACATGGAGAGCTATGTGTACACTGGCTCAAAATAGAGGAGAGATTGCCTCCATCACTACTTGTATTTGTGAGAAGTATTGACATATTGAATGCTCCGAGCTGTCTGTTTAAGCTACTAGCACACAGCTCAGAAACCCATGCATACCCCACAAGACGCCAGAGGTCTCTTCACATTCCCCAAGTCCAGAACAGGCTATGGGAGGCGTACAGTACTAAACTACCGGTCAAAAGTTTTAGAACAACTACTCATTCAAGGGTTTTTCTATATTTACTATTTTCTACATTGTAAAATAATAGTGAAGATATCAAAACTATGAAATAACACATATGGAATCATGTAGTAACCAAAAAGTGTTAAATAAATAAAAAATATATTTGAGATTTGAGATTCTTCAAATAGACCCTTAGCCTTGATGACAGCTTTGCACACTCTTGACATTCTCTTTTCCACCTTCATGAGGTAGTCACCTGGAATGCATTTCAATTAACAGGTGCGCCTTCTTAAAAGTTAATTTGTGGAATTTCTTTCCTTCTTAATGCGTTTGAGCCAATCAGTTGTGTGGTGACAAGGTGGGGTGGGGGGTGGGGGGGTATACAGAAGATGGTCTTTTACCAAATAGGGCTAAGTTCAAGAACAGCTCAAATAAGAAAAGAGAAACGACAGTCCATCATTACATTAAGACATGAAGGTCAGTCAATACGGAGCATTTCAAGAACTTTTAAAGTTTCTTCAAGTGCAATCGCTATGATGAAACTGGCTCTCATGAGGACCGCCAGAGTTACCTCTGTTGCAAAGGATAAGTTCATTAGTTACCAGCCCCAGAAATTGCAGCTAAAATAAATGCTTCACGGAGTTCAAGTAACAGACATCGCAACATCAACTGTTTAGAGGAGACTTTGTGAATCAGGCCTTCATGGTCAAATTGTTGCAAATAAACCACTACCAAAGGGCCTCAATAAAAGAGACTTGCTTGGGCCAAGAAACACGAGCAATGGATATTAGACCGGTAGAAATGTGAGATTTTTGGTTCCAACCGCTGTGTGTTTGTGAGACGCGATGTGGGTGAATGGATGATCTCCGTAGTGTATTTCCCACCATAAAGCATGGAGGAGGAGATGTTATGGTGTGGGGGTGCTTTGCTGGTGACACTGTCTGTGATTTATTTAGAATTCTAGGCACACTTAAGCAGCATGGTGACCACAGCATTCTGCAGTGATACTCCTTCCTATCTGGTTTGGGCTTAGTGGGACTATCATTTGTTTTTCAACAGTATAATGACCCAACACACCTCCAGGCTATGTAAGTGCTATTTTACCAAGAAGGGGAGTAATGGAGTGCTGCATCAGATGACCTGCCCTACACTATCCCCCAACCAAATTGAGATGGTCTGGGATGAGTCAGACCGCAGAGTGAAGGAAAAGCAGCCAACAGGCGCTCAGAATTTGTGGGAACTCCTTCAAGACAGTTACAAATGCGTTCCAGGTGAAGCTGGTTGAGAGAATGCCAAGAGTGTGCAAAGCTGTCATCAAGGCAAAGTCTGGCTATTTGAATATTCTCAAATATACAGTTGAAGTTGGAGGTTTACATACACCTTAGCCAAGTACATTTAAACTTAGTTTTTCACAATTCCTGACAATTAATCCAAGTAAAAAATTCCCTGTTTTAGGTCAGTTAGGATCACCACTTTATTGTGTGAAATGTCAGGATAATAGTAGAGAGAATGATTTCTTTCAGCTTTTATTTATTTCATCACATTCCTAGTGGGTCAGAAGTTTACATACACTCAATTAGTATTTGGTAGCATTGCCTTTAAATTGTTTAACTTGGGTCAAACGTTGTGGGTAGCCTTCCACAATTTTCCGACAATAAGTTGGGTGAATTTTGGCCCATTCCTCCTGACAGAGCTGGTGTAACTGAGTCAGGTTTGTAGGCCTCCTTGCTCACACACACTTTTTCAGTTCTGCCCACATATTTTCTATAGGATTGAGGTCAGGGCTTTGTGATGGCCACTCCAATACCTTGGCTTTGTTGTACTTAAGCCATTTTGCCACAACTTTGGAAGTATGCTTGGAACCCATTTTCGACCAAGCTTTAACTTCCTGACTGATGTCTTGAGATGTTGCTCAATATATCCACATAATTTTACTTCGTCATGATGCCATCTCTTTTGTGAAGTGCACCAGTCCCTCCTGCAGCAAAGCACCCCAACAACATGATGCTGCCACCACCGTGCTTCACGGTTGGGATGGTTGGGTTCTTCGGCTTGCAAGCATCCCCTTTTTTTCTCCAAACATAACAATGGTCATTATGGCCAAACAGTTCTATTTTTGTTTCATCAGACCAGAGGACATTTCTCCAAAATGTAGGATCTTTGTCCCCATGTGCAGTTGCAAACCATGCTTGCTTTTTGCTTTTTTATGACGGTTTTGTAACAGTCGCGTCTTCCTTGCTGAGCGACCTTTCAGGTTATGTCGATATAGGACTCGTTTTACTGTGGATATAGATACTTTTGTACCTGTTTCCTCCAGCATCTTCACAAGGTCCTTTGCTGTTGTTCTGGTATTGATTTGTACTTTTTACACCAAAGTACGTTCATCTGTAGGAGACAGAACACGTCTCCTTCCTGAGCGGTATGATGGCTGCATGGTCCCATGGTGATTATACTTGCGTACTGTTGTTTGTACAGATGTACGTGGTACCTTCAGGCATTTGGAAATTGCTCCCAAGGATGAACCAGACTTGTGGAGGTCTACAATTTTTTTCTGAGGTCTTGGCTGATTTCTTTTGATTGCCCCATGATGTCTAGCAAAGAAGCACTGAGTTTTAAGGTGGGCCTTGAAATACATCCACAGGTACACCTCCAATTGACTCAAATTATGTCAATTAGCCTGTCAGAAGCTTCTATAGCCATGCCATTATTTTATGGAATTTTCCAAGCTGTTTAAATGCACAGTCTTAGTGTATGTAAACTTTTGACCCACTGGAATTGTGAAACAGTAAATTATAAGTGAAATAAGCTGTCTGTAAATAATTGTTGGAAAGATTGTCATATGTCATGCACAAAGTAGATGTCCAACCGACTTGCCAAAACTGTAGTTTGTTAACAAGAAATTTGTGGAGTGGTTGAAAAATGAGTTTTAATGACTCCAACCTAAGTGTATGTACATTTCTGACTTCAACTGTGTATTCCACATCAATTAACTCATGCAAGCAGTAAAATCAGATTGAAGAAACGGATAAAAATACACCTTATGGAGTGTGAAGTGATGGGGACTGTGAAGAGACACCCACACACAGGCACAGACACACGTATACACACACACACGATAACAAACGTACTATACACACATGCCTTGCTAGGCAGCAGCTAATAGGGATTCATAATAAATACAAAATGAAGCCTTTGAATGTTTGCTTGTTATAGATAGCCACGGGACTGGGATTTGACATGGCCAGCCTCATCAACAACCCTGCCTTCATCAGCATGGTAAGACTATGATTAGTGCTGGGCTGGAACAAACACCTGCACACAACATGTACAGTGCATTCAGAAAGTATTAAGACCCCTTTCCCACATGTTGTTACGTTACAGCCATATTTTAAAATTGATTAAATAAATACAAATTCTCATCAATCTACACACAATACTCCTTAATGACAGTGAAAACAGGTCTATATGTTTTTTGAGCTCAGGTGCATCCTGTTTCCATTGATCATCTTTGAGATGTTCCTACACAACTTGATTGGCCTCCTGTGGTAAATTCAATTGAGTGGATATGATTTGGAAAGGCACACATCTGTCTATATAAGGTCCCATAGTTGACAGTGCATGTCAGATTAAAAACCAAGCCATGAGGTCGAAGGAATTATCCGTAGAGCTCCGAGAAGGATCGCGTCGAGGTACAGATCTGAGGAAGGATACCAAAAAGTGTCTGCAGCATTGAGGGTCACCAAGAACATGGTGGCATCCATCATTCTTAAATGGAAGAACTTTGGAACCACCAAGACTTTTCCTAGAGCTGGCCAAACTGAGCAATCGGGGGAGAAGGGCCTTGGTCAGGGAGATGACCAAGAACCCAATGGTCCTTCTGACTGAGCTCCAGAGTTTCCCAGTGGAGATGAGAGAACCTTCCAGAAGGACAATCATCTCTGCAGCATCACCAATCAGGCCTTTATGGAAGAGTGGCCAGACATACTCCTCAGTAAAGGGCACATAACAACCAGCTTGGAGTTTGCCAAAAGGCACCTAATAGAGACTCGGACCATGAGAAACAAGATTCTATGGTCTGATGAAACCATGATTCAACTCTTTGGCCTTCATGCTTAGCGTTACGTCTGGAGCAAACCTGGCACCATCCCTACGGTGAAGCATGGTGGTGACAGCATCATGCTGTTGGGATATTTTTCAGCGGCATGGACTGGGAGACTAGTCAGGTTCGAGGGAAAGATGAACCGAGCGATCCTTGATGAAGGCCTGCTCCAGAGCGCGCAGGGCCTCAGACTGGGGCGAAGTTTCACCTTCCAACCGGACAAAGACCCTAAGCGCACAGCCAAGACAACGCAAGAATGGCTTCGTGAGAAGTCTCAGTGTCCTTGAGAGGCCCAGCCAGAGTCTGGACTTGAACCCGATCGAACATCTGGAGAGACCTGGAAATAGCTGTGTAGTGACACTCCCCTTTCAACCTGACAGAGCTTCAGAGGATCTGCAAGGAAGAATGGGGGAAACTCCCCAAATACAGGTGTGCCAAGTTTGTTGCACCAAAGATTGATGTGTGTAGATTGATGAAAAAAACACCAATTTAATCCATTTTAGAATAAGACTCTAACATAACAAAATGTGAAAAAAGTCAAGTGGTCTGAATACTTTCCGAATGCACTGTACCTGGGTGGAAATAGATGTACTTTAGGTGCACTTATATGGTGCACCAGATGCGGGGGGTGGGGGTATGCACTTTTGGGACTATGCCATTGGTTCTATTACATCAGAAAAGTAAATCAGGCTCACCTGCAATATTTGAAAGAAAATAAATACTATATTCGACCCAGGTATGACACACATTGCAGTCTCTCCAGGGCCAAGGCCATCCCTGGTCTAGACAAATCCTAGACGCAGATTCCGCATACTTCTTTTATGAGTGTTTGTGATACAGTTACTAGTGGAGAATGCTTCCTAAAATTAACTGCATACCTTACACAGTTGGCCTGGTCAAGGGGCCTGGGGACAGTCAAGGCGTTGATCATGACTAGTTGATTGAACGGGTGGCTGATGGAATGCCTGACAGGCAGAGAGTGCATGTCATTATAAGCATTTCAATCCTACATGGCAGCAGCTGGGCTGAATCATGAATAGTTTTACTAGACAGCTGTAAATTTGGTACCAGCACTAAGTAGTCACGCCACTTGAGAATGCATCTGGTTCCCCATCAACGCTGTTAATTAATTGTCATTTTCACACATTTAAACGGGTGACATGGTGATTGGCTTTGTGTGTATTTACAGGCCGCCAGTGTGATGCAGAACCAGCAAGTGCAACAGCTGTGAGTGTTCGGCATGTTTCAGCATACCAAGGGCTGGGGCTCAATAGTGTGAGGCATCCTTTCCTCATCTCGGTTCCTTCATCTGCACTGATCTGGATGAATAAATAGGTGAAAGCCACCCCACTGAATCTATCGAGACACAGCCCATCAATATCACCCCTACCTACTGTATATGTACAGTACATAGCTACCTCAATTACCTCATACCCCTGCACATCGACTTGGTACTGGTACTCCCTGTATATAGCCATGTTATTTTCTACTCCCCATATACACTACCGTTCAAAAGTTTGGGGTCACTTAGAAATGTCCTTGCTTTTAAAAGAAAGCACTTTTTTTGTCCGTTAAAATAACATGAAATTGATCAGAAATACAGTGTAGACATTGTTAATGTTGTAAATGACTATTGTAGCTGGAAACTGATGATTTTTAATGGAATATCTACATAGGCGTACAGAGGCCCACTATCAGTAACCATCACTCCTGTGTTCCAATGGCACGTTGTGTTAGCTATTCCAAGCTTATCATTTTCAAAGGCTAATTGATCATTAGAAAACCCTTTTGCAATTATGTTAGCACAGCTGAAAACTGTTGTTCTGATTAACGAAGCAATAAAACTGTCCTTCTTTAGACTAGTTGAGTATCTGGAGCGTCAGCATTTGTGGATTTGATTACAGGCTCAAAATGGCCTCGTCAGTCTATTCTTGTTCTGAGAATATATGGCTATTAATGTGAGAAATTGTCAAGAAACTGAAGATCTCATACAACGCTGTGTACTATTCCCTTCACAGAACAGCACGAACTGGCTCTAACCAGAATAGAAAGAGTGGGAAACCCCGGTGCACAATTGAGCAAGAGGACAAGTACATTAGAGTGTCTAGTTTGAGAAACAGATGCCTCACAAGTCCTCAACTGACAGCTTCATTAAATAGTACCTGCAAAACACCGGTCTCAATGTCAACAGTGAAGAGGCGACTCCGGGATGCTGGCCTTCTAGGCAGATCTTGGCAATTTCTCGCATGGAATAGCCTTCATTTCTCAGAACAAGAATAGACTGACGAGCTTCAGAAGAATGTTCTTTGTTTCTGGCCATTTTGAGCCTGTAATTGAACCCACAAATGCTGATGGTCCAGATACTCAACTAGTCTAAAGAAGAACAGTTTTATTGTTTCGTTAATCAGAACAACAGCTGTGCTAACGTAATTGCAAAAGGGTTTTCTAATGATCAATTTGCCTTTTAAAATGATAGATTTAGATTAGCTAACAACTTGCCATTGGAACAAAAGGTGTGATGGTTGCTGATAATGGGCCTCTGTACGCCTATGTAGATATTCCATTAAAAAGCATCCGTTTCCAGCTACAATCGTCATTTACAGAATTAACAATGTCTTCACTTTATTTCTGATCAATTTCATGTTATTTTAATGGACAGAAAATGTGCTTTTCTTTAAAAAACAAGGACCTTTCTAAGTGACCACAAACGTTTGTGTATATAGCCATGTTATTTTTGCTCTTCATTTGTATTCGTTATTTAGCGTGTATTTATTCCTCGTGTCACAATTTCAATTTTTTATTAAAATGTGTATCTTTATCTTTAACTCTGCATTGTTGGAAAATTACCTGTAAGTAAGCATTTCACTGTTAGTCTCCACCTGTTGTCTACGAAGCATGTGACAAATAAAATTAGATTTATGTTTTACTATACAAAAATAACCTACATCCCACTAACTCATAATCCTGTTTTAATTTCTTGAAGAAAGTCAGAATGTAGGATTTACTGTTCAATTGTACTCAGATTTGTTTCAAGTTTTTGTCATAAAATGGCAAGTGACACATGTTTATAACTCTCTTTTGGGTTCTCTCCCTCTGTGGGCAGTATGTCTGGGATGATGTCCAATGCAGTTGGGGGCCCAGCAGCAGGAGTGGGAGGACTGTTGGACATCTCCAGCCTGATTGAAGCGTACGGCAGCACCATAGTGCTATTACTGTAACATACACAGGGACTCTCTGTTTATGACATTTAAATTACACGTTTAAATAAGCATCAGACACATCAAGAATTAGTGAGGTTTAATTTGGACTAAATGATCATGAATTTCCCTTGACATTTTAAATTATTTTAGAAGATTCTTTTTAAATATTTGATGTAGGATGCTACATCCTAGTTCTTTCACAAGCTGCCTGACACAAGGAGTACATAAGTAAAGCAGAGAAACAGTCAATTCTAACTCCCCTGGTCTCTCTCTGTTTGCAGTGGTCAGCAGTTTGCCCAGCAGATCCAGCATCAGAACCCAGAGTTGATCGAACAGCTGAGGAACCACATCCGCAGCCGCTCCTTCAGTGGCAGCGCTGAGGAGCACTCGTGATCCACACAGGTCTGTGTACTACAACACAGAGGTTAGGGCTCGCTCTTAGAGTGCATCTCCATAGTCTAATAAAGAGGTGTCCTCCCCTTCATGTGCTCTAATGGAATGGTGAGAATTAGCATGGAGATTGTGGTGGATTTGATGCCACCTGTCCAGTTATATCATAGCAGAGACCTGATTGTACATGTGCGCTTTTGTTTTACTGGCAATAGATGGATCAGGATCTGCATATTAATTACTTAAACTGTTATTCCCATGTTGTTACACAAGGTGAAAAGGACATTTGAAGGCATGTAAATGTTTCTTACCTTCAGCATATATGTTTCAATAAAGGAAGGGCAACCATATGATGTGATTACAATCTCTACACCCATTCCTTAAACTCACATCACCGACAGAGCTGGAATGAAGGGGGACAGATGGCACTTCACTGGGACTGGGTCTTCAGAGAGGAAAGGAAACATTTTACACACCCAATCAGGAGACAGAGTATCTAACACATTCAAGACACCCAATTCGTTTCAAATACATTTCCACCAAACATTGTGCACAGTTCTAGAGACCCACAGTAAATAAAGTTTATTTGTCACGTACACAGATTAGCAGATGTTAAAGCAGGTGCAGCGAAATGCTTGGTTTTTAGCTCCAGCAGTAAATGCCTAACAGTATAATACTAATACACAAAAAAGAAGAGACAGAGAAACAAGAAATTAATAAATATCAGAACAAGGATTATTGCTAATGGATTTGTGTTTTTCTATATTGTTTGTATATTGTGCTGTAGTAGCAATATCCTAACCATTGCCCTGTTCCTATACTGAATTACAGATCCTTTGTTCCTCTGAAAGATTTCACTGATCCAACAGAATTGTATGTAGGAGAATGCAGGGGTGTATTCAGTGAGGGGAAACCAGATAGAAATTAAATGAATAGAGCGGATACAATTCCCTATTCTACATGACAGGCAATTGTACCTGGTCTACACAATACAGTTCTATGTTAACATTCTGTAACATTGCACCTGCACGTACTGGCCCCAGGATTTGATTTATTAATATTGCTTGTAGTAATTGCCTTGATGAGGGGAAGGAATTAAGGAAGGGGAGAAATTGAGGAAGGAGATAAGGAATGAGAGTAAAGGGATGAAGAAATTAAGGAGAGAAAGGGAGAAAATAATTAAGAAAGGTGCAAAAAGGGATTAGAGAAAGGAATTAAGGAAGGTGTGAAAGGAGGAAGGAATTAAGGAAGGACTGAAAGGGATCAAGGATGCATGTGTGAAGTATTTGAACAGGGACGTATTCCTTTTCTCATGATTACATGACAGTTAAACACGACAGAAGGGTTACACTGTTTTCTATTCTACCATGTTCAAACTTATTTTTGTACCAAATATTTTGCTATAGTTGCTGTTGGGTCAAACAAATGGCCGAAGCCTTGATCATGTGGAATTCTAGCATTGCTTTCAATAGTAATTATCTGACTGGTAGTTTGACGATAAATGAGTGTCCTTGAAAGTATGTTTGGTGTCTGCAGTCCAACACCCCTGTATATACAATCATAGCAAACACACGTCAATGCCATTTTGATTCGGTTTCATTTCATATAGCTAAAGCAATGTTGATAGCTAGTATAAGACTCATTCAGTCTTGTTGCTTTTGCATGCTCTTCCATCTGATATGTGTCAGACAAGCTAAGCTAATGAATATGCTTGTAAAACAAAGCAGCATAATGTTGTCCAAAAATATGTCTCAATAAAATGTATTACAATTGATAGCTGTTGAAAGTCTTGTTGTGAAATCCTATAATGAAATCGCTTCAGAGGCAGATTTGTACCTTGAGTGTGTAAAGCTGCCACGAGTGTAGAAAGCTGTCAAGGCAAAAGGTGGCTACTTTGAAGAATCTAAAAAATATTTTGATTTGTTTAACACTTTTTTGGTTACTACATGATTCCATATGTGTCATTTCCTAGTGTTGATGTCTTCACTATTATTCTACAATGTAGAAAATAGTAAAATATATTCTACAATGTAGAAAATAGTTTAAAAAAAATGAAACCTTTGAATGAGTAGTTCTGGGAAAGGGCACCAAAACATTTCTGCAGCATTGAAGGTCTCCAAGAACACAGAACACTTCTGAAATGGAAGAAATTTGGTACCACCAAGACTTTTCCTAGAGCTGGCCGCCTTGCCAAACTGAGTAATCAGTGGAGAAGGGCCTTGGTCAGGGAGTTGACCAAGTATCCAATGGTCACTCTAACAGAGCTCTCGAGTTCCTCTGTGGAGATGGGAGAACCTTCCAGAAGGACACCCATCTCTGCAGCACTCCACCAATCAGGCCTTTATGGTAGAGTGGCCAGACAGAAGCTACTCCTCTGTAAAAGGCACATAACAGCCCACTTGGAATTTGCCAGAAGGCACCTAAAGGACTCAGACCATGAGAAACAAGATTATATGGTCTGATGAAACCAAGATTCAACTCTTTAGCCTGAATGCCAACATCACGTCTGGAGGAAACCTGGCACCATCGCTACAGTGAAGCATGGTGATGGCAGCATTATGCTGTTGGGATGTTTTTCTGCTGCAAGGACTGGGAGACTAGTCAGGATCGAGGGAAAGATGAACGGAGCGAAGTACAGAGAGATCCTCAATGAAAACCTGCTCCAGAGCACGCACGACCTCAGACTGGGGGCGAAGGTTCGACCTGAAGCACACAGCTAATACAACGCAGGAGTGGCTTCGGGACAAGTCGCTGAATGTTCCTGAGTGGCCCAGCCAGAGCCTGGACTTGAACCAGATTGAACATCTCTGGAGAGAACAGAAAATAACTGTGCAGCAATGCTCCCCATCCAACCTGACAGAGCTTGAGAGGATCTGCAGAGAAGAATGGGGGAAACTCCCCATACACAGGTGTGCTAAGCTTGTAGCATCATACCCAAGAAGACTCAAGGCTGTAATAGCTGCCAAAAGTGCTTTAAAAAAAGTGCTGAGTAAAAGGTATGAATACTTATGTAAATGTAATATTTGTTTTGAATTTTTGAGTAAGTTAGCAAAAATTCCAAATATCTTTTTTTGCTTTGAGGAGATTGAGGAGGGGAAAAAATACAATTTTAGAATACAGATGTAACCTAATAAAAAGCCAAGGGGTCTGAATACTTTCCAAAAGCACTGTATATCAAATCAAATCAAATTGTATTTGTCACATACACATGGTTAGCAGATGTTAATGCGAGTGTAGTGAAATGCTTGTGCTTCTAGTTCCGACAATGCAGTAATAACCAACAAGTAATCTAACTAACAATTCCTAAACTACTGTCTTATACACAGTGTAAGGGGATAAATAATATGTACATATGGATATATGAATGAGTGATGGAACAGAGCAGCATAGGCAAGATACAGTAGATGTTATTGAGTACAGTATATACATATGAGATGAGTATGTAAACAAAGTGGCAGTTAAATGGCTAGTGATACATGTATTACATACAGATGTAACCATATGAGATAATAAAAAGTAACAAGTAGCATTGTTTAAAGTGGCTAGTGATATATTTACATCATTTCCCATCAATTCCCATTATTAAAGTGGCTGGAGTTGAGTCAGTGTGAGTTGGCAGCAGCCACTCAATGTTAGTGGTGGCTGTTAAGAGTGATGGTTACAGATGTACAGTATATCTGATGGCAGTCGATGATATAGAGTACAGTATATACGTATGCATATGAGATTGAGATAGAAGCTGTTTTTCAGTCAGTGTGTTGGCAGCAGCCACTCAATGTTAGTGGTGGCCCATAGACAGCCTGGTTGACCCCGCCTTCTGGATGATAGCGGGGTGAACAGGCAGTGGCTCGGGTGGTTGATGTCCTTGATGATCTTTATGGCCTTCCTGTAACATCGGGTGGTGTAGGTGTCCTGGAGGGCAAGTTTGCCCCGGTGATGCGTTGTGCAGACCTCACTACCCTCTGACAGGGCGGAGCAGTTTGATACAAGGATCTCGATTGTGCATCTGTAGAAGTTTGTGAGTGCTTTTGGTGACAAGCCGAATTTCTTCAGCCTCCTGAGGTTGAAGAGGCGCTGCTGCGCCTTCTTCAATGCGGTCTGTGTGAGTGGACCAATTCAGTTTGTCTGTGATGTGTATGCCGAGGAACTTAAAACTTGCTATCCACTACTGTTCCATCGATGTGGATAGGGGTGTTCCCTCTGCTGTTTCCTGAAGTCCACAATCATCTCCTTAAGAGTGTGAGGTTATTTTCCTGACACAATACTCCGAGGGCCCTCACCTCCTCCCTGTAGGCCATCTCGTCGTTGTTGGTAATCAATACCACTGTTGTGTCGTCCGCAAACTTGATGATTGAGTTGGAGGCGTGCGTGGCCACGCAGTCGTGGGTGAACAGGGAGTACAGGAGAAGAACGCACCCTTGTGGGGCCCCAGTGTTGAGGATCAGCGGGGAGGAGATGTTGTTACCTACCCTCACCACCTGGGGGCGGCCCGTCAGGAAGTCCAGTACCCAGTTGCACAGTGGGGTCGAGACCCAGGGTCTCGAGCTTGATGACGAGCTTGGAGGGTACTATGGTGTTGAATGCCGAGCTGTAGTCGATGAACAGCATTCTCACATAGGTATTCCTCTTGTCCAGATGGGTTAGGGCAGTGTGCAGTGTAGATTGCATCGTCTGTGGACCTATTTGGGCGGTAAGCAAATTGGAGTGGGTCTAGGGTGTCAGGTAGGGTGGAGGTGATATGGTCCTTGACTAGTCTCTCAAAGCACTTCATGATGACGGAAGTGAAACGGGGCGGTAGTCGTTTACAGTTACCTTAGCTTTCTTGGGAACAGGAACAATGGTGGCCCTCTTGAGGCATGTGGGAACAGCAGACTGGTATAGGGATTGATTAATATGTCCGTAAACACACCAGCCAGCTGGTCTGCGCATGCTCTGAGGGCGCGGCTGGGGATGCAGCCTTGCGAGGGTTAACACATTTAAATGTTTTACTCACCTCGGCTGCAGTGAAGGAGAGACCGCATGTTTCCGTTGCAGGCCGTGTCAGTGGCACTGTATTGTCCTCAAAGCGGGCAAAAAGTTATTTAGTCTGCCTGGGAGCAAGACATCCTGGTCCGTGACTGGGCTGGATTTCTTCCTGATCCGTGATTGACTGTAGACCCTGCCACATGCCTCTTGTGTCTGAGCCGTTGAATTGAGATTCTACTTTGTCTCTGTACTGATAGCTTGTTTGATAGCCTTACGGAGGGAATAGCTGCACTGTTTGTATTCAGTCATGTTACCAGACACCTTGCACCGATTGAAAGCAGTGGTTCGCGCTTTCAGTTTCACGTGAATGCTGCCATCAATCCACGGTTTCTGGTTAGGGAATGTTTTAATCGTTGCTATGGGAACAATATATATAGTATATAGTGCACTATACATGTTTTTAGTGAAAGCACAACCAACCATGGATTAAATTACCGCTTTTATTCACATTTAAAATCCAGATTTTTTTTGCAAAGTAAACATTAAAAACATAACATCTGTTAAAACATGATAACCTTGGGGTGTGTACTGTAAGGTGATAGTAGGTGCAGAGTTTGGAAGTTGGTGCATGGCGATTTGAGATTTATAGTGCTGGGTTCTAGAAGGGTCTGGAAAGGTCTTAGCTCTCCCGGCTCATGTATGGACAGACCACACACACCTGTGCAATGTCATCGTATTCATACGTCCTCTTCAGAAATGTGTCGGTTAGTCTCAGGCCGGATATACTCTGAAATATAAGAAAATGGTAATTAGTTGGGATTATTATGAGTAATATATTTTGAACTATTAACAGTCAAAGTGAGACGGAACATACGAATAAGACATACAGGGTCATATGCTTTGTGGGTAACACTATAAAAGCATCCAGGTATGATGCATTGTGATGCAGTTACAATGCATTGGAAAACTTGTCATGGAGCATGTATGACACCATTTAGGCCAATTGAATGTTTAATGGATTTATTGTCAAGGCGAGCGAGTAAATAAAACATTGAAAAGTGGACCTTCTTGCTAAAATACTATAGCAAACGTAGTTCAACAGCTCGTGACCTAATCAGATTTTAGCCTCTTGGGGAAGATAAGAGTCAAAGTTCAGCCATGAGGAGGTTGTGTCTCTCTCTTTACTGGGGGCTTGAGGACATTCTTTATCTGCTAGAATATTGCAACTTTTTCATTTTTCAGATGCCATTTTTATTTTTGGGGAAAAGTGAAGTGGGGCATTCGTTAAACATGTCATTAAAATGATATGGCCTTATAATATATTTGAATCATCTCACAATGTTGAAAATGTTATGGATCGAGGGACATAACATATTATAAGCCTTGTTAAAAAGACAAAAACAAATATTGTATTACATGCTTGTGACAAGTATTAAAGCTTGATACCTCTCTGCTTTAACCTTTAACCTAGGTTACCAAGTATTATAACTTTAGAAATACCTGCAGTCCCTGGACAGAGGAGAGGAGTTTGAGGGGCAAAGAGAGTGAGGCACTGGGGCTGACTTTGCCAAGCTGTCTCCCTGATACACCACACCAGTGGATGGAGCAGGTGTTACACATCTCCAGCACCAGGTCCATGGTCCTCTCACTGCAACAACACACACAACCAGCCTGGTTACACATCAGTATGTTCTTTAACCAAGCCATCTGACTATCGGTTGTCATTCCTTCTTGTACATGAATGAAATGGCATGACAATGACAGACAGGGGAGAAGACGAAAGCGTATAGAGATCAGTACATGCGTATAGCAGAGAAGAGGTCAATTCCATTTTAATTCATTTTTAATTGAATTCAGTCAAGTGAATTGAAACGCTATATAACCCCACCCCTGGTGTGCAATAATATTTGAGGAGTCTGTTCGACTATACCTGCAGTTGGTGATTTTACAGGTGATGTCGAAGGGTTCCTCTAGGTTGACTGTGTCTGGGATCATCTCCAGCGATAGCCTGACGTCTCCGTAACCTGGAGCCTGGTGGCGACAAGAGGGGAAAAAATAAATACCTTGATGAAGCCAGAAACGTTGGTATGTACATTTTCCCGGATTTACCGCCTACAATTTTGGACCGATTTTCTTCATGTTAGGCATCAAGAAGGGCATCTGGGACCATGGTTGAGGCCACTTTAGATTGCACTGTGTTTTGTACTTTGTTAAATTTTCCGCTTTTTGTGTTTTTGGGTGGTCGTTTGGTTGATACGCAATTTGTGATGCAATTGTAGGCCAATTTGGAAACCGTGTAGAATGACTGCATTTCCCAATTGAGAATATATTCAAATCAAATTTTATTGGTCACATACACATATTTAGCAGATGTTATTGGTCACATACACATATTTAGCAGATGTTATTGGTCACATACACATATTTAGCAGATGTTATTGCGGGTGTAGCGACATGCTTGCTGGAGTTCCTAGCTCCAACAGTGCAATAGTATATAACAATTTACAACAATACACACAAATCTAAATTAAAATAATGAAATTAAGAAATATATAAATATTAGGATGAGCAATGTCAGTAGCATTGACTAAAATATAGTAGGATAGAATACAGTATATGCATATGAAATTAGTAAAACAGTATGTAAACATTATTAAAGTGGCCAGTGATTCCATGTTTAGGGGGTGCCAGGTAGCCTAGTGGTTAGAGCGTTGGGCCAGTAACCAAAAGGTTCCTGGATTGAATCCCCAAGCTGACAAGGTAAAAATCGGTCGTTCTGCCCCTGAACAAGACAGTTAAACCCACTGTTCCCCGGTAGGCCGTCGTTGTAAATAAGAATTTGTTCTTAACTGACTTGCCTAGTTAAATAAAAGGTTAAATGTGTATATAGGGCAGCAACCTCTAAGGTGCAGGGTTGAGTAACCAGGTGGTAGCCAGCTAGTGATGGCTATTTAACAGTCTGATTGCCTTGAGATAGAAGCTGTCTCTCAGTCCCAGCGTTGATGCACCTGTATTGACCTCACCTTCTGGATGGTAGAGGGATGAACAGGCTGTTGCTCGGGTGGTTAATCTCCTTGATGATCTTTTTGGCCTTCCTGTGACATTGGGTGCTGTCGGGCAAGCAATGTGCCCCGGTGATGCGTTGGGCAGACCGTACATCCCTCTGGAAAGCCCTGCGGTTGCAGTTGGCATACCAGGCGGTAATACTCCCCGACAGGATGCTCTCAATTGTGCATCTGTAAAAGTTTGTGAGGGTCTTAGAAGCCAAGCCAAATTTCTTCAGCCTCCTGAGGTTGAAGAGGCGCTGTTGTGCTTTATTCACCAGTGTCTGTGAGGGTGGACCATTTCAGATTGTCAGTGATGTGTACGCCGAGGAACTTGAAGCTTTTCACCTTCTCCACTGAGGTCCCGTTGATGTGGATGGGGGCGTGCTCCCTCTGCCGTTTCCTGTAGTCCACAATCAGCTCCTTCATTTTGATGACGTTGAGGGAGAGGTTATTTTTCTAGCACCACTCCTCCAGGGCCCTCATCTCCTCCCTGTAGCTGTCTCGTCATTATTGGTAATCAGGCCTATTAATGTGTCGTCTGCAAAACTGATGATTGAGTTGGAGGCGTTGCCACGTATGGGTATCAGGGAGTACAGGAGGGGCATAAGCACACACCCATGTGAGACCCCTGTGTTGAGGATCAGCAAAGTGGAGGTGTTGTTTCCTACCTTCAACAACTGGGCGCGGCCCGTCAGAAAGTCCAGTTGCACAGGGCAGGGTTCAGGCCTAGGGGCCCAAGCTTAATGATGAGCTTGGAGGGTACTATGGTGTTGAAGGCTGAGCTTTTGTCAATGCTGCGAATACAATCATCTTGAGCTTTGCTAATTTTCCATTGCAATTCTCCAATGAGTCACATTCGGCAACAGCCCAGGTATGACTGACAAAAAACAATAACAGCATCAACACCACCACTCAACATCATCACCAATACTAAACATCACCACCACTCAACAAATAACCACAAAGACACTATTGAGACGGAGAATGTCCTGTTATGCACCATCACACTGTATACTGTGACTAGGAATCATATACTCTAACTGATAATGTACGGGTACCATTCTCTGTAGCTGGCTTGTCTGCAGCCTTCCTCTTTCTCCTAAGTTGGTCTTCCACACAATGTCCAGTTTGCCGATCACCGTCACGCCCTTGATGCTGCCCGCCTTCTCTGCAAACTCTGGCTTGGGCTTCAGACAGTAGAGATACTGGCGCGTGTCCATGGGCTGCAAGTAAGACATCTTCCCAAATGTAGACGTTCTGGAACACAGTCAGGGTGGAGAAGTCTGAAAACCTATTACCTTTGACATATAGTGGGGGCGTCTCCAGCTACACTGACAAAACCTGGCCAAGTGAATGCTGTATTTTGTAAGCAGCATAGTTTCCAAATCAGAAGTCATACAGCTTTCCCTTTCTAAATGTTGTAACAAAACAAAAAAGCAGTAAAATAAAGTACTGACACTAGAAACTCGGTTCCCCTTTATTTTACTGCACAATCAAAATGTGTGCGTGTCTCCCTTACCCTTCGTCCTCAGTCTCCACGGTGTTGAGCTCGGCGACGTTGTACATCACGGAGGGCTCCAGGGATACTTTCTCCATGAACATGGACGACGTGGTGATGTTCTGGATCTGGGCCTCCAGGAACACCTCGTCTGTCTGGGGTCAGGGGTCGGCGCTAACGTTAGACGCCAATACTAACTAGAGGAACACCTCAAAGGATCTAACTGGGCAGCACTTCGACTTCAATCCCCTTTCAATGTACTTATATTGGCCACTCAAGGGGATATTGTAGATTTAATTTGGGCCTAGTGTGTGTCACATTATTCTGCTCACATGTGATTTATACAGGTAGAATCTGGAAAACACCACAAAGTTCCTGTATAATTTAGACATGTACTGTATGAATGTGCCTGAAATGTTAGACATTAGAACTCCAGTAAGACAGGGTTTTTGTTTCTTTGTCCTATGAAAAATCAACCAGTGGGGCCCAAATGGAAAAGTCTGCTCAGTTTACCTTTGAGGAGTGGATTAGTACTGAACTGAACAGAGGAGTGCTCCGAGATTAGTTCATGCCTTTAATCCAAAGGCTAGTGATTAAGTAGGGACCACAGTCAGTAACATTCTGCCAGACTGACAGATTGGGGTTGTTGTTACAGAGCATAGCACCCCGACTTCCCATCTCGAGGCTGACCAGTCATCCACCCAACCCAAACCCTCAGATCTGACACATCTCAAATAGCACCTTATACCCCATGTAGTGCAGCTATTTTTGGCCATAGCTTTATGTGAACAATGTTACACTTGATCAGATCTATTTGGACTCTTGAGAGTTTCTTTCAGTTAAAAGAGTGAAATAAACATATACATTTACAAATCAGATTTATAAAATCACCAACGCCATAAACATCATTCAAACGTACAGCCCTTTACATAAGAGATATCATTCAAATCTACATTCTGAATCCAATCATTCAAAAGAAGTGTTGAAATGGAAACCACACTACAATCATACAGACCTAGGCTTTGTCTGAAATAGTACCCTATTCACTATAGTGCACTACTTTTGACCAGAGCCCTAAGTAGTGAACTATATAGGGAATAGGGTGCCATTTCACAGCCCTACACCAATTTTGTCTAGGGCTGAGAAAGTCCTGTGAGAGATGAGTTAGCAAGAGGGAAAAATCATCGAAGAGGAAAAATCAGAGCAACGGCAAAACAGTGGAAAAAGCATTTCATGGACTTTTATTAAGGCAGCATGATACCTCTGGTTTCCTTGTGAAAAGTAATATCTCTCTCATCCGGCTGAAACCAAACTTGAAACCTTCCTGACTTCACAGTCTGGAAAGTTTATTTGGATGTTTTCGGCATGATGCGTTGCTATTGAAGGGGCCTGTGCTTTTTTACCGATTGGTTCTCCTCCATGTCTTTCTCGCTCAAACACCCACATGGACAGCCCCACACAGCTCCCAATCGCTGCCCCCTTCCAATACAACTGTTGGATTTTAAAATCCAAACAACGAAGAAGGTCTCAACCCCCCAGATTTGATTTATTTTTGAGAGAGAGAACCAATCAAAGCTCAAGCCAATTTCTGTGCAAATATTGTATCATCAACAGAGCAGTGTCACAGCTCTCCCTCGCATCAGCCAGGCTACTGTACCATTGAGTTTTCTACAGACTTTTATTTCCCACAATAGAGTGTTAACTTCCATGCATGCCTTTTAATTATTTTGCCTTTGCTCTTGCTCATTTCCTACAGAAAGAGACAGACATTGCTGCAACAAAAATGATTAAGAAAGCGAGGGTTAAGAGCAGTGAAAACAGAAAAAACTATTACCACAGAACTGAGGTCACTCTAATGGAGAAAACAAAAACACAAGAGACAATAAACACATGAAGGTTACATGTCAAATGAAAGTGACAATACATCTGATGCTCTAGCGAATGAAACTATGAAACAGTACTATGAGAGAAAATCTGCAAATTTTACTATATGCGTTACCAATGGAAAATGCCTGACCATGGAATGAAACATGACATACAGCAAACCATCAAATTAAAAACCAATTGCTGAATTGATAGTGGAAATGTATGGAGAAAAGATGTGACTATATATGAGTGAAGATAGCTAAAGTATGTTGACAAAGGTGGAAGGTGGAACGTTGAATACGCTGGTAAGATGACTATTTGTCATTGTTATGGTACAGGTAATGAAAAACAGTGAGGTAAGTGCAGCTGGGAGAAAGAGAGAAACAAACATACCTCTGCATTGTAGAACTTGGTTTTGACGTCGAGCGGCTTCAGAACCTGATTGAGAATACATTGCAAGCTAAATGATGCAAATGTCTCAAATGATTTCTCAAACCATTCCTCCATTCAACAGCCATAAAAATAAAAATCTTCCTTCACAACAACAACAAAAATATAGCCATTTATCTCTGGTAACAAAAAAATACTTAAATCCATGAGCCAATAAATTTGATTTAAAACAGTCGGTATATCTTATACAAAAAAGTATTACTGGAGAAGTTAGATTTAGTTTCATTGTAGATCCCGTCTGAGACTGAGGATAGTAGCTAGTGAGATTGTTCGGTAGTCAAAAGCCAAAGCTAGTGTGCTATTGCCTTTTTACATGGACATTTTAGTTACTTAGCAGACGTGGACCAGTGACATTGTTCAGGGTTGAGGTCTGCTCTTCCAATATAACTCAGTGAGGGGGAATGGGAGAGTTCAAATAAAGGATGCTTTGAAACTCACCTGAAATTTGAAGAACTTCCTGAAGTACAGCTTCTCTCCAGCCTGTGTGGTATAACTGACTGCACAAACCAAACTGGAGTAGAGACACAAATTCTTTGCATGTTAGCACTCATCATTTCCTATGCATCTTCGCAGATGTGTTGATGTACATCTGCCCCATAGCTGTGTCTCGAAGTGACACCCTTTCCCCAGAATTATATAGAGCACTGATCAAATGTTGGGTACTATATGGGGAATAGGGTGTCATTCCAGATGGACTCCATGTCAGAAAAGAAAACGTACATGTGAGTCCCAATCTCTTTGACTTCATGGTGGATGACATCATCAACGCAGGACTCAGGCTTCAGCTCTGTGACTGCGTTGTTGGACGCTGATAGGTTTAACCTCTGAGAGCTGGTCTGCAGGTCTGCCTGTAAAGACATGACAAAAAAAAAGAGAGGGATTTCACTTAAAGGAGTGTGAATAGGACAAGTGGAGTCAGAGATGAAAGATGCTTCCATTGGATTGATGTAAATCTGTATTGTACCTTGACGAGTATGTCCTTGACCACCTGGCTGCTGTCATTGTGCACACTAATGTAACTTGAGAAGGTCTCGCCAAGGAAAATATTTCTGTGCAGAGGAAAGTTAGTACGCAAGTGTCACACACAAAGACAAGGGACTACACACAAAAACAATGCCCACTGAAGACCAGAAACAACACTTCTTTTCAGTGAAAATTATTAATGTATGGTATACATCTCCATATACAGTGCATTTGGAAAGTATTGACTTTTTGACCCCTTGACCTTTTTCATATTTTATTAAGTTACAGCCTTATTAATTTGTTTCCTCATCGATCTACACACAATAACCCATAATGACCAAGTGAAAACAGTTTTTGTGTGTGTGTGTGTGTGTGTGTGTGTGTGTGTGTGTGTGGTGTGCAAATGTATTAAAAATTAAAAACAGAAATACCTTATTTACATACATTTTCAGACCCTTTGCTATGAAACTCAAAATTGAGCTCAGGTAAATCCTGTTTCCATTGATCATCATTTAGATGTTTCCACAACTTAATTACAGCATTGAAGGTCCCCAAGAACACAGTGGCCTCCATCATTCTTAAATGGAAGAAGTTTGGAACCACCATGACTCTTCCTAGAGCTGGCCGCCCGGCCAAACTGAGCAATTGGGGGAGAAGGGCCTTGGTCAGGGAGTTGACCAAGAACCCAATTGTCACTGTGACAAAGCTCCAGAGTTCCTCTGTGGAGATGGGAGAACCTTCCAAAAGGACAACCATCTCTACAGAACTCCACCAATCAGGTGTGTCTGGTAGAGTGGCCAGATGGAAGCCACTCCTCAGTAAAAAGGCCCATGACAGCCCGCTTGGAGTTTGCTAAAGGGCACCTAAAGGACTCTTAGACCATGAGAAACAAGATTCTCTGGTCTGATGAAACCAAGATTCAACTCTTTGACCTGAATGCCAAGCGTCATGTCTGGAGGAAGCATGGTGGTGTCAACATCATGCTATGGGGATGTTTTTCAGAGGCAGGGACTGGGAGACTAGTCCGGTTCGATGGAAAGATGAACAGAGCAAAGTAGAGAGATCCTCGATGAAAACCTGCTCCAGAGCACTCAGGACCTCAGACTGGGGCGAAGGTTCACCTTCCAACAGGACAACGACCCTAAGCACACAGCCAAGACAACGCAGGACTGGCTTTGGGACAAGTCTCAATGTCCTCGAGTGGCCCAGCCAGAGCCGGGATTTGAACCTGATCGAACATCTCTGGAGAGAAAACTCAAGGCTGTAATTGTTGGTGCTTCAACAAAGTACTAATTTTGCTTTGTAATTATGGGGTATTGTGTGTAGATTGATACATTTTAGAAATAAGGCTGTAATGTACAAGTGTGTAAAGTAAAAGGGGTCTAAATACTTTCCAAATGCACTGTATACTTCCACTACCAAAAATGGAGAACACCATTGTGTTCATGAGAGTCTCAGCATTCAATCGGTTGGTTTCTAGGCCAAACCGTTTGGACGCTACAGACGTTTTGGTGAAAAGACCGATTTCTGGGATGTCGCATGGTCTGACAAATACCCCTCTAGATCTGCTACCTTTCACCACAGAAGCAGAAGGGTGATGTCAGCGAAAAAGGTCAAGGGGTTACGAATTGCAACGCTGTTGGGTTTTTCACACTCAACAGTTTCCCCATGTGTTTCAAGAATGGTCCACCACCCAAAGGACATCCAGCCAACTTGGCACAACTGTGAGAAGCACTGGAGTCAATATGGGCCAGCATCTCTGTGGAACGCTTTCAACACCTTGTAGAGTCCATTCCCCCGACAAATTGCTGTTCTCAGGGCAATATTAGGAAGAAAGTTCTAAATGTTTTGTACATTTAGTGTAAACTGAATGTTAAAAGCTAGTTGTGGGTGCTTCTCTAGACATTTCATCCTGTTCTATATATGTAAAAGGGTTCAAAGGGCTGTAGTGTTTATTACCCAAAGTTCTGAGGTAGTGTGAGCATCTCTCCCAGCATTAAAGCCTCTGCTCCTTTAATAGTGGATGGATCCTCCTTCATGAGCCGACCCAACAAATCTCCTGTAGAATGCACGCGCACACACAATCGTCAGGTCTCATCAGATTTCCCATCATGTTAGTTTTGTAAATGAAATATTGATGATCAATGTCAATATTCTAAATCTCTGAGTAAAAGGCTTCAGAGGAGCAGTGTGGAAGATATGAGAGCTGGGTGGCATAAAAAACAATCACAATTTATTTTCTGTCTCTGAAATATAGTGTTCTAGTCGTTCATCTTGATTTACGGCTATGCCTTCGTCTAATTTCTCCACCCTGGTATAAATAGCATCCCTACCCAGAAGTGTCACTGTGATTTATGGGTTCCGTGGCGTTGGGTTACCAGCCCAGTGCTCACATTGCAGTAGGCAGGCCTCCAAAATGAAAAACACTAAATTATCATCGCGGGACAATGCATATTTATCTACATCACAACATCCATGCAAATGTGCTGGGGTTAGCCAAAAGCTAATGTGCACCCGTAGTCCCTGGGCAGGTAAGTGCCTTTACACAGCACACTATACCAATACTCACTAAAACAATACAAAATACAATACATCCAATAATATATAGTTATATAATCAGTTTACCTGAATTGCCTTGTGAAAACCTAACACTATAATATCATTTTCTATAAAAAAAACTTAGCTAGTCATGTTGACAATAGAACAAGCTTTCAAATGATGCCCACCTGACGTAGATTGTGATTTATAATGGACCGTTTTTTGGAACAGTAATTGTGTGATGGCTGTGATGCAGGGTTGTGTTCAATACAACTACAAGTGTGCTTGCTGTAGTTCCTCAACAGCACAGCTGGGAGAGCTCAAAACAGCCCCTTATAGTTGAGTCATAAAAGTGCATTGAAATTATTTAAGAAATGTGCACACTTTGGAGAGCTGTGGCCACTTGGAGACACCAGTTAGTCCTTTCACTCAAACACTTGTAATTCTTTTGTCTTATGCTGCACCTACAACACATTCTCCAGGAATATTCTTATCATGCAACTGAATGGATCCAGAGAATTTTCAAATTTCATTAACAAATGCAGTGAAAAGTACATTAAATATAAAATGCACATAAAATCAGTGTAATGTTTGGATTCAGTCTTGTGAACGGTTGTGTCGTCAGCGTCAGTCTAATCAATTTAGCATAATCTCCAAATGGTTCCCTTTCAATTGGTACCATGGTTATGCATATGCGTTTCATATTACTTCTGTAAGAAACAGTCATATCCATATAGGCCAATCGCATGCTTTGGAATATTTTTATTGTGTACAGGCTTCCTTCTTTTCACTCTCATTTAGGTTAGTACCCAGCTAGCATGTAATGTTTTGAGAACCATGTTTCTTAAGAGCTTGGTGAGAGTATGGTTGTGCTATGGTTATTTAGCATACATCCTTCCCACAAATATCTGGGAATGGTGCAGGATAGCTGTTTGGATTTGGAATATTCTCAGCACATTTAAGGAACTTGACAAAACAAAAATTTTCTTTAACAGAATGTTTCCTAAAAGTTCAAACATGGTTGCATCTCATTTAAATTTGGGTAATGTTCTAGGAACGTTCTGCAACTGGTTTGACATTGGGTTCTCCAATAGTGGAAATTTCCGTACTTCAGTATAACATTTTCCTCATGGTTCCATTTAAAGTCATGTTCACAGAACATTAATAAAAAAAAAAAAAAAAAAAAAAACTTTCCATAAAAACCACAAGAAAACATTAGTAACGTTCAAAGAAGGTTATTTTAAAACATACATTCCATTCTCAGCATCAACAAAACTTTTTCTGTCCTCTATATTGTTGCGTGAGTTCAGGTGTGTTGGCCGCACCACTAATTGGCCACACCTATCACAGCCATTAAACTCGGTAACGGTTTTAATTGGCCTCATGGTGAAATCCCTAAGCGATTGTCTTTCTCTCCGGAAGGATGCCGGTATCTTTGTAGTGACTAGGTGTATTGATACACCATCGAAAGCTTAATGAATAACTCCACCAAGCTCAAAGGGATATCCTTTTGTTTTTTTTTACCTATCTACCAAAAGGTGCACTTTTTTGCGATGCATCGGACAACCTTCCTGGTCTTTGTGATTGAATCTATGCTTGAAATTCACTACTCGACTGAGGGACCTTACAGATAATTGTATGTGTGGGGTACAGAGATGGGGTAGTCATTCACAGTCCACGCATCTTTTTATGTGACTTGTTCAGCAAATCTTCACTCCTGAACTTGTTTAGGCTTGCCATAACAAAGGGGTTGAATGCATATTGACTCAAGACTTTTTAGCTTTTCTCTGTTCTATATTGATATGCCGGTCATTTATTTTGAATTACAGCTGCAAAGAAAATTGGATAGGCCTAACAAAGATTATACAACTCCACTACCTGTTGGCAGAAAAAAATAACCAAGATGCTTACCTGGGAGGTCTCTATCTTCACATGTCACTGGCATGTTAGTGAAGAGTGTGGGTTTTGTTAACCGCATCACTGTGAAAGGCAGAGGATAAAAGAGATAAAATAGTTCAGTTAGGGTAAGGCTAGTTTACTTGCTTGCAATTCTAGATCAAAATTCCATGTTAACATGAAATAACATGCTATTTGACACTTCAAAGAGCAACTGCCTTTAAAAAGCAACGAGTGCCTTTGGCATCGATATGAGTCAGAAACTGTTATTCTAGTGTCAAAATGTACTACAAAGTGTAAATAGGATCATTTTGGTCATCAAGTCCATCTCGTCTAAAACGGAGTTTGGAACATCCGTGAGTCAACGGGTAACGCGTCGATCATACTGACAGCGTCATTGCGCAAACGAGCACGCAGCATCATCTGGATATGTATGCAACAACATTCACCTTCTGCTACTATTTCTGTCAAGCCGTCAACGCATACAGTTTGACGCAAACCCAACGTACGCACCACACAGAACGTACTGCAACTGCCTCTGCAACGCTGCAAGGCAAACGCAGCGTTTCATTGGAAATTAATGTAATTCTGGTGTACCAAAATGTGTGTGATCGAAGCGTAAACGAAGGTTGGGTTTTGATTTGATGTCCATTTTCGCACTAACATGGGGTGAACAGATGTGGCTCTCTATCCAATAGCATAGACAGTGAGACAGACACGCCTAGCAGCTCCGACTTTGTTTACATACTGTAAGACAACACAACAAAAAAATTACTTGAAAAATACAGCACCAAACACCTCAGTTAGATGTAAAATTGTGCAACTAAAACATCCTCAGAAAAAACATTAAATTAATTACAGATTTATTGAGTTATCTTAGATTAATTCTGAGGAAGTGAAATAGGCTTCCACATCTAGTGTCTCATGGTGGACAAACATCATTAACCAAATGCGGAATAGGTCAGGAAACACACCTGCAACACTTCTATCTTGTTTCTCTAATCAGCAACAGAAAAACACACGTGCCAATCAATGTATTCAGTGGCTCTTTAATTTAGGTTAAAAATCGCACGTGGTTCATAGGTAGTCGCTAGATGTGGTTGTAATAAACAGACTCTGGCTCCATCTTTTGAACTGTTTAAGCTTTGACCCCATCACTGAAAGATAAGGAACACATATATACAGTACCAGTAAAATGTTTGGACACACCTACTCATTCAAGGGTTTTTCTTTATTTTTACTATTTTCTACATTGTAGAATAATAGTGAAGACATCAAAACTATGAAATAACTAGCCACAGGGTGGGTGTCATTTCAATCATAGATATATAATGAATAGAATGGACCAATCATTCAGACCACTGCAATTTAGCTGGTACACCATTGTCATTTTTACTTTAATTACTACCACAAAGAAAGCCGCCGGTCCACCCAATGTCAAATGTCAACTTAAATGGTTATGCCCATTTTATTATCTATATTTTTATGATTTCAATAGGTTTCCTATGGAGGATTGACAGTATAATTTAAAACAACAGATATTCCCATTCAAGTCAACATTCTCTGATGTGGTACCATTTGAAAGTTAAAATGTTATTTCCATTTTAGTACATTTATCAGCCAAAACATGACACCCACCCTGTATTCAAGAACATGTCGTGTCTCAACCAATGGCAGGGACAACACAAAACACTCAGATGATGTAAAGTGGGGTCTAAGCTACAACATAGCGGCAGTGTAGCCTAGTGGTTAGAGCGTTGGACTAGTAACCAAAAGGTTGCAAGTTCAAATCCCCGAGCTGACAAGGTACAAATCTGTTATTCTGCCCCTGAACAGGCAGTAAACCCACTGTTCCTAGGCCGTCATTGAAAATAAGAATTTGTTCTTAACTGACTTGTCTAGTAAAATAAAAGGTTAAAAAAAAATGTTAATATGAAAAAAATTATAACGTTTTAGATAATTGACATTTAAGGTTATAAAAGTATTTTTTTCTATTAAAAAAATATATATAGTTTGACAACCCTGTTTGTAAACTTTTAGATTTTATCAAATCTCAACCATTTATATTTTCCATTGGTATTGTGGGCAAAATAGGTCAAATTTCAGCACCTTTATCTTTCTGACCACTTCTTCAAAAGGCAAATATGAATGGAAGTTTTGGTTCAAATCAAAAGGAGTGATGTCAAAATGTTTTTTAATTCAAATGGATTTACCCACACAAGGCATGGAACAATGTGTAGAATTGCAGGAAATTAGCTATAACACTGCAACATTTTTTCTCAGCGAACAAAACAGTTTGAAGGCGCATGGGTTTAAGAAGTGAACAGTTTGAAGGTGCATGGATTTAAGAGGTGGGGGTTTGTTACAACACCGATAAATGACAATATCAATCCAGACCTTTGCCACCTAACAAATGTGTGACCGAACCTTCTCAAAAAGTAATTGGGCAGCTACCCCAGCTCTATATGATGCTGCAAATCCTCTTACTTTACAACGGTAATACCAAATGATAACTTCACCTTTCATCTGTGATAATATTAGGGAAACCCTAATACCTGTAACACATACCCTAACAAAGATGGCGGCGTAAACATTCCAGCTATAATTTAATAACGGAGCTTTTTCTAAATTCAAACAAACCACCTGCAACTAGCAATAGAAGTTTAGAAGACACGTGTTGTCTTCCAAGTCGGGAATTGAGAAAGTGTCGTCAAGTAATGGTAGGTGGAAAATTCTCTGTGCTATACTTTACACTACCTAAGTAACAACGGCTATCCTCCATCTAAAACAGTAGTAATGGTAACCAAACTCAGCAAAAAAAAGAAATGTCCCCTTTTCAGGACCTTGTCTTTCAAAGATATTTGGATTTCTATGAATTAACTTCACAGATATTCACTGTAAAGGGTTTAAACACCGTTTCCCCATGCTTGTTCAATTAACCATAAACAATTAATGAACATGCACCTGTGGAACGGTTGTTAAGACACTAACAGCTTACGGTCGGTAGGCAATTAAGGTCATGGTTATGAAAACTTAGGACACTAAAAAAGAGACCCTTCTACTCACTCTGAAAAACACCAAAAGAAAGATGCCCAGGGTCCCTGCTCATCTGATTGAATGTGCCTTAGGCATGCTGCAAGGAGGCATGAGTACTGCAGATGTGGCCAGGGCAATAAATTGCAATGTCCGTACTGTGAGACGCCTAAGACAGCGCTACAGGGAGACAGGACAGACAGCTGATCGTCCTCACATTGGTAGACCACTTGTAACAACACCTGAACAGGATCGGTACATCCGAACATCACACCTGCAGGACAGGTACAGGATGGCAACAACAACTGCCCGAGTTACACCAGGAACGCACAATCCCTCCATCAGTGCTCAGACTGTCCACAACAGGCTGAGAGAGGCTGGACTGAGGGCTTGGAGGCCTGTTGTAAGGCAGGTCCCCACCAGACATCACCGGTAACAACGTCACCTATGGGCACAAACCCACCGTCGCTGGACCAGACAGGACTGGCAAATAGTGCTATTCACTGACGAGTCGCGGTTTTGTCTCACCAGGGGTTGATGGTCGGATTTGCCGTTATCATCGAGGGAATGAGCGTTACACGTTACGATTTCTAGGTGGGGGGGGGTCCATCATGGTCTGGGGCTGTGTGTCACAGCATCATCGGACTGAGCTTGTTGTCATTGCAGGCAATCTCAACACTGTGCGTTACAGGGAAGACATCCTGCAGGTTCATCCTGACAATGCCACCAGCCATACTGCTCGTTCTGTGCATTATTTCCTGCAAGACAGAAATGTCAGTGTTCTGCCATGGCCAGCGAAGAGCCTGGATCTCAATCCCATTGAGCACATCTGGGACCTGTTGGATTGGAGGGTGAGGGCTAGGGCCATTCCCCCAGAAATATCTGGGAACTTGCAGGTGCCTTGGTGGAAGAGTGGGGTAACATCTCACAGCAAGGACTGGCAAATCTGATGCAGTCCATGAGGAGGAGATGCACTGCAGTACAAACTTCTTGTAACTACCCATCCCGGATCCGGGAGCGTTGTCATCAACTACACAATTAGCATAACGCAACGGACAAAAAAAAGGACAAAAAATATTTTCTAGAAAATATTCATATTCATGAAATATAGTGAAACACAGTTTAGCCTTTTGTTAATCACCCTGTCATCTCATATTTTGAAATTATGCTTTACAGCCAAAGCAAGACAAGCATTTGTGTAAGTTTATCGATAGCCTAGCATAGCATTATGCCTCGCTAGCAGCAGGCAACCTGGTCACGAAAATCAGAAAAGCAATCAAATTAAATCGTTTACCTTTGATGAGCTTCGGATGTTTTCACTCACGAGACTCCCAGTTAGATAGCAAATGTTCCTTTTTTCCCAAAAAATATAATTTTTGTAGCCAAAATAGTTCTTCACATTTGGCTGAGAATTTGACCGGAAATTGCAGTCACGACAACTCCGAAAAATATTCCAAATTAGCTCCATAATATCGACAGAAACATGACAAACATTGTTTATAATCAATTCTCAAGGTGTTTTTCAAATATCTATTCGCTAATATATCCACCGGGACAGCTGTATTTTCAGTAAGACCGGGAGGAAAAATAGCTACCTCTGTCTATTACGCAAGAAATACTCTGAGAGCCCTCAGCCGGACACTTACACAATGTAGTCGCTTACGCTCATTCTTCAACATAAAGGCGTGAAACTACGTCAAAATGTTGTAGACACCTTAGGGAATACGTAGAAAAAGGAATCTGGTTGATAGCCCATTCACTGCTCAATAGAGACGCATCGGAACGCAGAGCTTTCAAAACATGAGTCACTTCCTGATTGGATTTCTCTCAGACTTTTGCCTGCAATATCAGTTCTGTTATACTCAGAGACAATATTTTTTACAGTTTTGGAAACTTTAGAGTGTTTTCTATCCTAAGCTGTCAATTATATGCATATTCTAGCATCTTGTCCTGACAAAATAGCCCATTAATTTTGGGAAAGTTATTTTTCCAAAAATGAAAATAGATTCAACATTAATGCAGCTGGTGGCCACACCAGATACTGACTGTTACTTTTGACCTCCCCTTTCTTCGGGACACATTATTCCATTTATATTAGTCACATGTCTGTGGAACTTGCTCAGTTTACGTCTCAGTTGTTGAATCTTATGTTCATACAAATATTTACACATGTTAAGGTTGCTGAAAATAAACGCAGTTGACAGTTTCTTTTTTGCGGAGTTTAGTAGCCAAATATGTATAGCTCGGAAGACATCATCCAATATTAGCTAAATAAGTTATACATAGCTCGGTTACAGTTATCCCAATAATGGACTAAAGGAGCCTAACGTTACTCCTTATTGGCCAAGGACACATGCTCTGTTTAAATGGGCAAATTTGCTCTGGAAGTCAAAACAGCCAAATACTCTAAACATGAATCTATTCTCAATTGCGGTACAGTTCTAGAAACATAAATCCTTCTACTTTTAAATTACATCAAAAATAGTTTCACAAAAGCAAAACACACTTACCGTTCGGTTCTAATTGAAATGTACTGATTCACGTTGCCATACCGTAACTCATTAATTACTTTACATGTATAAGGATATGGATATGTTGGGTCAATGAAGGGTATATGGGAACTAGGCCCCCTTGAACTTTTGCCATTTTGTTCCATGTTTCAGGCTTCAAAACATAAAGATATAAAATTGTGCAGAATTTTTTGTGAAGTATGAACAAAAACAGATGTGCAAAACTGATAGAGACATACCCCAAGTGACTTACAGCTGTAATCGCACACACAAAGGAAGCGTTTTAGTAACAAAGTATTAACTACACCAATGAGGGGCTGAATACTTTTGCTAACAACAGAGATTTTCAGTTTTTGATTTGTTAAAAAAGTTTGAAATATCCAATAAATGTATGTTCCACTTCATGATTGTGTCCCAGCTATTTCTAGTTGTCCGTTTGAGGTTTATTCAGTTTGTTCAGAACATAACAGTTGGCGTTGTCGGCAGGATTCACCACGATTTAGTGTCGAACTGGAGAGTCCGAATCAGTGGAACAGGAGCCGGCACAGCAAATAAGGTAGGCAAGTTCCTACACCTGTTACCACTAATTCTGACATCTTGGGGAGATGGATAGCGACCTAGAAAGCCTGAGATTATTCAGTAGTCCCAATGTGTTACGATCGGTTGTAGATTTAGGGTCGGTCGTAGATTTTAGTCCCGAACAGGCGACGGGTGTGGAACCAATTTTGGGGTTAGATAATCTATGCAAAATGCCATGGGAATGGATTCTAAAAAGATAAGTTCAAATTGGCACCTCCAAACATTCCTTGCAAGCTCAGAAAATCGTGGGGTTTTTTAATCCCATGAGACACTTTATTCCGTCTTATTCTGAATTCTTAATTATAGAATTGACTAAAGGGAGGATGGGTCCTCACGAGGAATTAGAGTGGAGCTAATATTGTGAGTAATTGTTTGTAGCGTTAAAGAAACAATTGTAATTGTAAAATTTAAAAAAGCAATTGTGTCAAGCGCCAGCATTGGGGTTAACAAACCTAAAATAACCTTTAAAAATGTTGTTAATGAGTAGATCTGTCTCGATTTACTGCATATTAAATCTTAAAATAGTATACATTAATGAGTGTGAAACAAATAGTGAATATCCAACAGAGGTTGGTAATAGTACCTACAGTAAACGTTGGGGTTAGGGTTGCAAAGGGTTGGAAACTTTCCGGAAATGTCCATGTGCAACCCTAGTTGAGGTAGATTAAAACACAAACGATTAAAGAATGGAGGGAGGACATTCGATCATGTTTTGTTTTGTATATAGTTCTGTTCTGTTACTGATTAAGACTTGGCAAAGAGAAAAAATGTAAATTTCCTTAGTTTCCCTTTTAGGAGAAGATGGGGTGTCCATATCGCTCCCTTTGAAATGTATCCAGAGGCTGTTCCCTTGGGAGAGTAGTTAGTAATAGTCTGCAGTTATTTTAAGTATAAAAGGTACCCAGCTCCCAATCAAGTAAGGCCTGGCCATGTTTGTTTTTACCCTGTGTTACCACACACATCAGCACACGCACACACAACCCATCTGTTCAGAATATCTGATGGTGATGTTAATACTGAATTTGATTTATGGGGTCTTTTTATTCGGTTTAAGTGGGTTTTTTCACAGGTTAGAAAGGATGCACCTTAAAAGGGAACAAAATTGTCTGAAGTATCTATTTTCTGAATTTTGGTTGCATACATCACTTCTCTTGATAAGAAATGTGCTGAAAAACCCAAAGTAAACCTGGTACACAAAATGTTTGAAATATCTTTAAATAATATCTGAGGTACAAGGGTAGATAAGGGAAAGAAACACTTACTGGGACTGAATGACCTCTGACCTTTGTTCGGACTTTCTGGTGTGGCCTGATTTTACGTAAGTATTCAGACCATTTACTCTACTTTGTTGAAGCACCTTGGGCTGAGATGAATGCTTGGAGTCTTCTTGGGTATGAAGCTATAGGCTTGGCACACCTGTATTTGGAGAGTTTCTCCCATTCTTCTCTGCAGATCCTCTCAAGCTCTGTCAGGTTGAATGGGGAGTGTTGCTGCACAGCTATTTTCAGGTCTGTCCAGAGATGTTCGATCAGGTTCAAGTCCCGGCTCTGCCTGGGCCACTCAAGGACAATCAGAAATTTGTTCCGAAGCCATTCCTGCGTCGTCTTGGCTGTGTGCTTAGGGTCGTTGTCCTGCTGGAAGGTGAACCTTTGCGCCATTCAGGTCCTGAGCGCCCTGGAGCAGGTTTTCATCAAGGATCTCTCTGTACTTTGCTCAGTTCATCTTTCCCTCGATCCTGATTATTCTTCAGGTCACTGCTGCTGAAAAAACATCCCCACAGCATGATGTTGCCACCACCATGCTTCACCGTAGGGATGGTGCCAAGCTTCCTCCAGACATCACGCTTGGCATCCAGGCCAAAGAGTTCAATCTTGGTTTCATCAGACCAGAGAATCTTGTTTCTTGTGGTCTGAGTCTTTAGCTGCCTTTTGGCAAACTCCAAGCAGGCTGTTATGTGCCTTTTACTGAGGAGTGGCTTCCGTCTGGCCACCATAAAGGCCTGATTGGTGGAGTGCTGCAGAGATGCCGTCCTTCAGGAAGGCTCTCCCATCTCCACAGAGGAACTGTGGAGCTCTGTCAGAGTGACCATCCGGTTCTTGGTCACCTTCCTGACCAAGGTCCTTCTCCCCCCCGATTGCTCAGTTTTGCTGGGCAGGTGGAAGATTCTAGGAACGTGTCCGCCCGGTGTCCTCGAAATTTGCAAAAGTGCCAGTATTTTTCCACCAAACATCTTCCATTTAAGAATGATCCAAACAACGTTTGCCATGTTTCGGTCTAGTTAATCCGGAAAAAGTTTCACGTTTAGGTGACTGCCTTAGCCAGGCGCTTCCTACACACAGACGCTTTCAGGAAACACTGCGCATTTGGTATGTGGCTGGGAGTCTCCTCATTGCATCAGAAGCTCTTCAAAGGTAAATGATTTTATTTATTTGGTTATCTGGCTTTTGTGAAAATGTTGCGTGCTACATGCTACACAAAATGCTATGCTAGCTTTGCATACTCTTACACAAATTAGTCAATTTCTATGGTTCAAAAGCATATTTTGAAAATCTGAGATGACAGTGTTGTTAAGAAAAGGCTAAGGAGAGCAAACGCATTATTTTAATTTTATTTGCGATTTTGGTTACCAAACATCTTCCATTTAAGAATGATGGAGGCCACTGTGTTCTTGGGGACCTTCAATGCTGCAGAATTCTTTTTGATACCCTTCCCCAGATCTGTGCCTTGACACACTCCTGTCTCGTAGCTCTACGGACAATTCCTTCGACATCATGACTTGGTTTTTGCTCTGACATGCACTGTCAACTGTGGGACCTTACATAGACAGGTGTATCCCTTTCAAAATAATGTCCAATCAATTGGATTTACCATAGGTGGACTCCAATGAAGTTGTTGAAACATCTCAAGGATGATCAATGGAAGCAGGATGCACCTGGGCTCAATTTCCTGTCTCATAGCAAAAAGTCTGACTACTTATGTAAATAAGGTAATAACATTTATAAAAACCTGTTTTTGCTTTGTCATTGTGGGGTATTGTGTATTGTTTTATTTAATTAATTTAAGAATAAGTCTGTAACATACCATAATGCTATGAGGTGCCTTATCGCTATTATAAACTGATTACCATCGTAATTTGTTCTGTCATACCCATGGTATATGGTCTGATATACCACGGCTGTCAGCCAAATCAGCATTCAGGACTCAAACCACCTAGATATAATTGATTTTATAAAACATTATGTTTCTTTCCCATTATGTATTTATCAGAGTTATTGACCTCTCAATAAGCCAGATTTGAGTAACTTACATTGTGTTTCTGAAACTTGATGCAGCAGCCTGCAGCGCTAGCAATCGGAAATGGACAGCTCGTGGTGCTGAAAGTAGGCAGCTGAACGTATGCAAATTCGAGTAGGCATAATTAATTTAAACTGTCTTCATTGTAATTGGAATTTACTAGCAACAAGAGGGTTTTGTGTTGGTGCCTATTTCTTCCTATTTAATACATAAGAGCTAGGACTACCTGTTTGAAAGAAGAAATTAGGCTATAGGCTGCTACATCCCTACATTTGTCAGTCAATTCCTCCATACACCATGCACCCTTTAAATAGCCTACCTCCATGTAAGTGAAGGATTTATAAGTAAAATCCAAAACTCGAATTGAGGGGGTATGCTATAGGCCTAACTTTAATTAAAGAAAATGTCAAAAAGCACAAGCCTACCCCTTGTTAATTTAAGATTAAGAAAATAAAATGGATTCCGATTACATAAAGTGGACCGAGATGTTTTATGCTAGAAACAAGCTGTAAAATACCCGGGAAAGACATTACTCCCATACTGCATATAGGAATACCATTGTTTCGTTTCTTTTACATTCAGAAGCTGATGCCTCAATCACACTGTCAGCGTCAATGCATTTTGGTACACCAGAAGTATATTTATTTCCAATGGAATGCTGCATTTGCCTAGCAGCATTAGTTTACAGAGGCAGTCGCAGTGCGTTCAGTGTGATGCATACGTTGGATTTATCGAACGTATGCATCAAATTGTATGCGTAGACAGCTTTACAGAAATGGTAGAAGGTGAATGTTGAACTTTTGTTGCATACATACAATATATATATACACAAAAGTATGTGTACACACCTTCAAATTAGTGGATCCGGCTATTTCAGCCACACCTGTTGCTGACAGGTGTATGAAATCAAGCACACAGCTATGCAATCTCCAGAGACAAACATTGGCAGTAGAATGGCCATACTGAAGAGCTCAATGACTTTCCAACAAGTCAGTTCATCAAATTTCTGCCCTGCTAGAGCTGCCAAGGTCAACCGTAAGTGTTGTTTTTGGGAAGTGAAAATTCAGCCGTGATGTGGTAGGCCATGCAAGCTCACCGAGCGGGACCGCCAACTGCTGAAGCACGTAAAAATCATTTGTCCTTGGTTGCAATTCTCACACCAGAGTTCCAAACTGCCTCTGGAAGCAACGTCACAACAATAACTGTTCATCGGAAGCTTCATGAAATGGGTTTCCATGGCTGAGCAGCCGCACACAAGCCGAAGATCACCACGCGCAATGCCAAGTGTCAGCTGGAGTGGTGTAAAGCTGGCTGCCATTGGACTCTGGAGCAGTGGAAACGCATTCTCTGGAGTGATGAATCACGCTTCACCATGTGGCAGTCCAACAGATGAATCTGAGTTTGGCGGATGCCAGGAGAACGCTACCTGCTCAAATGTATAGTGCCAACTGTAAAGTTTGGTGGAGGAGGAATAATATCTGGGGCTGTTTTTCATGGTTTAGGCTAGGCCCCTTAGTTGCAGTGAAAGGACATTTTAACACTATAGCATACAATTACATTCTAGATTATTCGTGGCAACAGTTTTGGAAGGCCCTTTCCTGTTTTAGCATGACAATGCCCCCGTGCACAAAGCGAGGTCCATACAGAAATGGTTTGTTGAGATCCATGTGGAAGAAATTGACTGGCCTTCACACAGCCCAGACCTCAACCCCATTGAACACCTTTGGAATTAATTGGAACGCCAACTGCAAGCCAGGCCTAATCACCCAACAGCAGTGCCCAACCTCACTAATGCTCGTGGCTAAATGGAAGAAAGTCCCCACGGCAATGTTTCAACATCTAGTGGAAAGCCTTCACAGAAAAGTCAGGGCTGTTACAGCAGCAGCTCCATAACTTCATATTAATGCCCATGATTTTGGAATGAGATGTTCAACGAGCAGGTTTCCACATACTTTTGGTAATGTAGTTTATCTCGATGATGCTGCATACCATTTTGCACAATGACAGTCAGTGTGATTGAGGCGTGAGCTACAACCTTCTATAGCTGAGGAGACAAAAAAATGGACTAAGCAATGTAATTCTGTCATTATCAATTGATTAAGCTATTCACTTTCTGTACAATAGACAATGTTTAAACTCAGACAGCTTTTAGGGAAATACTTGTGGCCTTCTCTCATTGGGTTAAACTACAGAAGAAGAATAGCCAGCGGTTAAAGTTTACATTTTTCTGCATTGATAGGCCTCTGTCTGGGGTGGAAAGGTAGGCCTAACTTTTGAAAGTATCACGCCCAGATTCCTAATGATGTCTCAGATTTAATTATTTGCAAACAGGGAACGTTTTGTTGCAAACAAGACACAATTATTTGGCATTTGGGAAATATGACAAAATGAACATATGTCTATCTCTATGTCCATTCTAATCCTGCAATGTCGGTAACTTGTGTGGTATTAAAGCATTCTGCTAACGTGTAAAATTACATGAAATGTTTATAAAATGCTTTTTTTTTTATTGGACCTGAAAATACGATAATAGATCAAGGCCTTTTACTATAAACAAGATCTTTCCACCCCAACTCTTGTCCACGGTGGTTCGCGAACCCACAACCTTCTGTCCTGTGCGCTATCAACATTGTGATGTAAGGCTTACAAGACCAAGACCAGTTTCTAAAACTGCATATCTAAGGCTCTAGACATAGTTTGCAATTTGTGCATGATATGGCAAATTATGTGACAGAATATTGGTAACGTTAACATTAGCTAGCTACTATCAAAGGTTGGCTCTTGGAAGAAGAAAGAAATACAACTAAAACAGTTTGCTGTTGATTGGGGGTTACTCGATACTAGCTACGCATTTAGCTAGTTTGTTCATCATATTCTTATTTGACGTTTACTTGGCATCTATGTTAGCCACGCATTAGCAAGTAAGTTAATTGTCAGTCTCAGATGTAAACAACCTCTTCTTTTCAGATATCAACATAACGGACAAATCAAACGCAACCCAAATGAGTATATTGCTTAAGTACATTGTTTAAAACAATGTTATGATATATTTAAGTCAGTAAAATACCTTTCAATGCAAGTAGATGCTCTTGTTTTGCCTGATTTACTTCCATTATGTCTGGAGTTCGGTTGAACTTTCACCTGGTCGTTACAACAGCCACAAATCGCTAAACCCCGCCTATTTCTACAATTGATCTTCTTAAAATCAGATTTTAAATTTAGCCACACTGCTAACCTTATGCCTAATCCTAACCTTAAATTAAGACCAAAAATATATTTTTAGTTTTCATACATTTTTACGATATAGCCACAAAGTTTCTGTACTGTCTTTGATATAGCCAGAGAGGAAGAGGCGAAGCGAAAGGGACAACAGGGACCAAAATCTGTCTTCTCCAGCTGGTGGCGTTTATTTTGCTCACCAAGCGAGGAGTTTTTGCCAATTTCGATTTTGTGGCTGTTGTAACTAGTGACAACCCTTTCATCTCGCAATATCAGTCCCCGTGATAGCATTGTGGTACACAGGTGTCACGTCAAATTTCACGTCCCTACCTTAAACTAGTGATGGGTCTTTCGCGAATAAGTCTAAGAGCCGGATCGCATATCAGAAGACCCGAATCTATTTATAAAAATATATACAAATTAAGATATGAATAATTAAAATATTTAAATGAATATAATTAATTAATTCAAAGAACGAAAAAATAAAAATAATAATATAGGCCTAAATGCTCAAGCGCACACACATTCGTTCTGACTGTCTGCTCAGACTAACAGCCTCACCTGTTGTTCTTGTCAATCAGACACGCAGTGTCAACCAATGAACCAACAGTGCGTGAGGGACGGCCGAGCCAACTCACTCACAGTCACACACTTAGCAGCCGAGGAGAGAGAGGAAGGACAGCTGTGAAAACAACAGCTGGAAAATGAATCAGAAGCACAGTAGCATTTGGATACATTTTAATAATGTAGACAATGTTAGAGCACAGTGTAGAATTTGCCCCCGCAAAATCTTATATAAAGCCGGTTCTATGCACAACCTACACCAGCAGCTTCAATGCCTTACAACAATCGTTCGGTGGCCTGCAACTGCTCTCAAACGCTAGTAAAACTTAATGCATACTCTTCAACGCACCCGACCGCTCGACAAGCATCACTACTCTGGACGGTTCTGACTTAGAATATGTAGACAACAATTAATACCTACAGTTGAATTCGGAAGTTTACATACACCTCGGTTGTAGTCATTAAAACTCCTTTTTCAACCACTCAAGTCGGTTAGGACATCTACTTTGTGCATGACACAAGTAATTTTCACAACAATTGTTTACAGACAGATTATTAAAGCTTGGTCGCAAATGGGTCTTCCAAATGGACAATGACCCTAAACATGCTTCAAAAGTTGTGGCAAAATGCCTTAAGGACAACAAAGTCAAGGTATTGGATTGGCCATCACAAAGCCCTGACCTCAATCCCATGGAAAATGTGTGGGCAGAACTGAAAAAGTGTGTGCGAGCAAGGCCTACAAACCTGACTCAGTTACACCAGCTCTTTCAGGAGGAATGGGGCAAAATTCACCCAACTTATTGTGGGAAGCTTGTGGAAGAATACCCAAAATGTTTGACCCAAGTTAAACACTTTAAATGCAATGCTACCAAATACTAATTGAGTGTATGTAAACTTTTGACCCACTGGGAACGTTATGAAATAAATAAAAGCTGAAATAAATCATTCTCTCTACTATTATTCTGTCATTTCACATTTTTAAAATAAAGTGGTGATCCTAACTGACCTAAAACAGGGAATTTTTACTAGGATTAAATGTGAATTGTGAAACTGAGTTTAAATGTATTTGGCTAAGTTGTATGTAAACTTCCGACATCAACTGTAGGTGTCTGGTTAGACTGTAAACTCTCCTTCCAGACTCATATTAAGCATCTCCAATCCAAAATGAATTCTTGAATTGGTTTCCTATTTTGCAACAAAGCCTCCTTCCCTCACGCTGCCAAACATACCCTAGTAAAACTGACTATCCTACCGATCCCGACTTCGGCGATGTCATTTACAAAATAGCCTCCAACAGTCTACTCAGCAAACTGGATGCAGTCTATCACAGTCCTGTCCATTTTGTCACCATATACCACCCACCACTGCGACTTGTATGCTCTCGTCGACTGGCCCTCGCTACATATACGTCGCCAGACCCACTGGCTCCAGGTCATCTATACGTCTTTGCTAGGTAAAGTCCCCCCTTATCTCAGCTCACTGGTCACCATAACAATACCCATCCATAGCACGTGCTCCAGCAGGTATACCTCACTGGTCATCTCCAAACCCAACACCTACTTTGGCCCCCTTTCCTTCCAGTTCTCTGCTGCCAATGACTGGAACGAATTGCAAAAATCGCTGAAGTTGGAGACTTATATCTCCCTCACTAACTTTAAGCATCAGCCATCTGAGCAGCTTACAGATCGCTGCAGCTGTAAATAGCCCATATGTAAATAGCCCATCCAACTACCTACCTCATCCCCATATTTGTTTTTATTTACTTTGTTGCTCTTTTGCACACCAGTATTTCTACTTGTACATCATCATCTGCACATCTATCACTCCAGTGTTAATTTGATAAATTGTAATTACTTCGCTACTATTGGCCTATTTATTGCCTTACCTCCTTACTCTACTTGCACACACTGTATATATATTTTTCTATAGTGTTATTGACTGTACTTTTGTTTATCCCATGTGTAACTCTGTGTTGTTGTTTTTTGTCGCACTGCTTTGCTTCATCTTGGCCAGGTCGCAGTGGAGAATGAGAACTTGTTCTTAACTGGCCTACCTGGTTAAATAAATAAATATATATAAATAAATATAATATAAATAAATATATATATATGCAAACTGTGCACCCAACTGTGGCGGAGCTTTGAGAAACTAGCGGGCCTGCTAGTGATAGTGGTGGAGCCAGGACATCCACACGTGGAGATGTATCCACTCAGTCAAGTAGGCCTACTCCGCGGCCCACAGCAACGCAGTCTTCTATGGACCAGTTTATGCCAAATTCTATGTCTGTAGCAAAACAAGGACAAATTGATTTAGCATTGGCTAAAATGATTGCCACCGATTTCCAGCCATTTTCAATCATGGAGGACAGAGGTTTTAGAAATTATAGCAATAGTCTAAATCCAATGTACACATTTCAAAGCAGGAAAACCCTTTCAAAATCACTTATTCCACAACAGTACGAGAGCACACATTCTTCAATGTGGGAAAGAGTCCAAAAAGCTACTGCAGTTTGTCTTACCACTGACTGCTGGACATCAAGGGTAACCACTTCTTACATGTCGGTTACATGTCACTTCATTGAAGATTTCTCGATGTTTAGCTGTCTTCTGGACTGCTTTGAGTTCAGCGACAGACGCACCTCAGAGGTACTTTTGAGAGTGGCCAGAGAATGGCAAGTAGATGGAAAAGTGGTCGGTTGTGTTAGCGACAATGCAACTAACATAACCAAAGCCATGAACATTTTAAAATGGACCCATCATTCACGTCTTGCCCAAACAATCAACCTGATTGTAAGAGATGCTCTGAAGCACAGTAGGTGCTGAAGAACTAAAGTCTACCCACGGCTCACTAAAGTCAAGACAGGGAGACTGCATAGTGGCTGCATCCGTTCCCTCTGAGGGTCTTCTCAAAAGCGGGACAAATAATTACTGAGAGAAGAAACCGCATGAGCCCCTCAAGTGAGGCAGCTTGCATTTCTGAATGCAAATCTCTCATAAAAGCAAAATATGGTCAGCATTTCTGTGTGCTGCTGGTTATAACATGGCGATAAAGAAGAGAGAGAAAAGTGGGACCAGTTTAATGTTTTTTTTATTTTACCTTTATTTAACCAGGTAGGCTAGTTGAGAACAAGTTCTCGTTTACAACTGCGACCTGTCCAAGATATAGCACAGCAGTTCCACACATACAACAACACAGAGTTACACATGGAATAAACAAACATACAGTCAATAATACAGTAGGAAAAGAAATCTATATACAATGAGTGAAAATGAGTTAAGATAAGGGAGGTAAAGGCAATAAATAGGCCATGGTGGCGAAGTAATTACAATATAGCAATTAGACACTGGAATGGTAGATGTGCAGAAGATTAATGTGCAAGTAGAGATACTGGGGAGCAAAGGAGCAAGATAAATAAATACATACAGTTTGGGGATGAGGGAGTTGGATGGGCTGTTTACAGATGGGCTATGTACAGGTGCAGTGATCTGTGAGCTGCTCTGACAGCTGGAATGTAGTTGGTGAGGGAGATATGGGTCTCCAGCTTCAGTGATTTTTGCATTCGTTCCAGTCATTGGCAGCAGAGAACTGGAAGGAAAGGCGGCCAAAGGAGGAATTGGCTTTGGGAGTGACCAGTGCAATATACTTGCTGGAGCGCGTGCTACTGGTGGGTGCTGCTATGGTGACCAGTGAGATGAGATAAGGCGGGGCTTTACCTAGCAGAGACTTGTAGATGACCTGGAGCCAGTGGGTTTGGCGTCGAGTATGAAGCGATGGCCAACCAACGAGAGAGTACAGGTCGCAGTGGTGGGTAATATATGGGGCTTTGGTGGCAAAATGGATGGCACTTTGATAGACTGCATCCAATTTGTTGAGTAGAGTGTTGGAGGCTATTTTTTAGATCGGTAGGATGGTCAGTTTTACGAGGGTATGTTTGGCAGCATGAGTGAAGGATACTTTGTTGCGAAATAGGAAAGGGATTCTAGATTTAATTTGGGATTGGAGATGCTTAATGTGTTAAGTGGGATGCAGATTTTCACATTTATTTGTCTTTGATATGGTGCTATATTATATTATGCTGTTCAGATTGCATTCGTTTTGAATGGTTCGATTTATGTACTTTGTTCATATACATTCAAAGGTTATACTTTAAATGCAAATGTTTAATAGCATTCTTCTTCATAACAAACCAATGTATTTTTAAATACATTGTGGTTAAGGTAGAGTATGATTTCATTTAATAATTAAATTATAATTGTTTTAACGCCAATCATAGTCAAACTAACGCAAACGGTTTGACTTAAAAAAAATATATAAACATATTTTTTTTAAAGAGCCGTTTGGGAGCCAAAAGAGCCGGCTCACTGAAGAAGAGCCGGAATGCCCATTGCTACCTTAAACCCTTAACTGTTTTACATTTCAACTTCAATGGGGTGATATCAGAGTTGTGACTTTGCAAGGATCCCATTTCCTTTTCTTTATTCAGCAACTATAAGTTCATGCAAAGGGAATGCTTTTCATTTGTCACAACCACCAAGGCATGTCTTCAACTTTTGGGATGCAAAAAAATAAATGCATGAATACTGGTAAGCAGAAAACTACATAGTAGCTTTGTTTAGTAGTTTTCTCATACAAGGAAAATACATAGGCATGAAATGGATGGTTGTAGCAGTATTGATTTGTATGCTATGTACGGTCTACATTTTATGCAAGTTAACAAGCAACATATTGTATAACAACAAACTACAATTGCATAGTGTGTGTGACATGACTGTCTCGTCAAGACAGATGATGGTTAGTTAGTTTCCGCCAGTCTGTAAATACAATGTTTATTAGAACAATTGAACAAACAAGCTTTTTGAAAACATTGGAACAGTCAGAACAAAAAATAACATGGTTATTTTCTTTGACTAGGTATGTTTAATAAATTCACTGTAGACCTTCATGAATCTTCTAAAAACAGAGCTCAAGTACAGAGCAGGCTGGTAAACAGTAAGTCATTAGGTTTAGCGTTACATGCAAGTACAGCTCTCAAACATCTGGGAGTGAAGGATGCTTCGACTTTCACAGCCACATTAGGGACTGTGGTTTCAGTTGAGTTATTCCCACACTGCTGCACTTTGCCTGGCTCAGTCTGGACAGCCTTATAGAACACCTCGTGGGAAAGGTACCCTCCTATAAAGAAACTCCCAAGTACTGTCATGAAAAGACTAGAGAGAGAGAGAGAGAGAGAAAGGCAGATAGATGAGACCTGGCCGTGTGGTGCCAGGACAACAACCTCGCCCTCAACGTGATCAAGACAAAGGAGATGATTGTGGACTACAGGAAAAGGAGGACCGAGCACGCACCCATTCTCATCGACAGGGCTGTAGTGGAGTAGGTTGAGAGCTTCAAGTTCCTTGGTGTCCACATCACCAACAAACTAACATGTTCCAAGCACACCAAGACAGTCGTGAAGAGGGCACGACAAAACCTATTCCCCCTCGGGAGACTGAAAACATTTGGCATGGGTCCTCAGATCCTCAAACGGTTCTACAGCTGCACCATTGAGAGCATCCTTACGGGTTGAATCACTGCCTGGTATGGCAACTGCTCGGCCTCCGACCGCAAGACACTACAGAGGGTAGTTAGTACGAACGGCCCAATACATCACTGGGGCCAAGCTTCCTGCCATCCAGGACCTCTATACCAGGCGGAGTCAGAGGAAGGCCCTAAAAATTGTCGAAGACTCCAGCTACCCTAGTCATAGACTCTTCCCTCTGCTACTGCATGGCAAGCGGTACCGGAGTGCCAAGTCTTGGTCCAAGAGGCTTCTAAACAGCTTCTACCCCTAAGCCATAAGACTCCTGAACATCTAATCAAATGATAACCCAGACTATTTGCATTGCCCCCCGCCTATCTCTTTTACGCTGCTGCTACTCTCTATCTATGCAGTCACTTTAACAACTCTACCTACATGTACATATTACCTCAATTACCTCGACTAACCGTTGCCCTAGCACACTGACTCTGTACAGGTACCCCCTGTATATAGCCTCGCTATTGTTATTTTACTGTTACTCTTTAATTATTTGTTACTTTCATAAAAATGTTTTAGGTATTTTCCTGTAAACTGCATTGTTGGTTAAGTGCTTCTAAGTACTCGCTACATGTGACAAAAACATTTTGATTTGAACAAAGAGCACAGTTTCAACAGATGCACTGGAGTTTGGCTTCGCGCTCTCCCCCTGGTTCCTCTTTGGGTCAGTGTTTCTTTGACAAAGATGGCTCCTCCCCCTCTTTGTCTTCAAGGCCTTCAGTAGAATTCTGGAAGCCCTCTGCCCCAGAGTCAACACTGTACAGCTTCGGACCCGATGATTCCGCCTCCTGCCCAGCCACCAAACATACATCACCCGATATTGATACCAAGTCCCTTGGGTCAGGGCCCATCTGAACAACCACCATGGTCAATACTCCTCCCTCCCCCTCTACTCTTGTTTCACTTGGTTCCTCCTTCAAGAGAGTCATCTCCCCAGGGCCGGTGGCCTCCTCACCGATGAGGCTGACGGTGAGCTCTGAGTGGCCGTTGATGGGTACTGCGGTTCCTGCCAGGCGCAGAAGCTCTGTCCTCAGGGAGGCGAGCTGGGTGTGGATGAGAATGCGGTGTTCTCCAAACTCTTCACCTGAGAGACCGACAGGAAACATCAGCTGTCAAAGACTCTCTTATATCATCCAATGAGCCTCAATGATGTGTGATGTTCAGTGGGTTTACAAAAGGATGGCTCCTTTTAAACGAGAAACCACTTTGCTTCAGTGGGCAATAAAGCCCTGTGACATTCCAGCTCGTGAATACTATTAAAGCTCATGCATTTTAACTAATCACACAGAATGCATAGCTCTTCTAAGAGGCTTTACATATCCTACATAGCCTTGAGAGTATTCAACAAACACTTAGGATCATCACTACAGTAGCAGTTAAAATCTTCCACTCACCAGCTGATCGATTCTCTGCTTGCTGTTTTCTGCAGAGCGGTACAGCTTCAGCTCCTCAAACTTCTTGACGTTGGACTGCACCACACTGGCCAGCTGGGGGGCGCCACATCACAGGGGAGGGGACACATCAACATGGCCACGTCAGAAGTACAGAAAGAAGTTGGAATGGACACATTAAATAGTCTATTTTCCGTACAGCCAAACATGTTAAAGAAAGAATGGGTGGGGGTTCAGGCCGACCCCCTCAGATACCAAAAAGAGAACGTTAGTGCTTTAAACATGTTAAAATGAACAATAACATGTTGAAATAGATTACTATTAATTTATCTTTCACACATTCTAATTATGAGAAATTATCCTCCACAAAATGAGCAATCATGTTATTTTAACCATCTCTTTGCTGCTGTGCTGGTCAGTGTACCTGGTTTCTGAGTCTCTGTGGCTCTTCCCACTTTGCTTCACCGACTAACCTGGCCACTTTGTTCCTGTATAGCATGTTTCACATCGAGAAAATTGTAAAACACCTGAATAGTTAGTCTTTTATTGTTTTATTTTCCAGTCACAGCCTTTGATTTCCAGATATTTTGGGGTATTTAAGCCCTCTGTCACACACACACACGTCAGTGCAATGCCAGGAAAGTGGTAGGGTGGAAGCTCTCTCACATCAGACAGCGCAACTACTCTGTCTGCAGTGGTTGAGGGACCAGGGAAAAGCACCACACAGGGATGCCACCTGACATAAGGACAATGGTCTTTAAGTATCTCAGCCTTCACGTCTCCTGTCAATGTACCTGTTCTTTAAGTCTCTGGATCTCGGCCCTCAGCCTCTTCTCCATGGCGTCCTTCACCAGCCGCAGGGTCTCGTTCTGCCGGTGGAGCTCCAGCAGATGCTTCTCCATCTGCAGGGTCTGCTCCACGCCCTCTCTGCCCTGCAGTAGACAACCATAGGTACAATCTGGGCTCAAAATTAAATAATGTTAATTGGTAGCACTGGTGCTCCCAACTTTAAAGAAAAAGTTAGCACATCACACAATTTAGGAGCCCCGGAAAAGCAGACTTTTAACTTGATTGAGATAAAGCTCATATTGTAGGAATGGGCGGGTTGACTCAACACCGCAGTCTCCGCGGTTACGTCCGCGGGGATGGGCGGGTTTAGTGTTGTGTATATGAATAGCGGGTGGGTGACTGTCATGTTGGAAAAAAAATACATAAATGTATAGTTCTTGTGCAATTTACACTCAGTGGCTACCCGGTCCACACAATTGTTCGCTCCTACAGACAGCGAGTCACTTTGCCGTGGCTTGCTATATAAAGCAGGCAGACAAGCATTGAGGCATTCAGTTAATTGACTGAACGTTAGAATGGGAAGAACAAGTGACCTAAGCTACTTTGAGTGTGGTATGACCGTCGGTGCCAGGCGCGCCGGTTCCAGTATCTCAGAAACCGCCGGCCTCCTGGGCTATTCCTGCACAACAGTTACTAGGGTTTACCGAGAATGGTGCGACAAACAAAAAACATCCAGTCAGCAGCAGTCCTGTGGGCGAAAACAGCTGGTTGATGAGAGGTCGAAGGAAAATGGCAAGAATCGTGCAAGCTAACAGGCAGGCCACAAACAGGCAAATAATGGCATAGTACAACAACGGTGTGCAGAACGGCATTTCGGAATGCACAACTCATCGGTCCTGGTCACGAATGGGCTATTGCAGCAGAAGACCAGGCACACCAGGTTCCACTCCTATCTGCTAAAAACAAGCAGCAGCAGCTCCAGTGGGCACGCGATCATCAACACTGGACAACTGGGGAGTGGAAAACCTTTGCCTGGTCCGACGAATCCCGGTTCCCGTTTAGTCATGCTGATGGCAGAGTCAGAATTTGCTGTAAGCAGCATGGCCCCATCCTGCCTGGTGTCAACGGTACAGGCTAGTGGTGGTGGTATAATGGTGTGGGGAATGATACCAATTGGCACACATTGATACCAATTGGATAATGTTTTAATGCCACAAATTATATGAACAATGTTGCTGACCAGGTGCATTCCTTCATGGCTACAGAGGGGTCCAACCCGGAACTAGATGGGTGTACCTAATAAACTGGCCACAGTTTACACTACATCGAGGTTTTTCGTTCATTATCTTTTGGCTATCTGGCATTAGTGCGTAAGCCTAAGCTTTAGCCAACACGGCAATCACGAAACGCTTTTGGGAATGGGCAGAAAGAGTTAAAGGGATACCTCTCGATTTTGGCAATAATGACGTTAAAAGGATACTTCGGATTTCGTCAATGAGGCCCTTTTTCTACTGCGTTAGCATGCTAGCATATACCCATTAACTTTCAGTCATTGCACAAACGCTAGTTAGCATTGGCTTGCAAAACTACCTCTAACTTAGTGGGCATAAAAATGGTATCCAGGAGTTCATTGACATCCACTGCTTTCGAGTAGATTACTCGCTAATGTTCAGCCTCTAGATAATACATAAGACAAGCTCAGGGTGAGAATCTCCTTCCAGAGAGACATCAGGAATTGTAACATACTCTGTTTCAAGGAAACATGGCTCTCCCAGGATATACTGTTGGAGTCGGTCCAGCCATCTGGATTCTCAGTTCATTGCGCCAACAAGAATAAATATCTCTCCGGGTAGAATGGCGGGGGTGTATGTTTCATGATTAACGACTTATGGGGTAATTGTGATAACATACAGAAACTCAAGTCCTTTTGTCACCCGACCTAGAATACCTCACAATCAATTGCCGACCCGATTACATCCCAAGGGAATTCTCTTCGGTTATCGTCACAGCCGTGTATATTCCCCCTCAAGCAGATACTACGACGGCCCTCAAAGAACTTCACCGGACTTTATGCAAACTGGAAACCATATATCCTGAGGTCGCATTTATTGTAGCTGGGGATTTTAACAAAGCAAATTTAAGGAAAACTCTACCGAGGTTCTACTAACACATTGAGTGTAGCACTCAATATGAGAAAACAGACCACTGCTACTTAGCATTTTGGAATGCCTAAAAAAAAAGATTCACCAGATAATAGATTTATCTTCCTACAATCAACTTTTCCATTAATTTACAGAGATTTGATGTAAATGCAATATGTCTATAACAAGCAGGACTGTATGGATCTTTACCAGGCTTCACAAAAGGCAAAACCTCAGCATGTTTCCATCCTGATGGAAGCACTCCTGTCCTCCATATTTTGATAAGTAAACTCAAAAATCTTTCCCAAAACTTATGTGAGCAGATGTATAAACATAATGTAGCATAATTTATCCTCACTTGGAGCAGTGCAACCACACACCTCCAAAGCCCTTGTTAAATTGAACGAACATGATGAATTCAGCATTCAGTGACTTCCCAGAATCAAACTTCTTATTGTATACAGTTGAAGTCGGAAGTTTACATATACCTTTAAATAAATACATTTAAACTCAGTTTTTCACAATTCCTGACAGTTAATCCTGTCTTAAGTCAATTAGGATGTGAAATGTCAGAATAACTGCTGAGAGAATGATTTATTTCAGCTTTTATTTATTTTATCGCATTCCCAGTGGGTCAGACGTTTACATACACTCAATTAGTATTTGGTAACGTTGCCTTTAAATTGTTTAACTTGGGTCAAACAATTCTGGTAGCCTTCCACAAGCTTCCCACAATAAGTTGAGTGAATTTTGGCCCATTCCTCCTGACAGAGCTGGTGTAACTGAGTCAGGTTTGTGGGCCTCCTTGCTCACACACGCTTTTTCAGTTCTGCCCACACATTTTCTATGGGATTGAGGTCAGGGCTTTGTGATAGCCACTCCAATACCTTGACTTTGTTGTCCTTAAGCCATTTTGCCACAACTTTGGAAGTATGCTTGAGGTCATTGTCCATTTGGAAGACCCATTTGCGACCAAGCTTTAACTTCCTGATTGATGTCTGGAGATGTTGATTCAATATATCCACATAATTTTAATTCGTCATGATGTCATGTATTTTGTGAAGTGCACCAGTCCCTCCTGCAGCAAAGCACCCCTACAACATGATGCTGCCACCCCCGTGCTTCACGGTTGGGATGGTGTTGTTCGGCTTGCAAGCCTCCCCCTTTTTCCTTCAAACAGTTCTATTTTTGTTTCATCAGACCAGAGGACATTTCTCCAAAAAGTATGATCTTTGTCCCGATGTCCAGTTGCAAACCGTAGTGTGGCTTTTTTATGCCGGTTTTGGAACACCTAATCAAATGGCTACTCAGACTATTTGCATTGCCCCCTTTTACCCCGCTGCTACTCTCTGTTGTTATCATCTATGCATAGTCACTTTAATAACTGTACCTACATGTACATATTACCTCAACTAACCGGTGCCCCCGCACATTGACTCTGTACCGGTACCCCCATGTATATCGTCTTGCTATTGTTATTTTACTGCTGCTCTTTAGTTATTTGTTACTTGTATTTCTTATTCTTATCAGTGTTTTTTTAAACTGCATTTTTGGTTAGGGGCTCGTAAGTTAGCATTTCACTGTTGTATTCAGCGCTTGTGACCTAATAAAATGTGTTTTGATTTGATTCAACCAACCTTGAAGTGTCTGTCATATTTCCTCTTCTCTGTTTTGATCCTGTTTCAGTGCCTGAAAAATGTTAAAGGGTCAGTGACTGACACACACACACACACACACACACACACACACACACACACACACACACACACACACACACACACACACACACACACACACACACACACACACACACACACACACACACACACACACACACACACACACACACACACACACACACACACACACACACACACACACACACACACACACACACACACACGCAGAGAGAGAGAGAAATAAGTACCATGGCCAGCCACATGATAATTAGCTTACGTTGATTGACTAAATTGTTTTGGGAATCATTTTGTCACTATATTAGACTAAGCATAGGTTTGATGATGTTGAAATGCTGAAGTTGAAATGGTGCTTGAATAGTGTTTCCTTTGCAACTTGCAGAAACTCTCCGGTGTTTGTTTAGTAATCCGAAAATGTCTGAAACATTAACTTGCTTGACCGTGCTGTAGGTCATGTAGCTGTTTGTTACAAGCAATATGCTTTGTGGACTCCACCGGACAGGTTTGTGATGAAAGAAAGGCTAAATGTATTCTGCCACTGTGTCTTCTTATTATCTGGGCCTTTAGGCCTATATATCACGATGGCAAGGCAGGTTATAGAGCAAACAACGCAATTATCACAAAAAATACAGGTTGTACTATGGCTTTTTTCCCCTGTTTGAAGTGTTAGCGTCTTATAGTCCGGAAATTACGGTAGATTCCGTAACAGCCTGCACAGAACCCTGACCTTAACCCCATTGAATCCCTTTAGGATGAATTGGAACGCCAACTGCAAGCCAGGCCTAATTGCAAAACATCAGTGCCCTACCTCACTAATGCTCTTGTGGCTGAATGGAAACATACTTTTGGAAACATATAACGCTCCGGTGAAAGCAGTGTAAGTTTTATGATTGGAAAGAAATCCTTTGAATTCATGATCCTATTTTAAACTACAGTAACTAAACTTAATGAAGCCTTCATAAATCCTTTATAACACCCATATAAAAAAAAAGCAAATGTCTATATGGTGTGCATTGTTGCGTTTTGAGTTTGCAAGAAAGGCATTTCAATGTACTTGTGCATGTGACATTGAAACTTAAAATGGTAAATAGGTGGTTATAGGTGCTTTGGCTGCTTTGTGTGATGTATGGTTTTTTCTATCTTCTGGCCCTTTGTGCTGTTGTCTGTGCCCAATAATGTTTGTACCATGTTTTGTGCTGCTGCCATGTTGTGTTGCTACCACGCTGTGTTGTCATGTGTTGCTGCCTTGCTATGTTGTTGTCTTATGTCTCTCTTTATTGTTTGTTGTGTTGTCTCTCTTGTTGTGATGTGTGTTTTGTCCTATATTTATACAGTATTGTATTGATTTTTTATTTTGAATCCCAGGCCCCGTCCCCACAGGAGGCCTTTTGCCTTTTGGTAGGCCATCATGATAAATAAGATTGTGTTCTTATCTGACTTGCCTCGTTAAATAAAAAAAAATATATATAAATGTTTGGCAAAGCACCAGATCACCTATAATATACAGTATATCATCCATCCTTAGTATGACTTTGCTTATAAATCACTTAGTGATTATGCAAATAGGCTAGTCTTCATGTAGACTAATATATCTGCACCTTGTGTTATCTCCTTCATGGTGAATGGTTCACCAGTGAAGTCCATTTCTGCTGACCGTTTGGTTGGGCCTAAACACTGCCTGATCTTGTGTTTTACAAGAAGTATAAACCAAGCAGTAAGCATATGTAAAAGAGGATTCTTCATGAAATGATATCTAGTCGTAAATACTCATTTCTTGGAGTATTTGGACTGTTTAGAGCAGCAAAATATTTGAATACCTCTTGCAGCAGACGGTTCCTCGTGACCTTCAATGTCACCCGTGCACGTTCTAGAACTCAGCAAAGCATTTGCCGCCTGATTGATGTGATGTAAAACTGGTCAACTCGGTAACGTATAGCTTCTACATTATAATCAAAGAAACCTTTCCCACCTTCTACAATACGTTTTTGTTATATATAATCAGAGAGGAAGAGGAGAAAAATAGTTTGATTTAACCAGAAAGATTTGATAACACCGATATCCAATCTCTGGTGATATAAAATATCTGGTGAAATCAAGCTTTGAGGTTGTTTTATGTAACGTTCGTATGGAGAAAACGGCCTTACTGCCATCTTGTGGAGAAGGTTGTGGAAAATTGCCGTTTTCGTCCGTAGGTAACTAACTATATCTGGGAGGGGTGTGGGGGGGAATAGCAACTAAAAAGCGATACAGTTTGAATGATTATTGGATATTTTTATCGGTCTTTCAGTGTACCTATTTGTGGGCTTGTATTTCTAAAGCCTTATTTCTCCTGGATTTGCGTGGAAGGGGATGTAGCTCAGTGGTAGAGCGCATGCTTTGCATGTATGAGGCCCCGGGTTCAATCCCCGGCATCTCCATAAAATTTTTCCCCCTAATATAAGGTTCCTTTTGTTTATATTTTTGCAAATAATATTTCGATTGTGCATTTAATATTTGTTTTATTTTTTATTTAACCTTTATTTAACTAGGCAAGTCAGTTAAGTGGTTAAGAACAAATTCATATTTACAATGACGGCCTTGGAACTGCCTTGTTCAGGGGAAGAACGACAAATGTTTTCCTTGGCAGTTCGTGGATTCGATCTGGCAACCGCTCTAACCACAAGGTTACCTGCCGCCCCCAGCATTAGCATTGATACGTTTTATTAGCCAACCAGATATGTAAACAACCCGCACAGCTTTGTTTATTTACTTGTGCATTGTCCAATTGTGACCACCAGGGGCTCCCTCTCTGCATAAACAAAGACCACTGAGATTGATGAAGGCACATGGGCTATCCTTATATGGCAACTAAACTTAATTAAACGTTTCACAAAACGCAACCAATTTCCATAGCGAAGAGAGTAATAGTGTATAGTAGGCTACATTATCATGATACAGTTTTAACAGAGGGAGCAGGAGCAGGCATGGATGCTATCTTGCACTGACTCTATGCACAGTCATAAGACTATACACTCAGAAAAAAATGTGCTAAGTAGAACCTTATAGGGCTCTTCTGTTTGTCCCCATAGGGGAAACCTTTTTGGTGCTAGGTAGAACCCCTTGCAGAGGTTTCTACCTATAGCTCTCTGTGTAGGGTTCTTCATAGAATCACGTGTGAATGGTTCTAGAACCCTCTATGAAGGAGTAAACTTTTCTACTAATAACTATTTTATCCTCTTTATCCTACAACACTCCATGATGGGTTCTACCGAGAACCCTTTTATCTTAGACTTTAAAATTAAACTCTTTATGACACAATATTGCATATTATAAGGTATTTCTTTGAGGGCCTAGATATCACCTAACACAGCGGTGTTAGGAAACTCCTGGTTTTACAGGTGACATCAGGCCTGCGAATCACATTACGCTGGATGCAAGGTAATGCGTATTTCCTATTGGAATCCAGACAGATTGAGGATAGCCAACAATTAGCATTTTTAATCACCCACAACCTGCATTCAGAATGACTACTAGGGTAGGGAAATTGACTAATGGGATGATCTAAATCAACTGGAACAACTATTTCAGTAACAGGTGCAATACGTCTCACTACTAACAGATTTGATTTGTTTAGAAAAATGTATGTTATTCATCTTTGTGTAGCATAAGTTTAATCAACCAATGATTACATGCAAAAAATACAGATATTGAAACAATTTTGAAAATCAACCTGCAATAGAGCATGCTGGGAAATATGCTAATGATGGCATGGTTTTGAGCGTTATACTGGACAGGTTACATAGGCTGGCAGTTACATGGGCTGGCAGTTACATGGGCTGGCAGTTACATGGGCTGGCAGTTACATGGGCTGGCAATTACATGGGCTCATGTCTGGAAGTGACCAGGGTGAGAGATCTTAATAAATTGAGAAAGTGATGATGATGATGGTGACGATGATGGTGATAACGACGACAGTGATGACGACAATGAGTATGGTTTGTTATGAGCAACAGTATGTTGATGAGATCTTGGCGTTGATAAGACCATTAGCCACAGGTGTCTCACACTTTGCCTCCAAATTGCTGCAATTGTGTCAGCAGTGGGATGACCTCATATGGAAGCCTGGGTGAGCGTGTGAAGGAGCTTGAAAGAAGTTCAGTCATCGTTATCAAACTGCCGTTGATAAGACTGTTGATCACTTCCCCAAGGGGGACATCTTTCTTGAAGCATTTGTTTCCTACTGCCTTTGGGTCATGGCGCCCTGTGTTCGAATATCACCCAGGCATCTCTCACACTCCTGCAGAATCGCTGCAATATTCATTGTGAATTACCCATAATTCACAGTGCATCAATTGGTATTTTAGTACGAGGCTGGAAAAAAAATCAATTTAGCACATTAAACTCCACCCACTTTTACCAAATTATATGACATTTTGATACATAATGTTAGTCATTTCCAAGACATTTTCACCTCTCCAACATTTGAAAAAGGGTATTTTGCGCCAAAGTTAGGTGTTTGAATGTTCCACACAGGAAAATTATCTGAGGTCTTCCTATGAGTCTCAATCAAGTTGGTGAACACTACATAGGACCAATTGTACCGAAGTTGGATCTAGTGGTAACGCTGTCGACAAACAGAGATTGTGCATCACTCACTCTCCAAGGTCTTGGTCAGGAAAAGTGTTGGTCTGCTGTTCATAACGTGTCGTACTCAACATGAGAGCAGGCTACCCTCTGATGATGTTCTTTACCATCGACCCGCTTTATGTTCTAAGATACGTTTGTCTCTTCACAGATGGACCTAGAGGCTGTGCTCTGGCATATTGCAGGCAGGGTGTTAAAGGATCAATTAGTGATTTAGGATGAATGGATTCCTCTGACTGAGACTCATCTTCTCAATCCATGGCGACCCCTAATCAGACCTATACTGGCTATTAAAAATGTTATCCAATTTGCTCACACAAAAAAAATCACTTAAACCACAAATAGAGAGGCCATCATAGCACACATCCTATTCTGGTTAACTACCACAGGTATGTATCCCCTCTAATTAATGTCCCTCTCTGGAGTTCCCTCTCTGGTTCCCTCTCTGCAAGCTGGTGCCATTCCTCCAGGTGACTGCCATAGCAACCAGCATCCTGACCACGACCTGCATTGCCAGGGAGGTCGTGGTTATCAAACACATGGGTTATCACATTGCTTAAAAACCTCTTCAGGTTACGCCCCTTTTTTCAATTTTCACAATGAAAATAATGATATCAAATAACATGAATGTATACAGTCGTGGCCAGAAGTTTTGAGAATGACACAAATATTCATTTTCACAAAGTCTGCTGCCTCAGTTTGTATGATGGCAATATGCATATACTCCAGAATGTTATGAAGAGTGATCAGATGAATTGCAAATAATTGCAAAGTCCCTCTTTGCCATGCAAATTAACTGAATCCCAAGAAAACATTTCCACTGCATTTCAGCCCTGCCACAAAAGGATCAGCTGACATCATGTCAGTGATTCTCTCGTTAACACAGGTGTGAGTGTTGATGGGGACAAGGCTGGAGATCACTCTGTCATGCTGATTGAGTTCGAATAACAGACTGGAAGCTTCAAAAGGAGGGTGGTGCTTGAAATCATTGTTCTTCCTCTGTCAACCATGGTTACCTGCATCATTGCTTTGCACAAAAAGGGCTTCACAGGCAAGGATATTCTGCCAGTAAGATTGTACCTAAATCAACCATTTATCGGACCATCAAGAACTTCAAGGAGAGCGGTTCAATTGTTGTGAAGAAGGCTTCAGGGCGCCCAAGAAAGTCCAGCAAGCGCCAGGACCGTCTCCTAAAGTTGATTCAGCTGCGGGATCGGGGCACCACCAGTACAGAGCTTGCTCAGGAATGGCAGCAGGCAGGTGTGAGTGCATCTGCACACACAGTGAGGCGAAGACTTTTGGAGGATGGCCTGGTGTCAAGAATGGCAGCAAAGAAGCCACTTGTCTCTAGGAAAACCATCAGGGACAGACTAATATTCTGCAAAAGGTACAGGGATTGGACTGCTGAGGACCTTGGGTAAAGTCATTTTCTCTGATGAATCCCTTTCTGATTGTTTGAGGCATCCGGAAAAAAGCTTGTCCAGAGAAGACAAGGTGAGCGCGACCATCAGTCCTGTGTCATGCCAACAGTAAAACATCCTGAGACTATTCATGTGTGGGGTTGCTTCTCAGCCAAGGGAGTGGGCTCACTCACAATTTTGCCTAAGAACACAGCCATGAATAGAGAATGGTACCAACACATCCTCCGAGAGCAACTTCTCCCAACAATCCAGGAACAGTTTGGTGACCAGTTTGATGTCCAGGTTTCTGGACGTCAAAGGATTGGTGAGTGATGTAGTATGTCTTGGAATCAGAACAGTAGGCTGATTGAGAACATGATTTTGTGTTGGTCATGAAGTTGAGTTGATCCACTTTGTTTTAGGTGAATCAGGACCTTTTGCTGATGTTCGACGATGAAACATCCTCTAAGCTCCTTGAAAACTGGGACACTGTATTGAAGCCCAAAGTCATCAAACTGACAAAATCCTGACGACGACCACCAATTTGCGTCGCCTCCTGAAGTCTGCAGAAAAACTGCCAGAGAATGACAGGGAAACCAGTAAGTGGATTATCTCGTGAGTAGCACAACATTTCAAACTCAGTGATATTGTTTTGTGATTTGGGGTGTTTTGCCTTTTCTTGCCCTCAGACTGGAACAAGGATATGTCCTTCCTGCTGCTGCTGCTTCATCTCCTCCCACCACCAGCAGGAGGGAAGAGGACCAAGATCAGTGACAGTGATGCTGTGGGCAGCCTAGTGCACTTTCATAAGGTAAGATGATACAGTAATTGGTGTGTAATTCATTCTTTTGGGTTGTCTCTTTGTCTTAACATGTGGAGAGTGACTTAAAAAAAAACCTTTGTGTTGCAGTCATGCTGCAGCATTGTAGACCATCTTGATGGGAGCCATGGTCGACAGACATAGCTCCTTGCCGTCGGAAGAAGACGGAGCAAGATTGTAAAACTACTACATTGTGGTGGACAAAAGGCTTGTTCCCTGCCAGGCAACTAGTGGTCTGTGTGCATTTGATGAACTGTTCCGTTTGATTGAAGAGGCTAATGCTCAGACGGTTTACAGTGAGGATGACCCTGTCTTGTGTGGTAAAGATACATTTGAAATGCATTTTAATCCGTTGCAATCAGACCCACAGCTCCCATCTGTGTATGGTGTAAAGAATTCTAAACTAAACTGTTTGCAGCACTTCCATGTTTTGTAATAAGGGGTGGCTCACTTTGAGTTAAAACTGTTTGAATATGTCTCTGAAAATGTCATTTTGAAACATGCGCTGCGCTCTAGAATCTGCTCATTTGACTATGGGTACCAGGAGTGCAAAAACTGTCCAACTAAAGTCAACCTAGAGAACAGTGGAAATAGCCTTGCACTGAATTCTATTCAAACTCTATCACTGCAAATTATCATTGTTTTTCCCCCGTTTCTTAGCCAGGGCATGACTGTGGATCTAAATCATTTTATAATTGAACGTCACACACTTTTTAAACAGTTGTACCCGCATAACAACGTGTTACCCAAACATATCTTTATGATACATTACCCAGCATGCATAAGACAAATCGGTTCTTCATTAAATATGTAGATCATGAGGTTTGAGGCGACGCACAAACTCTTTAAGAACACCCTCAAACTTACTCAGTCCCTTGCCAAAAAACACCAATTTGCTGTAGCCCATCACTGGGAGACATCACCATTGCGACATACTGAATATGGACCGATGAAAGCATTTTCCCTGAGTGATTTTACTGGTGGTGATGAGCTGTCAGCGTCACTTCAGTTAATTATGCAGTAAGCCATTTACTCTACCAGCTAGGTTAAGATGGATAGCCCGGAGTACAGAGAGGGACTGTTAGTTTGCAGTAAGAGATGAGATCATTGTGGTTGACAATATTGTATACCTATTGCTGGACAAGTTGCATACGGATAATGTCAGTGAACATTACCATGCATTCACTGTGTTTGATGGTGTTGATGACAAAGTTGTTGTCAATGTTGATGATCTGTTATAAGCCTTTTGGCCTTCAAAGTGCTTATGGTGCTGATGAGAGCCTTTATGTTGTTCCTTTGTTTGACATGATAGAGCAGTAGTCAGATTATTGGCAACTTTGTCAAGAAAATTGCATACCTAGTCTTAGGAGAACTTCGACTTGTGTTAAATAGCAACTCTCCAAATGCTCTTGTTCTCATATAGTACATGTACTGAAGCGCCTGTGATGCACTGTTTTCATTTTAACGCGGCTGTGATGCATTGTTTTCACTGTGATTAGCGCCTCGGTACGTGTACTATATGTGATGCACTGTTTTCATTTTAACGCGGCTGTGATGCATTGTTTTCACTGTGATGAGCGCCTCGGTACGTGTACTATATGTGATGCACTGTTTTCATTTTAACGCGGCTGTGATGCATTGTTTTCACTGTGATGAGCGCCTCGGTACGTGTACTATATGTGATGCACTGTTTTCATTTTAACGCGGCTGTGATGCATTGTTTTCACTGTGATGAGCGCCTCGGTACGTGTACTATATGTGATGCACTGTTTTCATTTTAACGCGGCTGTGATGCACTGTTTTCACTGTGATGAGCGCCTCGGTACGTGTACTATATGTGATGCACTGTTTTCATTTTAACGCGGCTGTGATGCATTGTTTTCACTGTGATGAGCGCCTCGGTACGTGTACTATATGTGATGCACTGTTTTCATTTTAACGCTGCTGTGATGCATTGTTTTCACTGTGATGAGCGCCTCGGTACGTGTACTATATGTGATGCACTGTTTTCATTTTAACGCGGCTGTGATGCATTGTTTTCACTGTGATGAGCGCCTCGGTACGTGTACTATATGTGATGCACTGTTTTCATTTTAACGCGGCTGTGATGCATTGTTTTCACTGTGATGAGCGCCATTGTTTTCACTGTGATGACGCCTGTACGTGTACTATATGTGATGCACTGTTTTCATTTTAACGCGGCTGTGATGCATTGTTTTCACTGTGATGAGCGCCTCGGTACGTGTACTATATGTGATGCACTGTTTTCATTTTAACGCGGCTGTGATGCATTGTTTTCACTGTGATGAGCGCCTCGGTACGTGTACTATATGTGATGCACTGTTTTCATTCTGATGTGCCTGTGATGCACCACTTTCATTTTAATGTGCCTGTGATATTGTTTTCACTTTGGCCTAAATAAAGAAGCAAAGCAGAGTTACTACTCTTGTAAGGACTCCTTTATTGCTCATGTTTAAGTCACTTACAACATGCAGGCTTGATTTATGAGCGGGAGAGAACCAGACAACAAACATGTTATTTTCTAGTGTGAATATTGAGCACTTCCTGGTATCAATTCAACTACCGGATTCATTCCTTAAAGTTGATCCTGAACACTGAAAGGTGTTGATGCTTAATACTGAGGGTGTTGAAAAAACACTTCCATGGGTCATTTGAACAACATCTGACGTGTTATATTTTAATAACACTCCAAGTGTTTCAATATGAAAACTAACAAAAGTGTTAAATTAACACTGAGTGGCCCTATAAAAACACCGGACGACTACTCTGCGTCTCACAAAGACACTCCCACACCATCACACCTCCCCCTCCATGCTTCAAGGTGGGAACGCCACATGCAGAGATCATCCGTTCACCTACTCTGCGTCTCACAAAGACACAGTGGTTGGAACCAAAAATCTCAAATTTGGACTCATCAGACCAAAGGACAGATTTACACTGGTCTAATGTCCATTGCTCGTGTTTCTTGGCCCAAGCAAGTCTCTTCTTATTATTGGTGTCCTTTAGTAGTGGTTTCTTTGCAGCAATTCAACCATGTAGGCCTGATTCACACAGTCTCTGCTGAACAGGCTCCTGAATGGTGCAGCGGTCCAAGGCACAGCTTCTCAGTGCAAGAGGTGGCACTACTAGCCCTGGGTCAAATCCAGGCTGTATCACATCTGGCTGTGATTGGGAGTCCCATAAGATGGTGTGCAATTGGCCCAGCGTTGTCCTGGGTAGGCCGTCATTGTAAATAAGAATCTGTTCTCAACTGACTTGCCTAATTAAATTAAATAAAAAAACAGTTGAGATATGTATGTTACTTGAACTCTGTGAAGCATTTATTTGGGCTGGTTTTTGCAACTGCACTTGAAGAAACTTTCAAAGTTCTTGACATTTTCCGGATTGACTGACCATGTCTTAAAGTACAGCAGTAAGGTATTTGCTTTTTGGGGGGGAGGGGTCACACACACACACACACACACACACACACACACACACACACACACACACACACACACACACACACACACACACACACACACACACACACACACACACAAAAAATATATATATTAGTCTAGGGAGAATCTTATCTGCCCTCCATCTCAATGCACTCTTTGGCACACAAGCTCTGGTCCAGGACATTATGTTAACCAGTGTTGCTTGTGCCCCCAGCTAGTACACAATAGCAAGCTAGTTTATTGAAATTATGAAACAAATAGTTCATCAATTCTCAGTATATAACAATATTCTTAAATACTTAATAATATGCCATTCTTTCACACATTGTTGTATAATATACAAAACCACTGAGTGCAGTATTAAAATTATTCAGTTATTCAGTTTTGAAATACAAAATATGCAAATTAGGAAATTACATATTGGTTTCCTTACCCTGTACGCAGTCTACGGACAAGTTATGACAGCAATCCATGTCTTGGTTTAGCATCCCTGTCACTGTCTCCACATGCTAATGTTTTAGCATTTGTGGCACAAATCCCATTGAAGTGATATTAACATTTTTCGCACATCGTGTTCAAATTATCTCCTGTATAAGTGACTTTGTGGAGCTTCACAATACATTTGAGATACTTTTAGATTATTTGGACATGATGCAACAAAAAAAACTGCTAATATCAGTGCAATGACTTGAATGGGATTTGTGCCACAAATGCTAAAATGTTAGCATGCGGAAATATTGCCAGGGAAACTAAACCAAAGCATGAATTGCTGTTATACCTTATGCTTATAGGGTAAGGAAACCAATGTGTCATTTTATAATTTCGGTAAACTATCCCTTTAATACAAGATTCAATACTTAAGGCAAAGATGGGATATTTGTACAAAATGTTTATTTCAAACGGACATTAAACAAGCACAATGGCTTTGACACATTCTTATCTGAAATCCAGACACTAGCAAACAATTGTCAAACGGAGAAAATGACTTTAATAAGAAAGTTTTTGAGCTATGCAACTAAATAAACAGAAGTGAGGTGTGAGACCGCACAGAGCAAACATGATATGAACGCCAATGTATAATCCTAACTCCTAAAAGTTCATGAAAAAAAGAGCCAAAAGCCGTCTCAAAGTTAATATTATAATGGAAGAGGTGTGTTAAAAATGTTGGTAGAAAAGCATTAAGAAGAATTAGAAAAAAATAAAGGTCCATAGAAATTGATGCAGGCTGTTTTTTTCATTGTCCGTCTGTAGCTTCAAATCTGTCAGCTTTAAAAAAAGAAGAATTCTTCGCTCTTTTACATAAGTGTAGCCACTAGACTAGAGGGTAAAAGGGGCTACACCAAGTTTAATGTGCTCATACTTAGTAATCATATACTAGTATTCCTTCAGCTTTAAAGCTTTTCTTTTTTGTTAATAAAACTCTCTCTATATATATATATAATGTGAAGCACATAAAACCACTCTTGGTAATATATATACAAAGGATGCTACAGGAAATAAACTTGGACATTTCAAAAAAGAAAAAAGAACTTGGACTTAAATATCCAGAAAAGCTTTCCTTCATCTTCTTGACAGAGCCAAACAATGAGAAACAACGTGCTTTGCGTACCTGTATATTCATGTCTTTGTTAACATGTATAAAGGAGTCCAACTTTTTATCAATACATTATTACCCTTTTCACACTACTGAGCCAAACCCGAGCAGAGCTATAATGGACAATGTGAAAAGTACAGTGTGAATCAGGCAGAGAAAAACGTGTTTCAATAGTCCACAAATGTTGAGTTAAGCAGAATTACAAAAGCCCCAACACAAAAGTGACCTTATGATGACCACCTTGACTGAATAAGAAACTCTATGTACAGAAATGGCATATATACTGCAACTATGAACTTCTTTGACAGTATGTGCACTGACTGAACATAGTCTTTGATCAGTGGGGCGCCATCGAGCAGGACAGGATTAACCCCAAATGCAGGTCAGCCACTCCTGTCTGTCTATTTGATCTCAGTCATGTTGCCCTCTAGATAAATGTAGTCATGATAACGTAGCAACACAGTAGTGCCCTATTTAGTTTTCCAGGGTTGCTGTGTTGGTAATTGAATAAATAATGAAACGTAATTATCATCCGTTTAAAATAAATATGTCAATAAATAAAACAGCTATGAAACCTTGAGGGCTCTGAGTGTTTGTGGGAAATGTTTGAGAAACATTTGACTAACAAAAGAAATAGTTACGGAAACTCCTTCCAACAAGTGCTGTGTGAGAACGCATCAACGCATCAACACTGAAAAACGAAATAACTAACAACGCAGTCTATAAAACATTCAGTTTAGTCACTTATTCATTAAAAAAAAAAATCTTCGTTCTTGCCTGCACTTATACACTTTAACTGAGCCTATGGCACGTTTTAAATCATAAACAAATTCAGAAACTTCAAAAAACAAAACAGTAACAGTAATGGACTACCGTATAACACATATTTACACACAAATATGCAAATATTAAAATGGACCATATCTAACTTTGGCTAAAATTCTTCTAATATGGTCATGACTCATACCAACTTGCATTTTAAACTAACATAGTACAATATGGTCTGTATTTTACTGTAATTTTTAACAGCATTATACTTAAATGGCCTATCTCTACCTGTACTTCAAACATATAACCTTCTGCCTAATATGGGCATTTGTTACCTGTATCTCTAAACCCTACACGTGCCAGAGGCAAGTGCATCAAGTAGACGCAGTATCAGTGACATAGTGGTTGCGTTCCCTTGCTCAGACGTTACATGCACCAACCAATGGTTGCGTGCCACGCCATCAACTGTGTCATCGACTGACAGATTGGTATAACATATGTTGTGATTTGCTGATACTTCAAATACCTATCCAGACATTGTAATATCTGGCAGGCGTCAGCAACGCCTGGGCATAGGAAGCTAATGCCACTCCTACAAACCAGTGTATGTCCCTGTCCCAGGGTTCGGTATTGTCCTATAAGCCATGTCAGTTGCTCAGAGAGAAGGGGTGGGACGTAAAATCATGGAGGTCAAAGCTGAGCTCCAGACCCACCCACTGGAAAACATCAACATCCATCAACAACATCGAACTCTTCTACCATTTTATGTTTTTGTTTTAGAACACCATGAAGACCGGACACACCAGGCCGATAATGCTATCTTCAAAAGAAAACAAGGTTTATCCCCAAATCCTCCATTTTGTTTTTTATATTTTGTTTTTTTATATTTTGTTTTAGAAAGCACGGGCCTTTAGGCCAAATACACCAGACCGACCATATTGGCAGATATTCAAAAGAAAACAAGGTTTATCCCCAAATCCTCCATTGGTGTTGTTTTAGAGGCACAGGCATATAGGCAGAATACATCAGGCCAATTAGGCCGATAAGAGTTGTCTTTCATCAATGTTTTTTGATTTAATCTCAATCCACACATGTCTCTGAGGCAGCGCCCCCCAGTGGGCTGGGGGTATCAGGGCATGTCTGCATGTTTGTAGTAGCCCTTCTGGATGGCAGCGAAGGCAATGCTCTCAGCGGAGCGCCTCTGGTCCAGACTTAGAAGGGCCTGGAGCAGGGAGTTGATGTCCGCTTTCAGGCCCTCCTTCTGCATCCAGTTCTTCAGCAGGTCATACACCTTGTCGCCAGGGGGGGCACTCTCCGCCATCTTGATGTGGTTGTCATGGACGCCGATGTAGCGAAAAAACTTGTTGTGGATCCGCACGTCCAGGCACTCATCGAAGAGGTCGAAGCTCTTCTTCAGGGACGTCTCATCCCCTGGGGAGAGAAAGGAGAAATGGTACCTTGGTTCATTGTTGCTGATATCAGAAATAGGAGAGTTTTTCCACCAAGAAAATATGGGCTTGAGTTATAGACACTAACTAAGGTTCAAACTTTTTTTCTGAACCAGTCATCAGGAAAAAAACTCCCACCCATTGTCTTAGAAAACACAACTCTTTATCATATTTCCTTTTAATTATTATTGCACCTTAAATAATACATTTAAAAAAAGGTAAGCAGCAAAAACAACAATAAGAGAGCTTTCTATAGACAAACATGTACAGTCCTGCACTGATTTAATGGTGCTCCGCATCAACTATGATCTATTTAAGAATCTGTGGCAGTCAATAATGTTTGTTGAAATGAATGTAAATTGGTGGTTTTGTCTTCATTCGTCCTTTTTCTTTATGTTGAAGTTTGGTCCCAGCCAATGTCATGTCTAGTTTTGGGTCTATGTTTGTGGAATTTAAGTTGTCCTTTTTATCTGTACATTTGTGTATTAGGGTCCTGAGTGGCACAGTGGTCTAAGACACTGCATTTTAGCGCTAGAGGCGTCACTACAGACACACTTGTTCAAATCCAGGCTGTATCATAACCAGCTGTGATTGGTAGTCCCATAGGGCGGTGCACAATTGGCCCAGCGTTGTCTGGGTTTGGCCAGTGTAGGCTGTCATTGTAAATAAGAATTTGTTCTTAACTAACTTGCCTAGTTAAATAAAATAAAAAACTTATTTTTTTTTCTTAATCTGTAGGGGTCTGTTCAGGCAGTGTGCTTCCCCCGTCACATTTTGTCCATTTTCTCAGCCTTACAATAGAGCTCCTTGTTAGGGTCCAAATTGTAAATTGTTGCTAACCTTATAGTGCCGGAGAGTTAACTCATAAAGCAATCAACCACTGAACACAAGGTAACGAGGTTTAAACGTGGAGCCGTTAGTAAATAAGCGCTAGACACACAGAATTTACTTCAGGGAGAGAAACAAACAAAGCCAAGCTACATTGACTACATACTAATATAGTTCAGTAGCACACACTCTACTAGTTAAATACCTTATAGGAGTCTCTATTCATCAAATTAAAATCGTAGGATGAAAGGACCACATATAAAATCCATAATTAAATAATGGATCAAATTCATGATTGTTTTGATTTTCTGAGGCCTGACTTTAACTCAACGGTATTCCATCTCTATGGGGTGTATTCAGTGAGGTGAAACGCTCCAAACCTTGCATATAGAAATGTAACTAGTACACCCTATTTACCTGACAATCACACAGTATTTGTTCTACCCAATAGATTTCTATCTGACCATTCAGTAAAAATTCTCTCTTCTAAACAGACCCCAGTCAGGACTGGATGAATGTGTTGTTTATGGTGTGTGTGGAACGCCTCCCTGCTAGGACCCGGCCCACCCTCCAGCTCTGTGTGGGGTCTCTTACCTATCAGGGACACAAGTCTCTTCTGCAGAGGATCATCCTGAAACGCGACAGAAGGAACAACAAGAGTTAACCGCAGCCCTTCTCAGACCACCAGGGGCCACCAGGAACAAATCTGTTATCCGTTTAGAAATATGTCAAACAGTATTAGCGTTATGAAGGTCTGTCTTGGTTAAAATACTGAAAACTTTGATAATGTTATTCCACTTCTTAGGACGTGTCTGTTGCAGGAATGCACAACTCCGGTCTCTGCCCTCTCGAACTGAAGTTGTGCTCACATGATCTGGTGCACGTAGGGTTTGTGTGGTTTTGTGTCTTAGGCCAAACCTAGCCCCAGGGTCCCTGCCCTCTGTCCCCCCCTCCTGCTATAACTGTATCCCCTACATTCCCCCCTCTCTGGCTCTGGTCCTCGTCTAACCTCCTCTGCCCCCATATCCCTCAAGCTCTCCTACATCACAACCCCCAACCATCACCCCTGCCTCACTCACCCTGGCTGTGGGCTGCAGTCTCTGGGCGGAGGGGCTGTGTCGGGGGGAGCTGCCCGACGAGGCGGCCCCGGCGGTGGGCAGGGCCGACAGGCTGGTCTGGGAGGAGCTGGTGGTGTTGGGTAGGCTGTCACCCAGGCCCCGGTCCTCGTCCTCCCCCAATCCCAGGGGAGGGGAGGCCTTAATCAGGCCGCCCTGGGTCTCCTGCAGCAGGGGACGTGACTCGGGACGGACCTCCTCCCCCTCCTCCCCCTCCAGGCCAGCATTCTGGCTGTTCTGTCTCTCCTCTGCTGTGGGTCCACTCTCACCCTGAGGGAGAGATAAATAAAGAGAGGGAGTAAGAGAGAGAGAGAGAGATAGAGCACACGAGAGAGAGAAAGAGAGGACGAGACAGAGAGAGAGAGAGAGAGAGAAAGAGAGGACGAGACAGAGAGAGAGAGAGAGAGAGGTGGTGAGGGAGATAAGAAGACGGCATGGAGAGCGAGTGTGAAGCATGGAAGTTCACTTAGCAGATCAAAGTACACTCTGAGACGACAAATTAAAAATTCACCACCAGAGATTCATATCAATCCAACAGACATATATTGATCTACACTGACGATATATAACATAACCCCAATAACATAAAGGGATAGAGATGGGAAAACTTACAATGGCAATCTTCACAATGTCACTGGAGTCACAGCGACTGTCTGAACCTGAGAGACAAACTAAAACACAAAGAGAACTATTAGAGAACCAATCTAAAATATTTTGAATCAATATGTATTTCAATACACAGGAGTGGCAAGGGACATTTATTTTGGTTACTCACCTGGCCGAAATGTACATGGCCTCTTGATCCAAAGCCACACACCAATCCCGATGAAGAGGAGGAAGAGCAAGAGCAGAATGACCAATGGCGTAACTTTTGGGAAGGGGAAATGAGGAAAAAAGCATTTAGAACATTGGTATTCAAACATTTTCAGCGGGGACCCCATTTTTTCCGCCAGAATTCTGGGGACCCACATTTTTCCGACAAGAATTTCTTGCGACCCCACCCCAAATCTAATGACACAACTTTAAATCTGTACATTCAGATTTTTAAATCAACAAATGACCTTCAATTCATTGCATTTTTATCTCTTATCAAAATGAAAAGAAAACAAATACATTGACTCAATATAATTGGATTTTTCAAATTATCTTTCTCAAAAACGTTTGCATATTATCCCATACAATAATCTGTACTCTTCATTTGGTGTACATAAAATAATACAAATATGTTTGGGGTGACCCCACTGCAATTCCCCCGAGACTCCACTAGTGGTCGCAACCCCGAGTTTGAATACCACCGATTTAGAATCATGTCTCATCATGATGAGCATATGACATCAATTGTATGCTGTTCATTTTCTTTATCATAAAAATGATTCAGAGCCTATAAAACAGAGCGATAAAGACTTATGTACAGTGGAGTAAACTACTTACGTAAAAATACTTTAAAGTACTACTTAAGTAGTTTTTTGGGGTGTCTGTAGTTTACTTAACTATTTATATTTTTGACAACATTTACTTTTACTTCAATACATTAATAAAGAAAATAATGTACTTTTTACTGCATATATTTTCCCTAACACCCAAAAGTACTTGTTACATTTTGACAGGAAAACGGTCCAATTCATCCACTTATCAAGAGAACATACCTGGTCATCCCTACTGCCTCTGATCTGGCGGACTCACTAAACACAAATGCTTCATTTGTAAATTAATTTCTTAGTGTTGGAGTGTGCCCCTGGCTATCCGTAAATAAGAAATAAAATACAATTTGTGCTGCCTGGTTTGCATAATATAAGGAATTTGAAATGATTCATTACTTTTACATTTGATACTTAAGTATATTTAAAACCAAATACTTTAGTATTTCATTTTCTATTAAGGTATCTTTACTTCAAACTCAAGTATGGCTTTGGGTCCTTTTTCCACCCCTGCTTTTGTAGACTTATGTAGACCTACCTATGGTCTCTGCAGAGATGGGGGCGGGGGTGGGGATGGCAATCGGGTGGCGGGTAGTGGAGATGTCTCGTTTCCTACACGCAGTGTTGGAGATGGGGGTGCATTTCTTCACCTCCTCCTCCCCCGCTTTACACCTGGGAAGACAAGAAAAGAGATAGAGGAATTAGTATTTTATTCTTTGATGGGGCTTGTGTTACTTCAGTAGAGAATTAGTTCAAATAGGATAGTGCTGATCTCAGATCTGTTTGTATGGGCTTGCCAACTCCTATGGTCATGCCAATGACCATAGGAGTTGGCTATACAGCACAAACAGATCTGGGACCAGACTACTGTTAAGTATGCCTAGTGGTGTGATCTCTGGACTTGGGTCTGGAGGTGTAAACAGGGCTCTAAATTGTGACACTTGTGGTTGTATATGCTCCTAAATATTTTTCTGTGTGATCTAGAATTTTTATTTGTTGCTGTACCATTATTTCCAAGTGCCCGAGAGAACAAAGCGAGTGCAGATTCGTGACTGTCATGATTGAACCATTACTATACTGCAGAGAAAATATGTCTGGGCGATATGGCCAGATATCAGATCACTATGTTGTTCTCATTTTTTACGGGGTGATGCTATTTGACAGTATTTTATGTTTTTGAATAATACAAGCTCTAAATATGCTTAATGAGTAGTGCATGATCCTAGGGTGGACAACAAATACATTGTAAGTGGTTTTAATAGGATATTCTCTCTGTGTTTTATACTGTTCAATCAAACTTCAACCCAAAATAACTTTTTACATTTCTGGATTTCCTTCATTCATTTGTTATAATTCCCACACTGTACCACATCTGTTTTGTCTTTGTATGCCTCTATTTGTATGCCTCTATTAGTCACTTTTTTTTCTTCCTTTTTATTATTTATTATAAATATTATTATTTATTATTATTTATTATTCTCATCTATAACCATGTATTTTCAATGGATTCAATGGCAGTTCCTACTTTAGCCACAAGGGACTGATTTCTAGTGTGCCAGCGCTGCCTCAGTAATTGCAATTACACAGTAATTGCAGAATAACTGAAGTAAAGGTTGACCGATTAATTTGCATGGCTGATTAATCTGGGCCGATTTCAAGTTTTCATAACAATCGGGAATCAGCCTTTTTGGACGCCGATTATGGACGATTACATTGCAATCCACGAGGAGACTGCGTGGCAGGCTGACCACCTGTTACGCGAGCGCAGCATCAAAAGGACCTTGTGGCTGCAAGGAGCCATGGTAAGTTGCTAGCTAGCAGTAAACATATCTTATACAAAACAATCAATCTTAACATAATCATTAGTTAAGTACACATGGTTGATGATATTACTAGTTTAACTAGCTTGTCCTGTGTTGCATATAATCAATGCGGTGCCTGTTAATTTATCATCGAATCACAGCCTACTACAACTTCGCCAAACGGGTGAGTATTTACCAAAAGCGCATTCGCGAAAAAAGCACAATCGTTGCACCAATGTACCTAACCATAAACATCAATGCCATTCTTAAAATCAATACACAAGTATATATTTTTAAACCTGCATATTTAGTTAAAAGAAATTCATGTTAGCAGGCAATATTAACTAGGGAAATTGTGTCCCTTCTCTTGTGCTCACTGCAAGCAGAGTCAGGGTATATGCAGCAGTTTGGGCCGCCTGGCTCGTTGCGAACTGTGTGAAGACCATTTCTTCTTAACAAAGACCGAAATTAAGTCACCAGAATTTTACATAATTATGACATAACATTGAAGGTTGTAATGTAAAACAGCAATATTTAGACTTAGGGTTGCCACCCATTGGATGAAATACGGAGCGGTTCCGTATTTCACTGAAAGAATAAACGTTTTGTTTTCAAAATTATAGTTTCCAGATTTGACCATATTAAATGACCTAAGGCTTGTATTACCATGTGTTTATTATATTATAATTAAGTCTATGATTTGATATTTGATAGAGCAGTCTGACTGAGAGGTGGTAGGCAGCAGCAGGCTCGTAAGCATTCATTCAAACAGCACTTTCTTGCATTTGTCAGCAGCTCTTAGCAATGCTTGATGCACAGCGCTGTTTATGACTTCAAGCCTATAAACTCCCAAGATTAGGCTAGCAATAATATAGTAATAATATAATATAATAACTACAACCTAAAACGTATTAATTAACTGGGAATATTGAAGACTCATGTTAAAAGGAACCACCAGCTTTCATATGTTCTCATGTTCTGAGCAAGGAACTTAAACTTGAACTTTTTTTTACATGGGACATATTGCACTTTTACTTTCTTCTCCAACACTTTGTTTTTGCATTATTTAAACCAAATTGAACATGTTTTATTATTTATTAAAAACAGAAATACTCATTATAATAATTCATGAAACATACGTGTTATACATCTTTTAAAGATTAACTTCTTATTAATTCAACCATGGTGTCAGATTTCAAAAAGACTTTACGGCGAAAGCAAACCATGCGATTATCTGAGAACAGCGCCCAGCAGACAAATCATTACAAACAGTTACCAGCCAAGTAGACGAGTAACAAAAGTCAGAAATAGCGATACAATTAATCACTTACCTTTGATGATCTTCATATGGTTACTCTCACAAAACTCCCAGTAAATGTTTGTTTTGTTCGATTTAGTCCCTCTTTATATCCAAAAACCTCCGTTTTGTTAGCATGTTTTGTTCAGTAAAACACTGTCAAACAACATCCGGTGAAATTGCAGAGCGTGAAACTCAACAAAACAGAAATTCTCATAATAAACATACATAAAAGATACAAATGTTATACACCAGCTTAAAGATAAACTTCTTGTTGATCCAACCGCTGTGTCAGATTTCAAAAAGGCCTTACGGCGAAAGCAAACCCTGCAATTATCTGAGAATAACGCACAGTAGACAAATCATTACAAACAGTTAGCAGAAATAAGAGTAACAAAAGTCAGAAATAGCATTCAAATTTATCACTTACCTTTGATGATCTTCATATGATTGCACTCCCAAGACTCCATATTACACAATAAATATTTGTTTTGTTCGATCAAGTCCCTCTTTATATTCAAAAACATCCGTTTTGTTGGTGCGTTTTGTTCAGTAACCCATTGGAACAAAGCGCGGTCACAACAGACAGACGAAAATTTTTAAAAAGTACCATAAAGGTTTGTTGAAAGATGTCAAATGATATTTATAATCAATCCTCAGATTGTTTTTGTCATAAATAATCAATCATATTTGAATCGGACAAAAGCTTTGTCAATAGAAAAGAAAAACAAGAAATGTGCGCTCCCGGTCACAATCTGGACTCGTGTCTGGAAATTTCCACTGTCCTTTCATTGAACATGGTGTTTCGCACTCATTTTTCATAGTAAAAGCCTGAAACAATGCCTAAAGACTGGCCACATGTAGAAGAAGCCATAGGGATCGTGAACTGCGTCATAAGTCTTTGTATGATGGATAGGATTTCAATGGAAAAACACAATTTCAAAATAAAAGCACTTCATTGATGGATTTTCCTCAGGTTTTCACCTGCCATATCAGTTCTGTTATATTCACAGGCATTATTTTAACAGTTTTGGAAACTATAGAGTGTTTTCTATCCAAATCTACCAATTATATGCATATCCTAGCTTCTTGGCTTTTCATCCAAAATTCCGAATGCTGCCCCCCACCCTAGTGAGGTTAGGTTAAAATAAAAGTGTTCATTATTCATTCAGTGTTGTAATCGTCATTATCACAACTATATACATCAAATATTGAAATCATCGGTATCGGCATTGAATAATCATAATCGGTCGACCTCTAAACTGAAGTGATACTGCATTGTTTCTGAAGTTACACTGCAAGAAACATGTTATTTTGGACGCAGTATTTTCAGTAGACAGCAGTTACACAGCACTCTAACAGCAATCTTTTTTCGTAAGGGCAATACACTGAGTGTACAAAACACTGCTCTTTCCGTGACATCGACTGACCAAGTGAATCCGGGTGTAAGCTATGATCCCTTATTGCTGTCACCTGTTAAATCCACTTCAGTCAGTGTAGATGAAGGGGAGAAGACAGGTTAACCTGTTGAAACTCTAGGGGCGCAATTTCATTTTTGGATGAAAAACGTTCCCGTTTTAAACAAGATATTTTGTCACAAAAAGATGCTCGACTATGCATATAATTGATAGCTTTCGAAAGAAAACACTCTGACGTGTCCAGAACTGCAAAGATATTTTCTGTGCGTGCCCTAGAACGTGAGCTTCAGGCAAAACCAAGATGAGACGGCATCCAGGAAATGAGCAGGATTTTTGAGGCTCTGTTTTCCATTGTCTCCTTATATGGCTGTGAATGCGAGAGGAGTAAGTCTGCCCTTTCTGTCGTTTCCCCAAGGTGTCTGCAGCATTGTGACATATTTGTAGGCATATCATTGGAAGATTGACCATAAGAGACCACATTTACCAGGTGTCCGCCCGGTGTCCTGCGCCGAAATTGGTGCGCAAAAGTCAGCTGCAAGTATTTTTCCATGGAATTTAGAGAAGAATACAGGCTTCCACGAACGATATATCAATGAAGAGATATGTGAAAAAACACCTTGAGGATTGATTCCAAACAACGTTTGCCATGTTTCGGTCGATATTATGGAGTTAATTCGGAAAAAGTTTGACGTTGTAGGTGACTGAATTTTCGGTTCGTTTCGGTAGCCAAATGTGATGTACAAAACGGAGCGATTTCTCCTACACACAGACGCTTTCAGGAAAAACTGCGCATTTGGTATGTAACTGAGAGTCTCCTCATTGAAAACATCCGAAGCTCTTCAAAGGTAAATTATTTTATTGATTTGGTTATCTGGTTTTTGTGAAAATGTTGCGTGCTAAATGCTACTCAAAATGCTAAGCTAGCTTAGCATACTCTTACACAAATTAGTCAATTGCTATGGTTCAAAAGCATATTTTGAAAATCTGAGATGACAGTGTTGTTAAGAAAAGGCTAAGCTTGAGAGCAGGCGCATTATTTTCATTTTATTTGCGATTTTCAGAAATCGTTAACGTTGCGTTATGCTAATGAGCCTGAGGCTTTAGTCACGATCCCGGATCCGGGATGGGGAGATTCAAGAGGTTAAAGAAGGATGTTTAAGCCTTGAGACAATTGAGACATGGATTGTGTATGTGCGCCATTCAGAAGTTGAATGGGCTAGACAAACGCCTTTGAACGGGGTATGGTAGTAAGTGCCAGGTGCACCAGTTTGAGTGTCTCAAGAACGGCAACGCTGCTGGGTTTTTCACACTCAACAGTTACCTGTGTGTATCAAGAATGATCCACCACCCAGAGGACATCCAACCAACTTGACACAACTGTGGCAAGCATTGGAGCCAGCATCCCTTCCGACAGCTATTCGAGTTCATGCACCGACAAATGAGGCTGTTCTGGGGACAAAAGGGGGTGCAACGCAATAGTAGGAAAGTGTTCCGAATGTTTTGTACACTCAGTGTATAGTAAAATATGATTTCGCCGCCCAGCCTGAGAAAACTTCTTGTTTCCTAGCCCAAACCGTTCAAAAGTTATACCCATATTACCAGCGCTACGACTCTTTTCTTCCATCACGCTTTAGGCGGCCGATATTACATTCATAAACCATGTTATTGCCCGTTCTAAAACTACACGTGGAACATTAACCATTTGTTTGCACCTTGTTCAGTCATGATACCTCATTAGCTAGGTAGCTAACAATCATATCCAAACATTATGGGGCACAGAAAGAAGCTTCTGACAGATCTCTTGCATGTCTTCACTCACTCGCTTGACTATCTTAAAGAAACAGTGTACAATCTCAATAGGAAATAGTGCTTTTTTCACAGTATTCCAAAAATGACATTTCAATGACAGGCATTTGTATCAACAGCTTTACAGGCATATTCATTACATATTCGCTTCTAAAACATGCTTCAAAAGTACCTGGAATTCTTATAGGCCCAATATAACCTGTATCTCAATCAATTTTGGAAAATTTCATGTGGTCCTAAATGTTATGTTGTGTGCCTAACTTTGATTTGTTTTTATTTAGAGGCTTGGGTGTAAATGTTTAAGCTGGCACTCACTTGGCACATCTCTTGCAGACCTCACAGGCCTGCTCTGGCACACAGAAGGTGCCCGCTCGACACTGGCACTGGGTGTCTGCTGTACTGGTACAGGGCACTGTCTGGCTCTGGTCTGTGAAGGGAGAGAGGGAGAGAGTACTAATATATTCTACATTCAATAATACAGGTAGCAGTTTATTGTCAGCTGGTATACAGTGCCTTCGGAAAGTATTCAGACCCCTTGATTAACCACATTTTGTTACGTTACAGCCTTATTTTTAAATGGATTAAATAAAACAATGTCCTCAGCAATGTAAATTCAATACCCCATAATGAAAAAGCAAAAACAGGTTTTTAATTTGTATATAAAAATCAATAAATACCTTATTTACATAAGTATTCAGACCCTTTGCTATGAGACTCGAAATTGAGCTCAGGTGCTTCCTGTTTCTACTAATCTTCCTTGAGATGTTTTTACAACTTTATCGGTTGTAAATTCAATTGATTGGACATGATTTGGAAATGCACACACCTGTCTATATAAGGTCCCACAGTTGACAGTGCACGTCAGAGCAAAAACCAAGCCGTGAGGATGAAGGAATTGTCCATAGAGCTCAGAGACAGGATTGTGTCGAGGTACAGGTCTGGGGAAGGGTACCAAAAAACTTCTGTAGCATTGAAGGTTTCCAAGAACACAGTGGCCTCCATCATTCTTAAATGGAAGAAGTTTGGAACCACCAAGACTCTTCCTAGAGCTGGCCGCCCGGCCAAACTGAGCAATCGGGGGAGAAGGGCCTTGGTCAGGGAGGTGACCAAGAACCCGATGGTCACTCTGACAGAGCTCCAGAGTTCCTCTGTGGAGATGGGAGAACCTTCCAGAATGACAGCCGTCTCTGGTGGACTGCTGCAATCAGGCCTTTATGATAGAGTGGCAAGACGGAAGCCACTCCTCAGTAAAATGCACACAACAGCCTGCATAGAGTGACCATGAGAAACAGGAATCTTCCTCCAGACCATGAGAAACAGGATTCTCTGGCCTGAATGCCAATGCCAAGCGTCAAGTCTGGAGGAAACCTGGCACCATCCCTACGGTGAAGCATGGTGGCAGCATCATGCTGCGGGGATGTTTTTCTGCTGCAAGGACTGGGAGACTAGTCAGGATCGAGGCAAAGATGAACAGAGCAAAGTACAGATAGATCCTTGATGAAAACCTGCTCCAGAGTGCTCAGGACCTCAGACTGGGGTGACGGTTCACCTTCCAACAGGACAACGACCCTAAGCACACAGCCAAGACAACACAGGAGTGGCTTTGGGACAAGTCTCTGAATGTCCTTGAGTGGCCCAGCCAGAGCCCCGACGTGAACCCGATTGAACATCTCTGAAAATATTTGAAAATAGCTATGCAGCAACGCTCCCCATCCAACCTGACAGAGCTTGAGGATCTGCAGACAAGAATGGGAGAAACTCCCCAAATACAGGTATGCCAAGCTTGTCGAGTCATACCCAAGAAAACCCGAGGCCATAATCACTGCCAAAGGTGCTTCAACAAAGTAATGGCCTCCCGAGTGGCAAAGTGGTCTAAGGCACTGCATCGTAGTGCTAGTTGTGCCACTAGAGATTCTGGGTTCGAGTCCAGGCTCTGTTGCAGCCGGGCCGCAACCGGGAGACCCATGGGGTGGGCGCACAATTGGCCCTGCGTCGTCCGGGTTAGGGTAGGGTTTGGCTGGCTTGGATGTCCTTGTCCCATAGCGCACTAGTGGCTCCTGTGGCGGGCCGGGCACAGTGCACGCTGACACAGTTGCCACGTGCATGGTGTTTCCTCCGACACATACAGTTTATGGGTTAAGTGGGCACTGTGTCAAGAAGCAGTGCAGCTTGGTTGGGTTGTGTCTCGGAGGACGCACGGCTCTCTGCCTCCCCCGAGTCCATACCGGAGTTGCAGCGATGAGACAAGACTGTAACTACCAATAAGAAAAAGGGGGTAAAACTAACAATTTAAAAAACATATATTTAAAAACAAAGTACTGAGTAAAGGGTCTGAATACTTATTGATATTTGTGATATTTCAATAACAAAAAACGTATTAGCAAAAATTTCTACAAACCTGTTTTTGCTTTGTCATTATGGGGTATTGTATATAGATGGATGATGGGGAAAAACTATTTAAGGCTATAACCTAGCAAAATGTGGAAAAAGTCAAGGGGTCTGAATACTTTTCGAAGGCACTATATATCACTAAGTTATTCTTATGCAATTACCTTGCAATATCCTTATCAGGCATTTAGAAAAATAAACACCAGGTATTTAGGGTACTGTTTTATATGAGTCGGACCAATAAACTAAACCGATAAACTAAACCGATGCCAAGGTCAAAAATAGCCACTAAATTGACTGCGTTACTCAAAAGATCATAGAGCGCTCATAAAATCTTTTAAAACAATGACCCAACAAGAACCATAAAAAAACATTTCACAACATGTGAATGATAAGAAAATGAATTCTAAGTAATCCTGCAGAAAGTAACTTTGTAATATAGCTGGCTAAAGAAAAAGTCTAACAAGATGATATAGTAGCTGGAGGATACATTTTCTTAGATGCTCTCTCTGTATACGGCGTGAGAGACTATTTGACGAAATCCTTCTGAAACATCCTTTTTTACACCACATAATAATGCTCTTTCTCAACACCTCAGTGACTCGCCACTGGGCACAGACGTTAGTTCACGTCTAGTTTTGATTTACATTTGGCTGAGTTGTCAAGTAACGTGAATTCAACATGAAATCGACAGACAAAACTCCACGTGATTTAGGGATTTAGGTTAAAAGTTGAGTGGAAAAACGACTAAATGCCCTTACGTTGATTACTTTTTGCAAATCCAATTAGTTTTCAACACCATCACATTGATTTTTAACGTTGAAATAACATGGAAACAACGTTGCTTCAACTAGTTTTTGCCCAGCGGGGAAGAACAAAACATGTCAATCTCCTGTAACAGTAGTCACCATAGTCTCTTTTCTTTGGTTCAGGCCTTTCATTTGGCACAAAGACACACGGTGTGGGAGACAATACAACACAACCACATCCAACTGCTGTGCAAGGTAACGCAACCACACACATGACTCTCCTGAGACAGGTAACAAACAATCTGCTTTCAGTGTGTGTGAAACAAAACAACAAAGACCCACCCACATATGCCATGTAATACCACTGGATCATATTACCATACAGGGAGAGAGCCACAATGTAATATTCTGCCCTCTCTGGAACAAAGGTCTATCAAGTTAAACTGTGATTGCCCAATGCTCCATGAAAAGACTTCTGGAATGGTTGTCTACCTTGGTTAATAGTTTATGAATTGGCAACAAACAAAAGAGAGGGTCACTCTGCTTGATTGACCAGAAATAGCTAACTTCATGTGAAAGGGAGAGTCTCTTCTTACAACGACACAATCCTTTAAGGACAGCTAAAGAGGGCAGATAAAAGGTAAAACAACAAACAGTTACAGGACTACAAATAAAAGTCAAGAGGACTCCTTTACCCATGCGACAGTGGGTGCAGGGCAGGCAGCGGTTCATCCCGTTGGAGTGTTCTGTGTAGGACAAGCCATGTTCGCAGGGCATGCACGTCCCTTGCTCCATGTCCCGGTCGCACGCCCTCAGCATGAATGTACCTGTCGACCAATAAACCAATCAATTAATAAAAAATGTACACAAATACAAACACTCTGATATCGCCGTTTTAATTGTTTTATTTATCATTTAACCAAATTTAGGACACATTCAGCCTGTAGCATTTCTTCGAGTAACACAGAGGGTGGTGTGTTTATGTGTGTGTGTGTTGAGATGGTAGTGTGTGTGTGTGTGTGTGTGTGTGTGTGTGTGTTTGCTAACTGGCATGGCATATGTAAACTAAATATTACGGTAGTGGTTTTGTGTCTACTTTCTTGGTTGTAATGTAACATTTGCATTTTTTGTGCTCTGTTCATGCATGCAATGCTTTAGGCACCTTATTATCATGTGTTCAGAGAAAATATACTATCACACCAGAAAGAGAGGGAAAGAGAGTGAAAGAGGGAATGAGGGAGCGTGAGAAATATACAGAGGAAAGCTTGAAAAGGTAATTGGCATTTCTGACTAACTAGCTACAGATAGAGGCAGCGCAGTTAGCGACAAAATGCTATCTTATTGCAGCTAATTTACTAGTGTATATATTTCAACTGTGGGTGTATCTCTACACCTAGGCCTGTCTCTTTCTTTCTCTATCTGTCTGTCTGCCTGTTCTTATCTGACTGACCCAAAAGGTCAAAACAGGTCATCTAATCAGAAAATTATTCGCTAGCTCTCTAATGCTAGCAATAGTAATAGCTTGTTAGCAATAGCTTCCTAGCAATAGCAATAATATAATGTCCTTGGCTCATTCCACAGCGCTGGCAGCAGTAAGGCAGTGGCTCGGTTTTAATGGGACTACTTCCACTTTTAAAACAAACCCTACTCATCGAATGTTTACTACTGGGTTTAGTTAAAAAGCATGGATTGGGTTCCCAGCTGCTAGCTTGGGCATGGGTTCTGCTTTGCTATCCTCACATATTTGGCATTACTCTGACTCTATAAGACCCTGTCCTAAGGCACAGATTCTAATAGGAACCATGTTAAAGAGGCTGTAAACCCAGTCCGAGTTACCTTCTCTCTGGAATGCCTGCTTATAATTTATCATAAGGACCGGTTCTATATTGGGTTCTAGGTTCTGTTCATAAGGGGTGGTTCTAGTTCTGGTTCCGGGCTCAGGTTTTAGAAACTCAGATTCGTCTGGCCTTGACTGATAGCCTGGCAGTGTATAAGACCAACATTCTCACTTGGGTTCTAGATCAGGTTTTGGGACTGGGTTCTCCTTACCAGCCTGGCAGTTGAGACAGCAGAGGCCCTGGTGGAGGTACTGCTGGTTCTCCACACAGTTTTTGTGTTGCAGCGTCCGGTTCCTGTCATCGCCGGACCACTGGGTCGCCACCACGCCATTCAGCTCTGCCCCACAGCACACCAGCCAAGAGCACAGCAGGAACACCACCACCTAGACAAGAGAGAGAGAGAGAAGGGGATTGGGGGAGAAAGAGGTGGATAAGAGATGGAGGGGAGTGACAGGGGAGAATTTAATGTATTTATTTAACCTTTAGTTAACCGGGTAAGTCAATTAAGAACACATTCTTATTTACAATGATGGCCTGGAAAGAGGTGATTGCCATTGCAGCAAGAGAGAGAGAGAAAGTGAGAGAGAGAAAGTGAGAGAGAGAAAGTGAGAGAGAGAAAGTGAGAGAGAGAAAGTGAGAGAGAGAGAAAGAGAGAGAGAACGGGAGGGAGGGAGGGAGGGAGGGAAAGTGAGAGAGAGAGAAAGTGAGAGAGAGAGAGAAAGAGAGAGAGAACGGGAGGGAGGGAGGGAGGGGTTCACATTGCCAGGTTCACACTCACCCACCCACCCACATTCAGAGAGCGGGAGGAGAGAGGACGGTATATGTTCTCGTAAGAAACCTTGTTTGAACTATCTGATCTGAACATCTGTACAGGAAAGCCAATTAGGAGAGCCAGCTGGAGTTAGAAAACAGAGACAGAACAACATAACATGTGTATGTACACAGTAGGGCTGTCCCTGACAACATAACATATGTATGTACACACGTTGTCCTTGACAACAGAAAATCTTGGGCGACCGAAGTCTTCTGTTCTTTCAACCAATCGATTGGTCTACATTTTTAAACTTGTATTTTTCCATATATAGACACACCCTATGTGTTTTAATTAAATCAACTATATGCATTGAGCTTATCTAATGCTTTCAGCTACAGTTTGATGAAATAAGACAAATGCCTCAAGACACCGCCAGAGATCTAGATACCTGACCCAACTACTCCTCCCTCTCCTGCTGGCTTTCGCAGATTCTGCCATTACTCTCCTGAAGTTGGCGGTAATAGGCAACCTTTCTCATGTGGAATGCCAATTTATCTTAACATTTCTACCGATCTGCGTGTCAGTTATGGTTTTCAAATGCACATTTTCGTGAAAGAGTTTAATTTAATTTAGAATATCTCAAAACCATTGTCATGTGGTTAATCAAAATTCTATCCAAATCTAAATGAAAATGATACAAACCGAAAATGTTACTTCTATTGCCATTGCCAACTGTGCAAAAATAGCCTACGTAAAGCCAACAAATAAAAACACTGGCGCCTGCAGGTAGAAAATATCCTGATAATAATAATTATCCTATAAATCCCATTGGCTACACATGGCCTGTCTGCAATGAACTTGAAACATTGTCCCAACTATTATATTGGGTACAGCCAAAGCTTGCCTAGCGAACTTGCAACATTGTATAAAATATTCTGGGCCCTCAAGAGTTTCCCACCCAGTGACCTCGGGACAGACACAGCTGTAGGCTATTTGTGCAAGGAATAAGACTTAGGCAGAAGCTCACTGGAGCTGAGTACCGGCAACTCAAATGTTCTACTTCTTGAGCTCCTGCACCTAAATATTAACAGCACCAGCACCCAAAATGAGTACCGGAACCTATTCATGTCCAAGTCAAGTACCGATAAGAAGTAATCAGGTAGGCCTATTTTATTACGTTTCCACTGGATCGGGACATTTTTCCCTTTCACCCCGAGTGGTTATCGAAAGGAACAGAGCTGGAAAGGTTTTTCAAAAACATTGAGGAGATATTTTAATTCCCAATGAATGTAAAAACAGATATTTTCTTGCAGTTTGAGGTGAAGAAAACCTTATTTTGAGAAGCTCCACAAGTCATTAGTGGTGGTGCGTTAAACCAATCAGAAATACTATCAGATCCCCAAATGGGCACAATTATATACTTACATTTGCACGCAGGCTAGGTAGCCTATAGGTCTACTTCTATACATGCACATCCTTACTCAACATTGACAGGAGTCCTCCAAATAAAAGACAATGGCAAAATTGCCAAAACTCATAAATGAATTACATAAACCAAAACGTATGTCTCACAAGTGTAGCAAAGGTTGTGCACTCTGCAAAACAACATGTCCACTCCGACAATGATAATGGGAAGACTGGAATTATAATACTGAATGTATTAACAGAAATTACCGTAACCAATATAACAAACATCGTAGATTAGAAATTGTGTTTATAAAATTTGGGAGGAGCATGGCGATGCGGTACAGAGCTCGATTTGGCCTCTGTATGCCTCTGCATGCCTCTGCATGCCTCTGTATGCCTCTGTATGCCTCTGCATGTCTCTGCATGTCTCTGTATGCCTCTGTATGCCTCTGTATGCCCCTGCATGCCCCTGTATGCCCCTGTATGCCTCTGTATGCCTCTGTATGCCCCTGCATGCCTCTGCATGTCTCTGCATGTCTCTGTATGCCTCTGCATGTCTCTGCATGTCTCTGCATGCCCCTGTATGCCTCTGTATGCCCCTGCATGCCCCTGTATGCCCCTGTATGCCTCTGTATGCCTCTGTATGCCCCTGCATGCCCCTGTATGCCTCTGCATGCCTCTGCATGCCCTTGCATGCCCCTGCATGCCCCTGTATGCCCCTGTATGCCTCTGTATGCCTCTGTATGCCAATGTATGCCCCTGTATGCCCCTGCATGCCCCTGTATGCCCCTGCATGCCTCTGTATGCCTCTGCATGCCCCTGCATGCCCCTGTATGCCTCTGCATGCCTTTGTATGCTTCTGTATGCCCCTGTATGCCTCTGTATGCCTCTGTATGCCCCTGTATGCCTCTGCATGCCTCCGCATGCCTCCGTATGCCTCTGTATGTCTCTGCATGCCTCTTTATGCCCCTGTATGCCCCTGTATGCCCCTGTATGCCCCTGCATGCCTCTGCATGCCCCTGCATGCCCCTGTATGCCTCTGTATGCCCCTGTATGCCCCTGCATGCCTCTGCATGCCTTTGTATGCCCCTGCATGCCTCTGCATGCCCCTGCATGCCTCTGTATGCCCCTGTATGCCTCTGCATGCCCCTGCATGCCTCTGTATGCCTCTGTATGCCTATGTATGCCCCTGTATGCCTCTGTATGCCCCTGTATGCCTCTGTATGCCTCTGTATGTCTCTGTATTTCTCTGCATGCCTCTGTATGCCTCTGTATGCCCCTGCATGCCCCTGCATGCCTCTGCATGCCTCTGCCTCCTGTCCACATTTTCGGATCAGGCATACAATGGCTTTTAGTCTCAGCCTCCGCAATGGATTAATTTACTGAGATGAGCGCAAATGTGTATATACAGTTGAAGTCAGAAGTTTACATACACCTTAGCCAGTTTTTCACAATTCCTGACAATTAATACTAGTAAAAATTCCCTGTCTCAGGTCAGTTAGGATCACCACTTTATTTTAAGAATGTGAAATGTCAGAATAATAGTAGAGAGAATTATTTATTTCAGCTTTTATTTCTTTCATCACATTCCCAGTGGGTCAGACATTTACATACTCTATTAGTATTTGGTAGCATTGCCTTTAATTGTTTGACTTGGGTCAAACATTTTGGGTAGCCTTCCACAAGCTTCCCACAATAAGTTGGCTGAATTTTGGCCCATTCCTCCTGCCAGAGCTGGTGTAACTGAGTCAGGTTTGTAGGCCTCCTTGCTCGCACACTCTTTTTTCAGTTCTGCCCACACATTTTCTATGGGATTGAGGTCAGGAAGTATGCTTGGGGTCATTGTCCATTTGGAAGACCCATTTGCGAACAAGCTTTAACTTCCAGACTGATGTCTTGAGATGTTGCTTCAATATGTTGCTTCAATATATCCACATAATTTTCCACCCTCATGATGTCATCTATTTTGTGAAGTCCACCAGTCCCTCCTGCAGCAAAGCACCCCCACAACATGATGCTGTCGCCCCCATGCTCCACGGTTGGGATGGTGTTCTTTGGCTTGCAAGCCTCCCCCTTTTCCCTCCAAACATAACGATGGTCATTATGGCCAAACAGTTCTATTTTTGTTTCATCAGACCAGAGGACATTTCTCAAAAAAGTACGATCTTTGTCCCCATGTGCAGTTGCAAACCGTATTCTGGCTTTTTTATGCCGGTTTTGGAGCAGTGGTTTCTTCTTGCTGAGCGGCCTTTCAGGTTATGTCGATATAGGACTCATTTTACTGTGGCTATAGATACTTTTGTACCTGTTTCCTCCAGCATCTTCACAAGGTCCTTTGCTGTTGTTCTGGGATTGATTTGCACTTTTCGCACCAAAGAACATTAATCTCTAGGAGACAGAATGAGTCTCCTTTCTGAGCGGTATGATGGCTGTGCGGTCCCATTGTTTTTATGCTTGCGTACTATTGTTTGTACAGATGAACGTGGTACCTTCAGGAGTTTGGAAATAGCTCCCATGGATGCACCAGACTTGTGGAGGTCTACAATTTTTTTTCTGAGGTTGATTGGCTGATTTCTTTTGATTTTCCCATGATGTCAAGCAAGGAGGCACTGAGTTTGAAGGAAGGCCTTGAAATACAGCCACAGGTACACCCCCAATTGACTCAAATGATGTCAATTAGCCTATCAGAAGCTTCTAAAGCCATGACATAATTTTTAGGAATTTTCCAGTCAACTTCTGACTTCTGGAATTTTGTGAATTATAAGTGGAATAATCTGTCTGTAAACACTTGCCAAAACTATAGTTTGTTAATAACAAGTAATGTGTGGAGTGGTTGAAAATGACTCCAACCTAAGTGTATGTAAACGTCCGACTTCAACTGTATATTTGTTACAGCTCAGTTAAAATAATCTCGGTCGACCAACTGCCTAGCGACCAAACACAGTTGAAGAATTGGGGTCAGCCCTAGTATACAGGTTTACACCCTGTACTGGTTTTAAAGTAAGGTGTGGAGTGCGGAGTGCATGAGTCATTCAGTACAGTTGAAGTAGGATTCTGGCGATGTTGAATGGCCTGGTGGCATCACTGTTCTGGTGTTCAGAGAAGAAAGACATAAAGGGAGTTAAAAACAGATTGCATTTGTCACAATGTTGCTTCCGTCTCCTTGCACCAATATTTTTTCCCCCGCATAGTCATACAGACGCTTATGAGAGTTCAAAGCTCATCCAAACCATTTCAACCTATTCAAAATGTCATATTGGTTAAATCTATTGTCTTGGACGACCATGATCCTCCCTAGTAAGGAGATAAGATATCTTATAGCTAAAGCTAGCACGTTGCTGCCGATAACAGATTGATTCCCATCATCCCAGTAAATCCATTCATGTGCTAGATAACAACAGGGCTTGCATGGATGGAGGGACAGAAAAGAATACGGCAGAGGACTTTAGCGTGTCCCCCCGGGCACGGGTGTTTGTTCACACACCTTTTCATCGTGTCATTGTGAGAAGGCCCTATTCACGGCCGAACAACACGCTTTAGTCCCTGTACTTCAAATGACCCACATTCTTAAAGCCGGGCTCTTTGACTGGGCTGACATGCGACACCACCACGAACCGCCTCGGACGTAACGCGAACCTTCCCATGTAAATGAGCGGCCTAGTTTTGGCTCTCTTGTACCCCGCCTTATCCAACCACCCTCCCTCCGACCCCCATACCTCGCACACAGGGCTCAGTTTAATCGAACCCATCATTTTTACGCAATAGCTCTTATTTTTCCCATGGTCAAATTAAATCACAGATATATGGAAGTCACGGAGCACAGATACAAGCACAGAATAATTGAATTATTGTGGATAGTCAGATTAATCTAATAGTTTGTTTAAAATGTTTACGTGCTTTTTAAGAAGAACAATTTCCCTAATAATCCTGCTTACATGGACATGGTCTGAAATCAAAAACGTTTGTTAATGCAGAAAATCGCCTAATCGAAATAAACATTCTACTACAGTGACCATGTTATTTTTGTGAAGCCTATTTGATTCTGAAATTGGACATATAAAGTTTCTGTGTGAAAACTATTTCTAAGATGCATACTTTCAGTTTTTCTAAACTCACTTAATTTGCGCATAACAGGGAGACTTGTGCTGCCGGTGTGGCACAGGTGCAGATCAAATACACCACTGGAGCGCCATTTAAACTGTTTATATGTCCTAATAATTTGAACGATTGAATTGAACGATTGTTTCGAAAACCAGGAATTTTAATCGACATGAGCTTACTTTGATTTTGACCGTATGCCGATGAAGATAAGCTATGTGAGGTGTTTACATGGCTATTTCCAATCTCGGACTACTGCCATAATCAGTTTAATATTGAATTATCAGTGTGCATGTAAACATACCATTTTGGGTACTATAAAAAAAATTGTATAGTACCAATAGTAGGTAGACTTTCCTCAAAAGGTAGTGTCCATTTTCTGAATAAGTCTGTGTGTGTGCACGGGCAGTAGCTGGTAAACGAAGATGCTGAAGAAACATACACTCTTAGAAAAAAGGGTTCCAAGCGGGTTCTTTGGCTGTCCCCATAGGACAACCCTTTTTGGTTCCATGTAGAACCCTGTGTTCTACATGGAACCCAAAACAGTTCTACTTGGAACCAACAAGGGTTCTTCAAAGGGTTCTCCTATGGGGACAGCTAAAGAACCCTTTTAGGTGACACTTTTTTTCCCCTGTGTGTAGCAACGGTTGCAATGGTATTATAAAAACTCCACTTTGTCTATGACAACCAACAGAAGCTCATCACAACACACCAATTCCTACATGTGTCTCTTGGGGTCAATCTTCTCCGGGTGAACCAGGGGCATTCCTGGAACACTAGTGGGTTTTGACCCCTGACTAACAGACTGGAGTTGACCTCTGACTAACAGACCGGAGTTGCTTCTTGTCAGACTATGGTTGACTCCTGACTGACAGGCTGATGTTGACAACAGAGTTGACTCCTGACTAAGCTCCTGTCGCTCCTCACTTGGTTCTCTGGAAGGTGGTCATGTCTTGTTGTGCACAGGGAGTTTCCTGGCCGGTGCAGCCCTACTGTGCAGCCATCACGCCTCTTGATGGCTCTCTCCTTCTCCCCCCTTTCCACCTCCCCGTTCTATCGGCTCATGTCAGACTTTCCACAGACACAGGCAGGCAGAGCGGAGGGGCCTACGAGCGGCAGAGCACTCACACCATTTAGCTTTATCCAAACACAGAGCCTCTTCACACTTCAACTGCACATATTACTGAAATGTAAACTTGCATACTTGCTAGGCATCGGTCACTACCTCTGGAGTTTGCTTTGGAGCAGGGCACTGCGAACAGAATTGTCTCGTTGAGCCAACACCCCTACAGTATAAATGGTCACAGCAGAGCAATGTGTTTGAAATAGCTGAAATGTTGACATTTTCCTAACATTCAAGACTTGTTTTATTGAGGTTTTACCTGAAATTGTAGTAACAGTCTGTTACATTCTGAAATTGCCACAGTAGCTGCCGGCTACACTGAGCCACGTAAAACTATGGAAGCCCATCCCCACCCAAAAAACATGTCAAATGTAGATCATACAAATAGGATATGTTGTAACAATGTATGATGATTTCAGAGGTGGCACCACAGGTCCCAGAGTGGTGGGGGGAATCCCTTTCATCACTCCACTCCACAGACTCTTCTTCATATCTCGCAGTGGGAATAGGGCTATTGTGAGAGAGAAGAGCCAAAGAGAAGGGCGAGAGAGCGAGAGAGATTGCAGGCACAAACAGAGAACAAGCGAGAGGGGGCGAGAGGATTATAACAGCTTGTAAGATTGTATAGAGGGAGCAAAAGAGTTGGGTGTGTGACTGAGGCCGTGTGAAAAAAGAAAATGACAGTGTGCAAGTATGTGTTCATTTTCTGAAATTTGTGAGAGAGAAAGAAGGAAAAAAGGAGAAAAACAACCAGGGAAGGAGAGAGGAGAGCTTGAGCCATGCATTGGAACCACATCATATACAAATAAGTAGCGAAACCATGGCTATTCCCACAGACAGTAATCAGGCTTGCTTAGAAGGGTAACCATGGTTATGTGCCCAATCAAAAGCCAGGTGGCCTGTCTATACTGGAAAGAACATACACACACACACACACACACACACAGGGCTGCTAAACGGTGACATCATTTCCTGTCTGGGTGCATTCTTGGGCCTGTGGAACACTAGATTCCGCCGTTCAGCAGCCATCCCATCCTCACAGACAAACCTGTTCTTCTCTCAGCAGCTCTGTGTTTGGGGAAAGTTCACTTTATGGGGAGGAGGAATATCGAACAATGGAATTTTCCCATTGAGCCATGGCCATCAGAGAGTGAGAGTTTCTTGTGTGTCTGAGGTGTGCTGCTCAAGTGTTGAATTGGGGAAAAGCAGTGGTGAAAAAGGACCCAATTGTCATACTTGAGTAAAAGTAAAGATACCTTCATAGAAAATGCCATAGGTAAAAGTAAAAGTCACCCAGTAAAATACTAACTGAGTAAAAGTCTATATTTGGTTTAAAATTGACTTAAGTCTCAAAAGTAAAAGTAAAAGTAAAAATCATGATAAATTCAGGTGCATTATATTAAGCTAACCAGACGAAGCCATTTTCTTATTTTCTTAATTTACGGATAGCCAGAGTTACGCTCCAACATTACTTACAAATGAAGCATGTGTGCTTAGTGAGTCTGCCAGATCAGAGGCAGTAGGGATGATCTGTTGATAAGTGCGGGAATTATTTTTTTATGTTACCTTTATTTAACAAGGCAAGTCAGTTAAGAACACATTCTTATTTTCAATGACAGCCTAGCGGGATAACTGCCTTGTTCAGGGGCAGAACGACAGATGTGTACCTTGTCAGCTCAGGGATACGATCTTGCAACTTCTAGGTTACTAGTCCAACGCTCCAACCACTAGGCTACTTGGACCACTTTCATATCCTGCTTAGCATTCCAAATGTAACGAGTACTTTTGGGTGTCAAGGAAAATGGATGGAGTATTCTCTTTATGAATATGTAGTGAAGTAAACATGAAAGTAGTCAGAAATATAAATAGAAAAGTAGAGATACCCCCAAAAACTAAGTAGTACTTTAAAGTATTTTTAAGTACTTTACACCACTGGAAAACATCTGTATTCTGCACAAAATCACTTCTGTACAAGTACAGTAAGCACTTGGTATCAAACTGAGGAGACAGTAGACTGACACATTGTACAGTACATCCTAAATGCAGACATCAAAACCTGATCGACCAACATTACAGCTACAAAGCTATTCTTTCCTACAGGCCTTACCACTTTACACACATCTTTTTGTGTTTTTCATATCACACTGGTTACTTCCTTGTAGTTACAGTACCCTGGTATAATGACTAATAATGCTAAGTGCTGCAGAAGACATTATCCCTCACCATAGACTTATCTAAACACTAGACAGCACACACACCAATGACCCCTCCACCACATTCTCTCTCTCTGTCACACACACACACACACACAATGTGGTATATGTTTCGTAAGGAAGAGGACCAGAGTGACCACCTCAACCTCAGTGTTGAGAGAGAGCCCTCCAAGTCCTACAGCCACACTCCCTTGCCTCTGGCAGCCCACCAATACTAAATACTCTAGTGTTGTACAGTACAGCAGACATACTGCCCTGCACATGGCAGACAGAGCGCGAGAGAGAGAGAGAGAGAGAGAAAATGAATGGACTGTAGCCTATCTGAGCATCATTGAGCCGCACTCTCAACCAGTTCCTGTCACTGCATTCGGGTACTTCCAAATTGCCCTGGCACATTCAACACATGCCACCGTGTACACTGAGATTGTATTTATTGCTGAATGACAGGAACCCCTTTCAGTGGAGCAAGTTATCAATGTGGCATTTACAGGGGTGTAATTTGGTCGTACAGTGAGCCTCATTATCTCAGGGAGAGCAATGGGAAAGACACACACGTACGCACACACACACACACACAAGTGAGCACAGTGTACACACACATGCACACACAGTAGAAGGGCCAAGGGAGAATGTACTTTATTTGATACAGGACAGATGATTTCAATCATCGTCGCATCTGATATAAGGAGCAGCACGCTGTACCTCATTACGCCCCTGGATCCGGAGAGTGGGAGATTTGGGACCCTGACCCTCCTCTGTATCCCAATCATGCCTTTCCCATTAGCCTTGCCTATTCTCTCATCTATTATCTGGGAGGAAAATACGTGACAGCGGGAATACGGAACACCCATCCGCTCAGATTAACTGGACAGGCGGATGGAGGAAACAGGCCCTGTTATGGAGGTTCCGATTAGCCAAGGAAAGAATTGCTAAGAGGAAGGTAGGCTGAGATGAAGAGACACAGAACGTGGAGAGACACTTAAAGGGGAGAGACACTTAAAGGGGAGAGACACTTACAGGGGAGAGACACTTAAAGGGGAGAGACACTTAAAGGGGAGAGACACTTAAAGGGGAGAGACACTTAAAGGGGAGAGACACTTAAAGGGGAGAGACACTTAAAGGGGAGAGACACTTAAAGGGGAGAGACACTTAAAGGGGAGAGACACTTACAGGGGAGAGACACTTAAAGGGGAGAGACACTTAAAGGGGAGAGACACTTACAGGGGAGAGACACTTAAAGGGACACTTCGCGTGGAAATTATTGTTTGACAGATTATTTCGAAATGGCAAAAGTCGATGTCAAATCAAATCAACTTGTATGGGTCACATACACGTGTCTAGCAGATGTTATTGTGGGTGTAGCAAAATGCTTGTGTTTCTGACAAGTAATTTCTAACAATTTCACAACATATACCCAATACACACAAATCTAAGTAAGGAATGGAATTAAGAATGTATAAATATATGGATGAGCAATGTCAGAGCGGCGTAGACTAAGATACAGTAGAATAGTATAGAATACAGTATATACATATAAGATGAGTAATGCAAGATATGTAAACATTATTAAAGTGACTAGTGTTCCATTTATTAAAGTGGCCAGTGATTTCAAGTCTATGTCCAGGGGGGAGAACAAGTATTTGATACACTGCCGATTTTGCAGGTTTTCCAACTCACAAAGTCTGTAATTGTTATCATAGGTACACTTCAACTGTGAGAGACGGAATCTAAAACAAAAATCCAGAAAATCACATTGTATGATTTTTAAGTCATTCATTTGCATGGGCGGTAAACAAATTGAAGTGGGTCTAGGGTGACAGGTAAGGTAGAGGTGTCCTTGACTCGTCTCTCAAAGCACTTCATGTTGACAGAAGTGAGTGCTACGGGGTGATGTCAAGAGGAGTTTGCGTCCCATGCCATATTTTATGTAGATCTAGCTATGTCCTAATAGCAAACCAATAAGAACTGTCTAAATTCCCTCATTTCATTCAGTGTCTATTTTACCCCCATTTATTTAGGGTTGTGATATAGTTGGACAGAAACAGTCCCTTATCCATTGTAAATGTGCCAATAGATAGATGAGGGATGGTGTCTTGTGGGTCAATTGCTTATAATCACTGTATTAGGCCAGTTTTATAACTTCCTGGGGACCTATTATTATAAGTCTTCACATGACACAACGTTCAGCTATTACTCATCCCAGTCACCCCTAAACAAAGTACCTGGCTAAGAACAAGACCCTTCGTGGTTTGTGTCTTGAATTACTGAAAGACCAAAACTAAAAGGCAACAATAAAAAACAAGGTATTTGTTGTGGGTTTTCAGTTTGACAGTTCTTTAGGACACAAACCACATCTTGTTCTTAGTCTGTTCAGACTAGAGGTCGACCAATTAATCGGAATGGCCGATTAATTATGGCCGATTTCAAGTTTTCATAAAAAAATCGGTATTTTTGGGCGCCGATTTGACAATTTTTAAAATTATTTTAATATATATTTTTGTATACCTTTATTTAACTAGGCAAGACAGTTAAGAACACATTCTGATTTTCAATGACGGCCTAGGAATGGTGGGTTAACTGCCTTGTGCAGGGGCAGAACAACAGATTTTCACCTTGTCGGCTCAGGGGATCCAATCTTGCAACCTTACAGTTAACTAGTCCAACACAATAACAACCTGCCTCTCTCTCATTGCAATCCACAAGGAGACTGCCTGTTACGCGAATGCAGTAAGTCAAGGTAAGTTGCTTGGTAGCATTAAACTTATCTTGTAAAAAACAATCATAATCACTAGTTAACTACACATGGTTGATGATATTAGTCCTATAATTCCTATAATAACTACAACCTAAACCTTCTTACCTGGGAATATTGAAGACTCATGTTAAAAGGAACCACCAGCTTTCATATGTTCTCATGTTCTGAGCAAGGAACTGAAACGTTAGCTTTCTTACATGGCACATATTGCACTTTTACGTTCTTCTCCAACACTTGGTTTATGCATTATTTAAACCAAATTGAACATGTTTCATTATTTACTTGAGGCTAAATTTATTTGATTGATATGTATTATATTAAATTAAAATAAGTGTTCATTCAGTATTGTTGTAATTGTCATTTTTACAAATATATATATATATTTTTTAAATCGGCAGATTAATCGGGTATCGGCTTTTTTGGTCCTTCAATAATCAGTATCGGCGTCGAAAAATTCTAATCGGTCGACCTCTAGTTCAGACCCTTGCTCTCTTATTTTTTTCTACCTATAAATCCATGGAAACATTAGGTAACCTTCAACACCATTACAAAACACTGCCTTGTAGCCAAATGTACAATACCGTATATCAATTACACGTTTGACTGAGAACACACGTATACTAGCAACATTTCTCATGGCAGTGTATAATTAAGAAATCCATCCATTCATGTTTTGATAACACACCACTCCTTTACTTTAGTTTCTCTCCTCCTTTAAATCTGGAAATTCCTGAATGTAAGTGTATTTAATTGACTCATGTCACTCTGAGTAAGCTCATACTAAACTACTTTGCCATTCAAACCCACATAGATAACCCTGGCAAGATGCTGAAAGTCAACTGGTCTTCTTCTTGAGAGATAAATCCTGCTTTTCTTTTAAAGCTGGGAGGAGAAGACATGCTCTGGTTATGTCTTTCAGTACTAAACCAGGTGACATTCTGTATGCGTTACGCATACCTCTTCTGTGGTAGTTGTCTGGGGTATGGTACATCACAGCTTGTATCATTAAGAACAAGTTACTCATCCACCACAGCTATTCTTCATCAGACACTTAGAAAACAGGGATCCAAAATGGTTCTTTGACTGTCCCCATAGAAGAACTCGTTTTGGTTCCAGATTGAACTTTTGGGTTCCATGTAGAACCGTCTGTGGTTCCATGTAGAACCGGGTTCTTCAAAGGATTCTCCGATGGGGACAGCCAAAGAACCCTTTTGGGTTCTAGATAGCACCTTTTTTCTAAGAGTGTAACAAAGACATATGGGGGGGAGGGGGGGGGGGGTGAAAGTTTGACTTTGTTTTTTGAGAAACAGCACAGACAAATATGGAGCAGTACATAAAGCTACCAAAAAGACACAACAATAACCACAACACACGCACAGTTGCACACACACACACACACAAAACATTACACGAAGCCGGCAAAATACAATGACACACATTCAGTTTCCCCAGTCACACGCACAGCGTATCAGTAGGGAGCGTGTGAAACGGTGGGGCCCCCTCCTCCCAGGGAGTACAGGAAGGCCCAGACAATGCAGAGGCTTCATGCCGGGCTCAGCTCCTCTCTCTCTCTAGTCCTTCTAGTCAAGGCCGGGCCCAAGAGCCACTGGGTCGTATCCGCTCTGGCAGTTATTTATACTCAGGGAAGACACACACACACACACACACACACACACACACACACACACACACACACACACACACACACACACACACACACACACACACACACACACACACACACACACACACACACACACACACACACACTAAGTTTTCTCATGGGGGTAGGGTTCATTGATTACTGTACCATAGCACATTGTGTTTGTGTGTGCCTGTGTGTGACGCTGGGTGTGTGACGCTGGGTTGCAGTGAGTGACATGTTAGGTTAGTTGGTTAGTTGGCTTTCACCTCAGTGCGAGGTGTAAACAACAACTTTTGTGAAGTTAGTTATGACAAAATTCCTGCTCAAAGCCAAACACTTGTGGTTGGTGACATGACTGACAATGAGACTGAGTGACCACAAGGAGTCTGACTCGATGAAGTGTGAGAAAGAAGTGCACTGTAATGTCTAAGAGTTGTGGTAAGGAGACTCAAACAGGTGTTCCATAGAGTTAACTACTCTTTACGGACAAAGAGTTGGACTTTCTGTGAAACTAGCTTCGCGGTAACACCATACTTAGCCAACTCAACCTATTAGACTGAGTTGACCCTTTTTTGCCTTCATTTTAGAGCAGAGTTATGTTCTTTTTTGCCCGAGTTAGAAAGGAATGACACAGATATAGGTAGGCTGTTGAAAGTGCGGCGCGAGAGAGAGAAAGATGGGAAGACGGAGAGAAAGAGAAGAGTGACTCACTCACAAATCTCTTTAGAGAATCCCGAATCCATTAACTTGTTCCAAAGACAATCACATTAGCTCCTTAACAGGGGTGTCTCCAAGTAAAAAGCTATTTGAAGCCCCTGGACACTTTATAGTCTTCTCCATAAACACATCAGAGGAAAAATTCAGACTATGTGTCTGGGCCAACAGATCTACAGGGCCTAAGTGACTATCTCAACGTGTGATTTATGTCTTTGTAAACAATATCCCAACCTATGAACAAAGGCTGGGTCTCGTTCAACATCCTCTGAACATTTGAGCATTTTTTGGGTCTAAGATCTAGGAGGGAAAAATACATAGAGAACTATGGCAGAGTTGCGAGACACCTTTGAGACAGTTTGAACTCAAATTTTAAACAGAAGTGTGGCCACTGTCAATGATAGCATATGCCCTCCCAGTCACGGTTACGGATGTCTGTGTTCAATTCAGACTGGTGATAATTCTGACATCACAAACTGTCTGAGTTTTCTTGAATTCAGCTCTAGTTGAACTAGTCGGCTACTTTACTAGTTCAGTAGATCTATACTTTACTAATACAGTCAGAGAAATGTGTTATTTACACTGTAAAGCACTGTGATGGTAAATGAATCCCCAAAGAAACAAACCACGTAGTTTCCATTTGACTATGTTATTTATTAATAAATACCTGGTAACTGATGTACCATGAAATAAAGTACAAGGTTCACTAACTACACTCAGTGGCCAGTTTATTAGGGACACCATCCCGTTCTCGAAAATGGTTCGCTACTCGAGACAGTGAGTCACGTGGCCTTGGCTTGCTATATAAAGCAGGCAGACAGGCATTCAGTTACTGTTAGATTGAACGTTAGAATGGGCACAACGAGTGACCTAAGCGACTATGAGCGTGTCATGATTGTCGGTGCCAGGCTTGCAGGGTTCCAGTATCTCAGAAATGGCTGGCATCCTGGGTTTTTCACGCATGACAGTGTCTAAGGTTTACTGAGAATGGCGCGACAAACAAAAAACATCCAGTTAGTGGCAGTCCTCTGGGCAAAAACAGCTCGTTGATGAGAGAGGTAGAGGATGGCAAGACGAATCCTGGTTCCTGTTGCGTCATGCTGATGGCAGAGTCAGGATTTGGAGTAAGCGGCATGAGTCCATGGCCCCATCCTGCCTGGTGTCAATGGTACAGGCTGGTGGCGGCGGTGTAATGGTATGGGGGAACGTTTTCCTGGCACACGTTAGTTACCTTGATTGAGCAATGTTTCCATGCTCCAAATAATTCAGGTTTTTCTGGAGGGAAAGGGGGGTCCGGCCCGGTACTAGATGAGTGTACCTAATAAATTTGGCAGTGTACGTATCCTGAGTAACAAGTCATTGGTGGATGACAACTGCATCAAACAAATCGGTCTACTGTAGTGAAGGCAATTTTAGAATATAAGAGCAACTTCAAACACATCAAACACGTCTTGGCATGTTCCTCAGCTTGAGCGGGTGTCATAAATGCCAGCTGTCTGTCTGTCTGTCTGTCTCTCTCTCTCTTGCTCTATGTGTCTACAGGAGCTACAGTACACAGGAAACTGAGTCATACATAAGGGCAACAGGTGCATTTCCTGATAAATCTTGGTGACCACATGACGTCAATCTAACATTTACAACAGATAAACAAGTCTTTGTCAAAGGCTATTAAGTGGCTGAGATCTTTGACGGCCTGGAACCCGTGGTTGAGTCAATAAAGGAACATGTCACCTTCACTACTCCTTATCAACACTTTGAATTTAGGAATTTTGAGTAACGTAGAATGAATTTCAAAGTACGTAGAATGTCTCTTCAATGGCGTAAATATTAAAGCATCACTTCCTTTGTTCTGATCCTTATAGTGTCAAATTACATTTGACACCGTCACAGCTGTTCCCCACATCCTTCCTCTTACTTTCTGAGGTTTGATATGAACTCTAATTGACAACGGAACAGAGAGACGTGTGAGTGAATGTTGACACCTGCCTTCTTATTACAATGCTTGCACTGGGGTTGCATTGTAATGTAGGCTGTAGTCTGCATGTGACTTCTCTACTTTATCCATGCAGGTGCTTGCAGTGGAATGTAAGAGGTGTCAGCCTGGTACCATTCTATTTCACTATACCAGAGATGGTATTCAAAAATACAATCCTTAAATGCTTTTGTGTTACCTTCAGAAACACAACCAAATGATTATTTTTGCCACAGTATATATGATATTTATTACACTCTTAGAATTTTGGCAGTCAGAATGACTGCTCATTAGATTGAAAGGGGGGTCCCTCTCGGCCCAGCGGTTCTCGTGTTAAAGAGACATATTCTAAAATGCGGTTCTAGTGTTAAAGAGACATATTCTAAAATGCGGTTCTCGTGTTAAAGAGACATATTCTAAAATGCGGTTCCAGTGTTAAAGAGACATATTCTAAAATGCGGTTCTCGTGTTAAAGAGACATATTCTAAAATGCGGTTCTAGTGTTAAAGAGACATATTCTAAAATGCGGTTCTAGTGTTAAAGAGACATATTCTAAAATGCGGTTCTAGTGTTAAAGAGACATATTCTAAAATGCGGTTCTAGTGTTAAAGAGACATATTCTAAAATGCGGTTCTAGTGTTAGAGACATATTCTAAAATGCGGTTTTCGTGTTAAAGAGACATATTCTAAAATGCGGTTCTAGTGTTAAAGAGACATATTCTAAAATGCGGTTCTAGTGTTAAAGAGACATATTCTAAAATGCGGTTCTAGTGTTAAAGAGAAATATTCTAAAATGCGGTTTTAGTGTTAAAGAGACATATTCTAAAATGCGGTTCTCGTGTTAAAGAGACATTCTAAAATGCGGTTCTAGTGTTAAAGAGACATATTCTAAAATGCGGTTCTAGTGTTAAAGAGACATATTCTAAAATGCGGTTCTAGTGTTAGAGACATATTCTAAAATGCGGTTTTCGTGTTAAAGAGACATATTCTAAAATGCGGTTCTCGTGTTAAAGAGACATATTCTAAAATGCGGTTCTAGTGTTAAAGAGACATATTCTAAAATGCGGTTCTAGTGTTAAAGAGAAATATTCTAAAATGCGGTTTTAGTGTTAAAGAGACATATTCTAAAATGCGGTTCTCGTGTTAAAGAGACATTCTAAAATGCGGTTCTAGTGTTAAAGAGACATATTCTAAAATGCGGTTCTAGTGTTAAAGAGACATATTCTAAAATGCTGTTCTAGTGTTAAAGAGACATATTCTAAAATGCTGTTCTAGTGTTAAAGAGACATATTCTAAAATGCGGTTCTAGTGTTAAAGAGACATATTCTAAAATGCGGGTTTCGTGTTAAAGAGACATATTCTAAAATGCGGTTCTAGTGTTAAAGAGACATATTCTAAAATGCGGTTCTAGTGTTAAAGAGACATATTCTAAAATGCGGTTCTAGTGTTAGAGAGACATATTCTAAAATGCGGTTCTAGTGTTGAAGAGACATATTCTAAAATGCGGTTCTAGTGTTAAAGAGACATATTCTAAAATGCGGTTCTAGTGTTAAAGAGAAATATTCTAAAATGCGGTTTTAGTGTTAAAGAGACATATTCTAAAATGCGGTTCTAGTGTTAAAGAGACATTCTAAAATGCGGTTCTAGTGTTAAAGAGACATATTCTAAAATGCGGTTCTAGTGTTAAAGAGACATATTCTAAAATGCGGTTCTCGTGTTAAAGAGACATATTCTAAAATGCGGTTCTAGTGTTAAAGAGACATATTCTGAAATGCGGTTCTCGTGTTAAAGGGACATTCTAAAATGCGGTTCTAGTGTTAAAGATACATATTCTAAAATGCGGTTCTAGTGTTAAAGAGAAATATTCTAAAATGCGGTTTTAGTGTTAAAGAGACATATTCTAAAATGCGGTTCTCGTGTTAAAGAGACATTCTAAAATGCGGTTCTAGTGTTAAAGAGACATATTCTAAAATGCGGTTCTAGTGTTAAAGAGACATATTCTAAAATGCGGTTCTAGTGTTAAAGAGACATATTCTAAAATGTGGGACATATTTTGCTGTTCTAGTGTTAAAGAGACATATATTCATATTCTAAAATGTTCTAGTGTTAAAGAGTTCTAAAAGCGTTTAAAGAGACATATTCTAAAATGCGGTTCTAGTGTTAAAGAGACATATTCTAAAATGCGGTTCTAGTGTTAAAGAGACATATTCTAAAATGCGGTTCTAGTGTTAAAGAGACATATTCTAAAATGCGGTTCTCGTGTTAAAGAGACATATTCTAAAATGCGGTTCTAGTGTTAAAGAGACATATTCTAAAATGCGGTTCTAGTGTTAAAGAGACATATTCTAAAATGCGGTTCCAGAGAATAGGCCTATGTTTTCCACGTGACCAATATCTACCGTGAAGTAGCAGAAACAATCACTCTGTTGACCAATAACCTAAGCAACACTTTTGAACTTGTTCTTCTACTAATATAGAAGTAGTAGGTAGGCCTACAACTCCTTGATGGTTGTCTTCTTTTGTTGTTGACCTCAGAGATGTCCTGTCTGAACCCACACCTAGATAACATGTGTAAAAGAGTGCGGGCTGGGCACGACTAGATTGATGCCATTGATCATCCGTAAATCGGTATTTACTAAAGGGACACGCACATACACTGCAATCATTTGCAATCGAGAGGGGTTAGGGGGTTTGAAAGTCCTCCGCCATAGTCCCCTAGCAACAAGCACTGACTGGTGAGAAGACTCCAGAAGTTTCTGTAGTTTACAGGAAAGATAAACAATGACATCGCCACACCAGAAAGCAAAGTCATTTTGTCTAAGTAGCGGAGCAATGCATGACTTCAAACTTGGATCTGGTGATTAGGCTATTCTGTCCAAAACAACCCCTGGGGCTGACTTGTAGAAATGGAAAAGTGATGTCCTTTTGTGTTGCCTACCCCTACCCAACTGACAATAACCATTAACCAACTGACAATAAAATAGCAAATACCTCCAACCAATGGTTGTGTGGCAATAAATTAATCTGTTTGAATGGTATTTCCATGAACATTTCACACAAATTGGTTGATATTCCAAATCGTCACACATTTAAAAACAATCCCAACGTATTGATGTCTATGAATTTCTCATATTTAGTGTCAAACCCAAATGGTCTTTTATCCAAGGTAAAGTGTTTCAGGTTTTACTGAGGCCATATTTATAGTGTCAGGCTTTGGCACTGCACGGCTGGAAAATACAACAGCACAGCACTGAATGGCCCTTTCTGTGTGGAATAAACTTTACACTGGCAGGACTTACTACAACTCTAAATTAAATATATAGGCATGTGTTGTGTGTGTGTGTGTGTGTGTGTGTGTGCGCGCGCTTCTGTCTGTCTGTGTGCATGTGTGACCTAGGAATCTAGGACAGTTCAAATTCATTTTCCGCAATGTATTCATGAATATTGAAGCTGTGATATTATGCAGACCACATTTCTATGCATACCAAGGGCTCTGTATACTTTGAGACTTCTAATACAGAGGTGCTAAACCATGTTTTGATCAACATGGTGGCTTACATTGAAAGGTAGGCTTCGGCTATACTGTAGTTAGCTGTGTAAGTCGTAAGTAGGCGTACCCCCAGTGACATCAAGGTAATATCTAGCCGCTACATGAATATAAAAAATATAATATACAATCATATAATTCAATCATGACTGCCATTTAGCCAATGTTTCAAACTGTTATAAGACACCAATTTAGAAGATGCCAGCAGGGTCTGGTTTGTTTGACCCAATGTCCAAGACAGTGCTGATGCCTGGGGGCTGAATTAATAGCGTGGGATCATGTTCGGCACCAGATGGTGACTGTTGTCAATGGGGGAAGGGTTCGAAATTATACACATGTACAGTAGAGTCGCCTACAGTATAAACTTCCAATACTGTGTCCCAGTAAACAAACACACACCACTTCAAATGCGCAGCAGTTATCACGCCATGGTGTTCAACTCCACGTGGGCTACAATTTGAGACACTTCCCGAAAGTTATAGTTTAACCAATAAGTATTGAGAAATGTTATCTAATGGATGGCTGAGATTGCAGTAGTCTATTGCTTCTCTTGATCAGCAGGCGCAGCGGCTGCCTGAGCGTGGCCCCTCGCCCGAGAGCAAGTTATACACTTCGGGTAAACTTAAGTCTTCGTTTGTAACAGGTTATATAAAGTATTTAATCTCCATAGCATCCATTGGCTACTATTTCAGCCCGGAGTAAAAAAAAAAGAAAAAAATACTTTGTATCGTTCATACTTCAACTAATCACTTCAGTTCAACCAGTGGTCTTGACAGACTATAGGCTGCAATTATCGGCGACACACATATCGAATAAAGTGATTACACGTCTCACACATTTCGGTGTTATCAAAACATAATAGAACATAGTTTACTATGTGGCACTGTACAATATTTTATTTGCTTACCGAACTTTTGATGAACGTCAGATTGAAGTTCATCTTGGAACCCCCGAACTCAAGCGACTATCATCCGAAATTCAACCTCGTTATGAAATCTAAAACTTCCTCTAAACACGACTACTTACAAAATAAAAACATTGTAAATAAAAAATCCGCTATTAAAACATCCGGTTGTTTCCATGCATTTAGTTATAAATAAATAAAAAAGATACTGAAGAGGTGTCAGCCTTGAGCACTCTCACTTGGGACAGTCCCACGACCAATGGCATTCTTCTTTCAAAGTCAGTACTCTATACTCATTGACGTCATGCCCATACACCAATCACATAACTTCATTTGGAGTGAAAAAAACAAGAATGTCACTCCCAAGAGTTAACTTCGAAGTAGGTTGACATCAATAAATATAATATTTTATGCACGTTGGATAGAGTATTTTTTACGTCTTTACATTTGAGTCATTTGCAGACGCTCTGATCCAGAACTATTTACAGGTGCAATAATGGTTAAGTGCCTGGCTCAAGGGCACATCAACAGATTATTCCCCCAAGTCGGCTCAGGGATTCAAACCGGCTAACGTTTAATTACTGGCCCAACACTCTTAACCACGAGGGTACCTGCCATGTACTTCATTCATTCCAACATTTTGTGTTAAATATATTGCGTATCACAATGTTTGGCGATAATATCAAGTGTACTACATCTGAACCTTCTGTAACGTAGTATACTGCTCTCGGAACACCTGATTCACGAGGCGTAAACAATTGCACCCTGGGTAATTCCAACACTTGATTGCTTCTTTAAAGTAACTGTCCAGTGCTTCCAGATTTCTATGAAATATGATCAATAATTAAGTACAATATGAGTGAAATTGTTTGCCTTCCATATGATTTTTATTAAGTACATGTACGTTAAAAAGCAGCTTTTCTGTTTTGGAATGGTGTGACCGTACCCGTACCCCACCAATGGTGTGGGCGTATACTGGTCATCAAAAATATTCACATGTGTCGACCGCTGATTGACCAGCTCATCCTCGTCAGGAGGACGACATTGTCCTCTATGAGGAAGTAGCAAGCATTTTTGAAATGCTCTGTTTGAGGTGGGATTAAAAAATGATTTTTCTCCAATTCATGCTTTGGCCACAATTACGATTATAGGATGAGTCAACAACATACATTGGGTATGAGTTAACAGATATAAACTTTTGAAAGTGAGATTTTCACTGGATCGTTCCTTTAAATCGTAGGATCCATTCTGCCAGTGCCAGAGAGTGAGGCAACAGTGATATTGTGCAATCAGCAAACCTGTGACTTTACTCAAGTACAGCGTAAATAATTACGAGGTCAGTTCACTGGCTAGCCTACTTCCCTTTCATCTGTCTGTGAAGTATTTTTGACCATAAAATAAAAGAAGTGAAACTTAACTTACAGTAATTTAAATGAATCTGTTTGAACAGTATTTTCATGAGAAAGACTCTCAAAATTGGTTGATATTGCAAATTGTCACATATTTAAAAACAATTCAAACCTATTTATGTCTATGAATTTCTCATATGTAGTGTCAATGTAAAGTGTTTCAGGTTTTCTGAGACCATATTTAAAGTGCCAGGCTTTGGCACTGCACAACTGGAAAAAGAACAACAGCACAGCACTGAATCGCCCTTTCTATGTGAAATTAACTTTACACCGGCAGGACTTACTACGCCTCTCAATTAAATGTAGATCGACAGTCCATCTCCAGAATGGTGCAATTCAATACCATTGGATAAACTCTGGCTTCCATTGGACATGTGTTTTGGGTGTCAAATAAGGTAAAGGCTTAGTCAAGCAACACAAGATGCAAATTAGCTGTAGTTCCACAGGTCATTTTTTATTTATTTATTTTACTAGGCAAGTCAGTTAAGAACAAATTCTTATTTTCAATGATGGCCTAGGAACAGTGGGTTAACTGCCTGTTCAAGGGCAGAACGACAGATTTGTACCTTGTCAGCTCGGGGGTTTGAACTTGCAACCTTGTGGTTACTAGTCCAACGCTCTAACCACTAGGCTAACCTGCCGCACCATGGTGGATGTAATGCCACATCTGTAGGTATGATTAGAACACTGTAGGCTCCAAACTTCACTCCTATGTGAATGACCAGATGCAACAGGTCTACAGAGTTATTATTGGTCACATTGACATCCTCCCTTGCTCGGCTAGGTTCTCTATGATAACTTAACCAGATGGTGAACAAGACTATATTGCAGCTTGATCATCGTATTGTATGTAGCATGCAGTTTTGCCTGAGTTGTGCAGCATATGTATGAGTGTGTCTGGGTCCACGTTCACAACTGGTATGCCAACTATGCTAGGGAAATGCTCCATAGACAAAAGACATGGAGAGAGTGAAGGAATGTCCTGTTACCCACTACACAAACTAAGACCACTTATACGTCTCTGACTAAAACGGTTCTCTTTGGTAAAATATGGCCATCACTGACATTTGCAACCTCTCCCTATCTCAGTCTGTTGTCCCCACTTGCTTCAAGATGTCCAGCATTGTTCACATACCCAAGAAAGCTAAGGAAACTGAACTAAATGACTACTAATGCCCGGAAGCACTCACCTCTGTCATCATGAAGTGCTTTGAGAGTCAAGTATCATATCACCGCCCCAACAGATCCAGGCAATCGCCTTTGCACTGCACACTGCCCTATCCCACCTGGACAAGAGGAATACATATGTGAGAATGCTGTTCATCGACTAAAGCTCTGCCTTCAATACCTTAGTGCCTTCCAAGCTTATCACTGGGTCTAAACACATCCCTGTGCAACTGGGTCCTTGACGTCCTGACAGGCTGACCCCAGGTGGTCATGGTAGGCAACAACACTTCCGCCACGCTGATCCTCAACACGTAGGCCCCCAGGGGTGTGTGCTCAGCCCCCTCGTGTACTCCCTTTTAACCATGACAGTGGTAGGCCTGATTACCAACAGCGACGAGACAGCCTACAGGGAGGAGCTTAGAGCCCTGGCAGAGTGGTGCCAGGAAAATAACCTCTCCTTCAATGTAAAATAAACAATGGAACTGACTGTGGGCCACATGAGACAGAAGAGGGAGCCCATCCACATTGATGGGGCTGCAGTGAAGAGGTTCAAAAGCTTCAAGTTCCTCAGAGTGCACATCACTTAGGCCCACACCGACACCATAGTGAAGAACCTCAGGCGGATGAAGACATTTGGCATGGCCCCTAAGACCCTCACAAACTTCTACAGATGCACCATTGAGAGCATTCTGTTGGGCTACATCACTGCCTGATAAGGCAACTGCACAGCCCTCAACCGAAGGGCTCTACAGAGGGTGTTGCAGTCAGCCCAACGGTGGCATGCTGCCTGTCCTGCAGAACATTTACAGCTCTCAGTGTCACAGGAAGGCCGAGAAGATCATCACGGACCACCCGAGTCACGGTCTGTTCACTCCACTACCATCGAGCAGAAAGAGAAAGTACAGGTGCATCAATGCCGACACGCACACACACGCACACACACACACACACACACACACACACACACACACACACACACACACACACACACACACACACACACACACACACACACACACACACACACACACACACACACACACACACAATCAGCATTGCTGCCCCATGTATATAGAGACATGAAACACTAGACCGTTTCTTTTATACTGTTTTTCACAATGTGTATTTATATACTGTATTCTTCCCATAGCTCATTCTAATGTACTGTACACTATATATACAAATGTATGTGGACAGACACCCCTTCAAATGACTGGATTTGGCTATTTCAGGTTGCATGACTCTCCACCAAGATCCTAACTGCCTCTGGAAGCAATGTCAGCACAATAACTGTTCGTCAGGAGCTTCATGAAATGGGTTTCCATGGCCGAGCAGCCGCATACAAGCCTAAAATCACCATGCCAAGTGTCAGCTGGAGTGTTGTAAAGCTCGCCGCCAATGGACTCTGCAGCAGTGGAAACAAGCTCTCTGGAGTGGTGAATCAAGCTTCACCATCTGGTAATCCGACAAACAAATCTGGGTTTGGCGGATTCCAGGAGACCGCTACCTGCCCCAATGTATAGTGCCAACTGTAAAGTTTGGTGGAGGAGGAATAATGGTCTGTGGCAGTTTTTCATGGTTTGGGAAATCTTAACGCTCCAGCATACAATGATATTCCAGACAATTCTGCACTTCCAATTTTGTGGCAACAGTTTTGGGAAGGCATTTTCCTGTTTAGCATTACAACACCTCCGTGCACAAAGCGAGGTCCAAACAGAAACGGTTTGTTGAGATCAGTGTGGAAGAACTTGACTGGCCTGCACAGAGCCCTGACCTCAACCCCATCGAACACCTTTGGGATGAATTGGAGTGCAGATTCTCGACATAGCTCACTGTAATACATCTACTGCTGTACATATCAAGTGTATCTTTTTGGTGTATTTACATACATTTTGGATTTCTGACACATTGTTGTTTGGGTTGTAATTCTGTTGTTTTCTTGTTTATTGTTTTTGATTATTATTTGTGTACTTGTTTGACATTTTTGCTGCACTGTTAGGAGCTATTAACAAAATCCTTTAGCTGCGCATGCTATAACATCTGTTAAATCACGTGACCAATAACTTTTATTTGATGTTGACCTGTTGTGAAAAGGAACAAAGTAGAAAAACATTTAAGTGCCACTGTAGTGAGACTTGTGGGTAACCATCAAACTGTAGAGGGCTTGACACGGGACCGTGACTCATTCTTGTGGCTTGCCATTGGAAACCCTAATCCTGGCGAGTTTAAACATCTCATTCTTGTGGATTGACATTGGAAACCCTAATCCTGGCGAGTTTAAACATCTCATTCTTGTGGATTGCCATTGGAAACCCTAATCCTGGCGAGTTTAAACATCTCATTCTTGTGGCTTGCCATTGGAAACACTAATCCTGGCGAGTTTAAACATCTCATTCTTGTGGATTGACATTGGAAACCCTAATCCTGGCGAGTTTAAACATCTCATTCTTGTGGCTTGCCATTGGAAACACTAATCCTGGCGAGTTTAAACATCTCATTCTTTACATAGAGATGCAGTTTACTCACACTACTGCTTAATTTGGCTTTAGTAATGAAATCCACACTGCAATTCAGAGGGAAAGAGAAAAGAGTAATAATGTGCACTGGGTCCATTCACAGCATAATACGAAAAGGAAGTGTTGAAAATAATATTTTTCCATCATTAGTTCTCTTAGGTCTAAACTCTCTGCCAAATCCCTCATGTCTCACCACCATAGTTTGATTAAAGATATAAACATGACGGAACCAAACGAAATTTTGGCAAAAGAGTTCAAGTTAAATAACAGATGCATCATCCCCATTCAAAACATTTCACATAAAATAAACATGTGTTTCAGCTTTTGTACTATCTAGGAAATAATTGGCGACCACTTCTTCCACTCGGATCACTTCCTGTGTTGCTGCTGGTGAGGCCATTTGACGACGTGCTCAACAACAGGAAGTGTTGTGATAGGCTTGTTTACAAGCTTCTCTGGCTTCTCCTGATAGAAGCTTGAAGTTGTTGTTACACACTGACTAGGACCTGGAACTGTATGTACTCAATTCATTTTAGCTCTCAAAAACTTGCACTGTTTGCATATCTGCTCCTATTTTTTAACAATTCACCCCAAAATCATCCATTACTGTCTGCTATTGAACAGTAATAGACCTTTCCAACCTCTTATCGCCCTCAATTTCGTGAATAAATACCATTTTCATACAGTGATTCCATTGGTTGACGTGGTAAACCTGTGTTTCCTGTGTGGGCGGATGGGAAGTCAGATAGAGGAGGACTCCACTTGGAGGAGGGGAGAGGGGTTGGCTGTTACACTGACCTGTGGAGGGAAAGGGGACCCAAAGTAAAGGGAAGGAAAACCTCCCTGAGCGTCAACAACTTATCGTGTGACGCCTACAGCGTATTGTTTCTTCGGGCTGTTGAGCTTGGAGATGTTGGTATAATGCCCAGTTTGGAGGGGGGGGGGGCAGTGGTTCTGTTTGCACCTGGCTGCAGGACTCACTAAGAAATTCACTTCCAGGGGAGACCTCATGTGGTTCGGTGCTCTCGTGCTTGAAAGTACTCTGTTTTACTGTGCATGAACTATGTCATGAAAGACTACACCACATACTCTGTTTTACTGAGCGTTAACTACTACATGAAATGCATGAATTACTGCATTAAATACTTTACTGTGCAGATTGGACAGACAGATATAGAGATGAGAGATGTCTCATGTTGCACTAAACATGATAATGTGGCAGTAATCGCATGTTAATTGCTAGGGTGTGGTACTCTACAGTATCCAAGGGCTAATCAACAACCGGCTGTGCAGTTCTATGAAAATATGATATTGCCCCTGACTACATCTGCTCTGCTCTTCCAACAGACAGAGTTGAAAGACTTTGATTTGCTCTTTTACAGTGTTCCCTATATTGGACACAACTGTCGTATCCTCCTGAATGCTAAACATCGGATCACTTCCATCACGTTCTTCGATCGACACATTAGCCCTAGTTTCTAAATCCCCTTTGGATATATCTTTACAAGACACTAAGTGGTAACAGGTGTGACCGATACACAATGACATTTTTTGTTGTTCAAATTATGATGCAACAATCTGCACAAACTAACAGTAACCTTAGAAGTGTAACCACTACTACAGCACCCAAAGCATTAGCTGACAGACTTGACTTAGACAGGAACATTTGTTTATATGGTTGTCTCCCTATGCAGCATTGTAATGACCTTATAGGCACCAGGAAAGGATGACAATGTAAGTAACCTCCAGTTTATCTTGTCAGACTATGTCAGGGTGGGTTGACACTGGGTGAGAGTGAGTTGTTCAACGACACTAATTGATGACAGAGACAAACTGACAAAGCAAACAGTGGGATCATGACTTAGTACACAGCAGTTGTACACGCCAGCCTCCACCCACATGACCCTGCATTCACAGCATTTCGGCTGTCAACACCCTGACATACACGGAACAATACAGCCATAGAAACTGTACATGTCCCTGCAGTACAGACTACAGAGGTCAGTGTACACACCAGTGGAGGCTGCTGAGGGGAGGACGGCTCATAATAATGGCTGGAACGGAGTAAATGGAATGGCATCAAACCAATGGAATCCTGATGTATTTGATACCATTTCACCGATTCCGCTCCGGCCGTTACCACGAGACCGTCCTCCCCAATTAAGTTGCCACCAACCTCCTGTGGTACACACACTTCACACTTTTTTACCCCTTTTTTCTCCCCAATTTCGTGGTATCCAATTGGTAGTAGTTACAGTTCTTGTCTCATCGCTGCAACTCCCGTACTGACTCGGGAGAGGCAAAGGTCGAGAGCCATGCGTCCTCCAAAACACGACCCAACCAAGCCGCACTGCTTCTTGACGCAATGGCCGCTTAACCCGGAAGCCAGCCGCCACACTCCACACTCTTGTAATTATGCAATTATTGGCAACATTACAACAAGCATACGGAAGAAGAATTTCATTATCTAACAAACACACATTGGGAATTCAATGTTTAAAGGGATAATTCGTGATTTTGGCAATGAAGCCATTTATCTACTTCCCCAGAATCAAATGTACTAGGGGATAAAAATGTTACGTTTTTATGAAGTTAGAAGTAGTTTTGCAAGCCAATGCTAACTAGCTTAGCGCAAGACGTCAACATTACGTTTACGAGTTCATCTGACCATGGGGAAGTCGATAATAGGCTTCATTCCCAAAATCTTGAATTATTCCTTTGAAGGGGTCTTTTTCTTGAATATGTAACACACATTTAGGAATTCAATACAACGTTTTTAGAGGAGCTCTTCTCTTGACTATCTCACAAACACTCATTGGGAATTCAACAAAGTTTTTTTTTTAAAGACAGGGGTGCTTTAAGAGCTGCAAGGAGTGCCTGCAGAGTGAGATAGCTTAAGAGCAACAACCGGATAAGCTGACCAGTCTGTTTACAGTCAAAGGTCAGGGTTCGTCGGGGTGTGTGTTCTGTTGAGATGGAGGTCAAGGCCGGAAAGGCAGGGGATTACTGCTTATCTTTCTGCTGCTCACCGGGTTAGGGGAAAGCACGTGCACACACACACACACACACACACACACACACACACACACACACACACACACACACACACACACACACACACACACACACACACACGCACAAACACACACACACAGAAGCGGTAGATCTAAAACAGGCAAGCGTGCGTAGGTGGGTTGGGGCCTGGTAAAAGAAAGAAAGAGAGAGAGAGAGAGAGAGAGAGAGAGACAGACAGAGACAGACAGAGACAGACAGAGAGAGCGAGAGCAGGAATGTAAGAGGGAGACTCCTTACTGGTTCAGTCTGGCTGCGGGCGGGTGCAGCACAGTCAGTGTTAACATGGTGAAGGCTCAGATCTGACAGAGAGGAATGTGTCTCTCTTTGTAGGGTCCTGGAGCAGGCCGGTGACATCATGGTGTTTCCCTGGCACCTCTGCAGATTCCATGGAAGGAGCCAGCCAGCCACACACACACACACACACACACACACACACGCTCAGAGCTAGGCAGTCAGGAGGTCATGATCAAACATTATAGTAATGTGGCCTGATTAGTCACCTGACACTTTTTCCCTAACCAAACCTATCAGAGGAGAGGGAGGCTGCCTCAGCTCACCACAGGATTAACACCATGAATACGGTGGGAAATGAGCCTGTTCTCGGGTGTTTGTGCGTAGATGTACAGTTTGTGAGTGTTTATTGGAGAGACAAGAGAACAATTTGGAGAGTGAGAGAGAGAAGGAACAGAGAAGAAAAACGAGGGCAGAGAAAGGGAGAAAGAAAGTGGGAAAGAGAAAAATAACAAAATGAAACATTTGAAGAGAGGGAGATAACGAGGAAAAGGAAAAATAGGGGAGAGAAAGTGAAAAAGTGTGTGAGAGAGAAACAGAGACATTGGAGGAGGAACCATGCGTCAGCCTCTGTCTGATCCAGCGAGAGGCAGTTAGCTCTCTACCAGGCACAAATGTACAGTGATTCAAAGCGTGCGACTTGACGCCGGTCCTTGGGAGTGGCAGATGTGTGGTTAGACACACACGTAACTGCAATTATTTCAATTTCCATAGAATATGCATACCAAAGCTAATTTCCTTACCAATGCTAGGCACCTTGAAGAAAAACAATTTGTTTCAAATGGCTTCACTGACTTTTTATATAGCAAACGTATATACACTGCTTAAAAAAATAAAGGGAACACTAAAACAACACATCCTAGATCTGAATGAATGAAATATATATATATATTCTTATGAAATACTTTTCTTTTTTCTTTTTTTTTCTTTTACCTTTATTTAACCAGGCAAGTCAGTTAAGAACAAATTCTTATTTTCAATGATGGCCTGGGAACAGTGGGTTAACTGCCTGTTCAGGGGCAGAACGACAGATTTGTACCTTGTCAGCTCGGGGTTTTGAACTCGCAACTTTACATAGTTGAATGTGCTGACAACAAAATCACACAAAAATGATCAATGGAAATCACATTTATCAACCCATGGAGGTCTGGATTTGGAGTGACACTCAAAATTAAAGTGGAAAACCACACTACAGGCTGATCCAACTTTGATGTATTGTCCTTAAAACAAGTCAAAATGAGGCTCAGTAGTGTGTGTGGCCTCCACGTGCCTGTGACCTCCCTACAACGCCTGAGCATGCTCCTGATGAGGTGGCGGATGGTCTCCTGAGGGATCTCCTCCCAGACATGGACTAAAGCATCCGCCAACTCCTGGACTGTCTGTGGTGCAGTCTGTTGGTGGATGGAGCGAGACATGATGTCCCAGATGTGCTCAATTGGATTCAGGTCTGGGGAACGGGTGGGCCAGTCCATAGCATCAATGCCTTCCTCTTGCAGGAACTGCTGACACACTCCAGCCACATGAGGTCTAGCATTGTCTTGCATTAGGAGGAACCCAGGGCCAACCGCACCAGCATATGGTCTCACAACGGGTCTGAGGATCTCATCTCGGTACCTAATGGCAGTCAGGCTACCTCTGGCGAGCTCATGGAGGGCTGTGCGCCCCCCCCGAAGAAATGCCACCCCACACCATGACTGACCCACCGCGAAACTGGTCATGCTGGAGGATGTTGCAGGCAGCAGAACGTTCTCCACGGCGTCTCCAGACTCTGTCACGTCTGTCACATTTGCTCAGTATGAACCTGCTTTCTTCTGTGAAGAACACAGGGTGCCAGTGGCGAATTTGCCAATCTTGGTGTTCTCTGGCAAATGCAAAACATCCTGCACGGTGTTGGGCTGTAAGCACAACCCCCACCTGTGGAAATCGGGCCCTCATACCACCCTCATGGAATCTGTTTCTGACCATTTGAGCAGACACATGCACATTTGTGCCCTGCTGGAGGTCATTTTGCAGGGCTCTGGCAGTGCTCCTCCTGCTCCTCCTTGCACAAAGGCTGAGATAGCGGTCCTGCTGCTGGGTTGTTGCCCTCCTACGGCCTCCTCCACGTCTCCTGATGTACTGGCCTGTCCCCTGGTAGCGCCTCCATGCTCTGGACACTACACTGACAGACACAGCAAACCTTCTTGCCACAGCTCGCATTGATGTGCCATCCTGGATGAGCTGCACTACCTGAGCCACTTGTATGTGTTGTAGACTCCGTCTCATTCTACCACTAGAGTGAAAGCACCGCCAGCATTTAAAACTGACCAAAACATCAGCCAGGAAGCATAGGAACTGAGAAGTGGTCTGTGGTCACCACCTGCAGAACCACTCCTTTATTGGAGGTGTCTTGCTAATTGCCTATAATTTCCACCTGTTGTCTATTCCATTTGTTTGATTTCACAGAAGTGTGATTGACTGTTGTTTACGTGTTCCCTTTATTTTTTGAGCAGTGTACTTTATACCAGTCAAAAGTTTGAACACATCTAATTTATCTTCATTTTTACTATTTTCTAAATTGTAGAATATTAGTGAAGACCTCAAAACTATGAAATAACACACATGGAATCATGTAGTAACCGAGAAAGTGTTAAACAACATAGCCACCATTTGCCTTACTAAATGATTCCATATGTGATATTTAATAGTTTTGATGTCTTCACTATTATCCTATAATGTAGAAAATAGTAAAATATAGATAAACCCTTTAATGAGTAGGTGTGAGTAGGTGTGTCCAAATGTTTTTATCTGCTGCATCCACAAATCCCAAGGATCCTCAGAGAGACAACATTATGATGCTATCATGTACTACCCAGACTAATTTTCATTTTGTACTTGTTTATTTCAACTTTATTTAACTAGGCAAGTCAGTTAAGAACAAATTCTTATTTACAATGACGGCCAACCAAGAGGCAAAAGGCCTCCTGCAGGGACGGGGCTGGGATTAAAAATAATAATGTAAGACAAAACACACATCACGACAACAACACAGCATGGTAGCAACACATGACAGCAGCACAACATGGACGCAGCACAAACATGTTACTACATCGTAAAGATGGGACTACAAAATATGTCAGTAGTGTGCAAATCAGATTTAACGTTTAACGTTTCAATTAGTGTTTGATGAGCAACACAACAGCAATACTGGTTCAATGCACCCAGGAAAGAGTGAGCTGTTTTGTTCAAAATTCCAAGTCAATTAAAGACAGGCCTACATATCTGATTGTATGCAGGAACATATAGCAATATAGGTCAACTCAACAAACACAAATGAGTTTGGTCCCAACTACAACACACAACAGCATAAAAGGGAGAGAGTGACAGACGGTGAGAAAAGAAGGGTAATAAAAGACTCCAAAACAAGCCCAGTTGGTGAGCGAGAAAACAAAATTTGGACTTTTGTAAAAGTTTGCGCTCATGAGGTTCACATGACTTGCATTTACCCCTCTCTCTCTATTTACTCTCCCACTTTCTCCCTCTGTACTCTGTTCCCCCCTCACCCTCCTGAACCCCCCCTCCCCCCCTGACCCCTCCCCTCTGTGCAGCAGTGAGCACACAGACTTCCTGTGTGTCCCGGCCCGAATGGTATGCGTATGGAGTGGGTGTCTGGGAGCCCTTTCATCCGGCATGGAAAGAAAAGAAAAGTCAAGAGAGAGAATGAAAAAAAGAGAGAGAGAAGAGAGTCATCTTTAATCCGTTGATTGAGTCAGAGCAGTTGTTCAGGGGCAGGCAGGCCGGGTGGTGGTGGGGGGGGGGGTGATGTGGGAGAGAGTATTGGGGTATGTTGGGGGGGAAGAAGGGGGTGGATGTCTGGGTTTACCAATGGATGTGTAGCGTCTGGAAGGGTAGGAGGCATGGTCTGGCTGGCCTCACCGTAGCTGGCCCTGGGACACATACGGTCTGCCTGCCTGGGAGAGAGAGAGAGACACTTCATATTTATTTAACTAGGCAAGTCAGTTAAGAACAAATTCTTATTTTCAATGACAGCCTAAGAACAGTGGGTTAACTGACTTGTTCAGGGGATGAACAACATATTTTTACCTTGTCAGCTCAGGGATTCAACCTCGCAACCTTTCGGTTACTAGTCCAATGCTCTAACCACCAGGCAACCTGCCGCCCCGTGGCATGGCAAGCATGTAGAGTTTGTCATTGTTGCATCATGTGTAGAGAGCTGTCTGAGAGAAGGCGTGATAAGTATACAATTTTAAATCTTAATTCACATTTTTGAAATTCTAAGTCTGTTGCTATAAGCATAAATCCAATATATCTGTAGGTCATAAAACTGGGAAAGTTCTGCATTTTAGCATCATGTATTATGATTCTGTGTACAGAACATGCAAGCCTGTTTGTATCTCCAGTCAATAACACATCAGGTCTATGCAGAAACAGAGTGCTTCTTTTTCTTTAATTTCCTGGACAGTCACCCGTTGAAGTGTCCTGGGGTAAGCAATATTTTGGGGAAGTTCCTTAGCCTGATTCCCTTTTTGTTCAAGCTGGGTTGAAGCACATTTGGGAACACTTTTCTTTCCATTGCACAGAACATTTTTTGAATGGGAATGTTCGTTCTACTCATTGTAGTTATATGAGCGGTTGGGGATGTTTGTTGTTCTTTTAATTGTACTTCCATGAGCTGTCCCCTGTTCATGTGCTGAGAGGCTTCAGTCATGATCTGACAGGGTGTAGTTAGCTGCACATGGTGCCATGGTAAACTGAGACACTACACAGAGATTTAAAGGGCTACACATACTGTACCAGAATGTGAGGCTGCATTATATGTCCTGGGAACTACGTACCATATAAAGCTTAATAACATGAAGATGTCTGGATATGCCTACTCACAATTTTCGACTGGGGAAAACATAGGTCTTGCATATACTGCCATCTAGTGGTCGATTACATATACTACAATCTATAGCACATTTTATTTAATTTATTTATTTATCCGTTATTTTACCAGTTAGTTGACTGAGAACACGTTCTCATTTGCAGCAACGACCTGGGGAATAGTTACAGGGGAGAGGAAGGGGGGGATGAATTAGCATAAAGTGGCTTCAGAAGGTAGTCACACCCCTTGACTTTTTTCATATTTGGTTGTGTTGCAGCCTGAATTTAAAATGAATTAAATTGAGATTTTTTTTTGTCACTTGCCTACACACAATACCCCATTATATCAATTCATAAAAAATGAAAAGCTGAAATGTCTTGAGTCAATAACTATTCAACATTTTTCTTATGGCAATCCTAAGTTCAGGAGTAAAAATGTGATTAACAAGCCACATTATAAGTTGCATGGACTCACTCTGTGTGCAATAATAATGTATAACATGATTTTTGAAAGACTACCTGTCACGCCTTGGTCTTAGTATTTTGTGTTTTAGTTAATTAGCTGGTCAGGCCAGGGTGTGACATGGGTTTATGTTATTGTGTTGTCGTATTGTTTTTTTTGTAGGCATTGGGATTGTGGTTGATTAGGGGTGTGTTTAGTTTAGGTTTGGCTGCCTGAGGCGGTTCTCAATCAGAGTCAGGTGATTCTTGTTGTCTCTGATGGGGAACCGTATTTAGGTAGCCTGGGTTTCACTGTGTATTTCGTGGGTGATTGTTCCTGTCTCTGTGTAGTGTTCACCAGATAGGCTGTAATAGGTTTCACGTTCCGTTTGTTGTTTTTGTTTTTATTAGTTATTTCATGTATCGTTCCGTTTTTTCTTCATTAAAGACATGAGTAAACACCACGCTGCATTTCGGTCCGACTCTCATTCAACAAACGAAGAACGCCGTTAAACTACCTCATCTCTGTACCCCACACGTACAATTATCTGTAAGGTCCCTCAGTGGAGTAGTGAATTTCAAACATAGATTCAACCACAAAGACCAGGGAGGGTTTCCAATGCCTCCCAAAGAAAGGCAGATGGGTGAAAAAACAAAAGCAGAGGTAGAATATCCCTTTGAGCATCGTGAAGTTATTAATTACACTTCGGATGGTGTATCAATACAGCCAGTCACTACAAAGATAAAGGCATCCTTCCTAACTTAGTTGGCGAAGAGGAAGGAAACTGCTGTGATAGGAGAAACATTTGAATGGATCAACAACATTGTAGTTACTGCGAAATAGTAACCCAAATGACAGAGTGAAAAGAGTGACAGAGTGACGTTTGTACAGATTTTTTTTTCTCCAAAAACATGTATCCTGTTTGCAACAAGGCGCGAAAGTTATACTGCAAAAAAACGTGGCAAAGCAATTCAGTTTTTGTCCTGAATACAAAGTGTTATGTTTGGGAGAAATCCAACTAAACATATTACTGAGTTCCACTCTCCATATGTTCAATCATAGTGGTGGCTGCATCACGTTATGGGTATGCTTGTCATTGTTAAAGACTGCAGAGTTTTTCAGGATATAAAAGGAAAGGAATTAAGGTAAACACAGGCATAAACCTAGAGGAAAACCTGGTTCATTGTGCTTTCCATCAGGCACTGGGAGATTAATTCACCTTTCAGAAAAACAGTAACCTAAAACACAAGGCCAAATCTACATCGGAGCTGCTTACCAAGAATACAGTGAATGTTCCTGAGTGGCCGAGTTCCAGTTTTGACCTAAGAAAAAAAATCAATTGCAAGACCTGAAAAATGGTTGTCTACCAGTGATCAATAACCAATTTGACAGAGCTTGAATAATTCTGAAAAGAACAATGGGCAAATGTTGCACAATTGAGGTGTGGAAAGCTCTTAAAAGACTTGCCCAGAAAGACTCTGTAATCACTGTAATAGCTGCCAAAGGTGTTCAACCTTCCCAAAGTCACTCCACTCCTCTGCACACTCCACCATCCACTACAAGACCATAGTACTTGCCTACTAATCAGCAAGAGGAACTGCCCTCGCTACCTTCAGGCTTTACTCAAACCCTACACCCCAACCCTGCATATAGCCTCGTTATTGTTATTTTAGTGTTACTCTTTTATTTTTTTTACTTTAGTTTATATAGGAAATATTTTCTTAACTCTTGTTTTTCTTAAAACTGCATTGTTGGTTAAGGGCTTGTAAGTAAGCATTTCATGGTAAGGTCCCTGTTGTATTTGGTGCATGTTGATTTGAGTACTCTGTTCTGCCATTTCTGGTCTCTTGGATATCCCACCCCTACGGGAGGGCAGCTCCCGCAAAGCCCAGTCCAAGCTCTTCTCTGTCCTGGCGGTTGACAAAATAATGACAATTAAATCCATTTTCATCCCACTATGTAACACAACAAAATGTGGAAAAAGTCAAGGGGTGTGAATATTTTCTAGAGACATAGGACTGTACTGAGGACAGTGATTTGATTTCAAGGAGATAAACAATATGGGTTTGATAATGATGCAGACTTACCATCCACTTGTAGGGTGTCCAATCAAAAACGCATCTTTAGACCGATGAGTAAAAAAAAAACGTGTTAGTTGTTAGTCCTCTAAGAAAACCAATGGTCTCTATCATAATCTGTTATTGGAGTTTCTACCCTTGTAGGATGGCCAAAATCAGGGTGACTAAATCAATGGAGGCCAGGGAGAAAGAGTGTAAAAACGAATGGAAAATAGCATTGCGTCAGCCAGGCTGGATGAATTAAGGCTTACTGACAGGATCACAGTTGAACTCGTCATCTTTCATAAAACGGTAACACTTTACAGTAAGGTTACATTTGTAAAGGGTTTATAATCACATTATTAACGGTTATTAAACATGGATAAACGCATTATAAACCCTTAATAAATGGGTTAAAACAATTGGTCAAAAGAGTCACTTTACCTCCAGCTATTTATTAACCATTTATAAATGCACTTAAAAATAGGTTTTATACTATTAAACCCTTATGTATCCTTATGCAACCTTATTTTAGTTGCACAGCTAAACAATAGTTATTTATCCTTTTTGGGTGTGATGCATTGTCGCTCTGTCCCAGGTACAGAATGGTTGGTTTTCAGACCAATGGTCAACTCACATGATGTGTCTTGCTTGATGATATATTGGTACACTTATTTATTCCAGGAATGAAGGCCTCATCTGAAGATCTCAAGCCATATTATCGCTACTATTAGAGACATTCCTCCGACTTTGTTTGATCTGCCCATCTGTGAAACGCGTTTGAAATAAAGACGAACTGGAACGTGCCCAGGATCTTTGTGTTGTCTCTAACATTATGTGACAGTGCGTCGTGAAGAATCAGGATTGAAAATGGTGAAGTACAGTTGAAGTCAGACGTTTACGTACACCTTAGCCAAATACATTTAAACTCAGTTTTTCACAATTCCTGACATTTAATACTAGTAAAAATGTCCTGTTTCTGGTCAGTTAGGATCACCACTTTATTTTAAGAATGTGAAATGTCAGAATAATAGTAGAGAGAATGATTTATTTCAGCTTTTATTTCTTTCATCACATTCCTAGTGGGTCAGAAGTTTACATACACTCAATTAGTATTTGGTAGCATTGCCTTTAAAGTGTTTAACTTGGGTCAAACGTTTTGGGTAGCCTTCTACAAGATTCCCACAATAAGTTGGGTGAATTTTAATCCATTCCTCCTGACAGAGCTGGTGTAACTGAATCAGGTTTGTAGGCCTCCTTGCTCGCACACGCTTTTTCAGTTCTGCCCACACATTTTCTATGGGATTGAGCCATTTTGACACAACTTTGGAAGTATGCTTGGGGTCATTGTCCATTTGGAAGACCCATTTGCGACCAAGCTTAAACTTCCTGACTGATGTCTTGAGATGTCAATATATCCACATAATTTTCCACCCTCACGAAGCCATCTTTTTTGTGAAGTGCACCAGTCCCTCCTGCAGCAAAGCACCACGACAACATGATACTGCCACCCCTGTGCTTCACGGTTGGGATGGTGTTCTTCAGCTTGCAAGCCTCCCCCTTTTCCTTCAAACATAATGATGGTCAGTATGGCCAAACAGTTCTATTTTTGTTTCATCAGACCAGATCCAAAAAGTAGGATCTTTGTCCCCAAGTGCAGTTGCAAACCATAGTCTGGCTTTTTTATGGCGGTTTTGGAGCAGTGGTTTCTTCCTTGGTGAGCGGCCTTTCAAGTTATGTTGATATAGGACTCGTTTTACTGTGGCTATAGATACTTTTGTACCTGTTTCCTCCAGCATCTTCACAAGGTTCTTGGCTGTTGTTCTGGGATTGATTTGCACTTTCATACTTGCGTACTATTGTTTGGACAGATGAAAGCGGTACCTTCAGGCGTTTGGAAATTGCTCCCAAGGATGAACCAGACTTGTAGAGGTCTACAATTTGTTTTCTGAGGTCTTGGATGATTCTTTTGATTTTCCCATGATGTCAAGCAAAGAGGCACTGAGTTTGAAGGTAGGCCTTGAAATACATCCACAGGGACACCTCTAATTGACTCAAATTATGTAATCAGAAGCTTCTAAAACCATGATGTCATTTTCTGGAATTTTCCAAGCTGTTTCAAGGCACAGTCAACTTAGTGTATGTACATTTCTGACCCACTGGAATTGTGATACAGTGAATTATAAGTGAAATAATCTGTCTGGTAACAATTATTGGAAAAATGAGTTGTGTCATGCATAAAGTAGATGTCCTAACCGAGTTGCCAAAACAAATATTTGTTCACAAGAAATTTTTGGAGTGGTTGAAAAACGAGTTTGAATGACTCCAACCTAAGTGTATGTAAACTTCCAACTTCAACTGTATGTGCTGGGAAAAGTGGAGTCTATCAGAGTGACCAGGAGTGGTTTTATTTTGATTCATTGTATTTCTGAAGAACAGAGGAAGATTTCAGTGGGCCTCAAAATAATCAGGACAACAGATGTATTGTGTGTTGAACTTTGGAGCAGAGCACCAGTCAAAGGAGCCATCACAGGGGTGACGAGTATTTATGCTGCAGTAGTTTACGTGTCGGGGGGCTAGGGTCAGTTTGTTATATCTTGAGTACTTCTCCTGTCCAATTCGGTGTCCTGTGTGAATCTAAGTGTGCGTTCTCTAATTCTCTCCTTCTCTATCTCTCTTTCTCTCTCTCGGAGGACCTGAGCCCTAGGACCATGCCCCAGGACTACCTGACATGATGACTCCTTGCTGTCTCCAGTCCACCTGGCCGTGCTGCTGCTCCAGTTTCAACTGTTCTGCCTTATTATTTTTCGACCATGCTGGTCATTTATGAACATTTGAACATCTTGGCCATGTTCTGTTATAATCTCCACCAGGCACAGCCAGAAGAGGACTGGCCACCCCACATAGCCTGGTTCCTCTCTAGGTTTCTTCCTAGGTTTTGGCCTTTCTAGGGAGTTTTTCCTAGCCACCGTGCTTCTACACCTGCATTGCTTGCTGTTTGGGGTTTTAGGCTGGGTTTCTGTATAGCACTTTGAGATATCAGCTGATGTACGAAGGGCTATATAAATAAATTTGATTTGATTTGATGTTCAGGTTGAATACCTGAAGAGACAACCCGATCTCAGGTATTATTTTGTCCATAAATACGCTCAAGTTTCATATAGTATGTATTAATTTGTCGATGCCCATATTCGTATGATATGCCCATTTCGTATGATATTTTACAAATTAGAATTTGCATTATATGTTATGAATGTGCAAAATGTAAAATATGTTTCAAATTTTCTAAACGAATTCTAGCTAGGCTAGGGGTTATGGTGAAGGTTAAGTTTAGGAGTTAGGTTAAAGGGTTAAAGTTGGCATTAGCTAAAAGGGTTAAGATTAGTGTTAGGGTTAGCTAAAAGGGTTGTGTTATTCTCATGAAACCGTTAACATACCAGTAATAATTTTAAATATAAAACATGTAATTTAGTAGTATAACAAAATGTCATAATAAAGATAAAAGTGTTCTCTACCTTGCACAAAGAGTAATTTCAACATAGGAATGAATTATTGTTGTGTTTTATTGCATTTTCTGATTCAATTATCATTGCTGCAACGCGTAAAATGAAAATATTCTGGAAAAATACATGGATGTTCTACGAGATGTTTTCAAATGTCAGAAACATTATTAACTGTATTCATGTGTAATAATAATGAAAAGAAATAGTGGAAAACGAACGTTCCATGACTGATGTTCTCATCCTCCGCAACATTTTTGAAGGATTTGTTTGAACACACACAGAGAATTTTAAATAAAGTTTGATTTTGAATTAAGCAACACATCTGCCAGTACGTTCAGGATGGCTACCAGGTAAGCATATATTTATATTTCTCCAGGTAAACACATCCGGTTAAACATTCTCTTGTCAGAATGCGTACATGACAGTATTGATTATCAATACCGATACAGGTAGTTTTACACATTTAGAAAAACGTTAGATTTCAATTTTCCATGAAAATATAATTAATTCATGTCTAATTATGTACATTGAGTAAAAATGTGCTTAGTCATCATGGCTTCTCTATTGTTAGCAAAACATGTTAAAGGTGCCTCATCTTCCGCAACACCATTCTCACTTACCGCTGCAATTTAAGGCCAGTTGCGGTAGAGAGAACTTCTGTTTCGGTAATGGGAATTTAATCATACAGACTGTATTTTTAAATATATATAATTAACTATTAATTTAAATATTATTTACTAACTGTTGATATTTTGCTTTATGTCCTGTTTAATTGCAGACAGTCAGCAAGTGACAAAAAGAAAGCTTTAGCGAAGGCTGACAGAACTCAGAGAGTGTCTATAGGATGTCAATACCCTACAGTGTTATGAAGTCTACACATGCGCGCGCACATGTCCACCACACACACGCACGCTCACACACACACACAAAATCAGTAAGCCATTTAGTTTGTACTATAGGATGTCCACACAGTCTGTAAGCCATTCAGAAACCCTACTATAGGATGTATACGCACACACACACACACACACCATGTTTTGAGACTTGCTCATTTCATGTCATGCTTCCTTTCCATTTCCAAATATCAAAAACAAAAGCAAAATTGTAAAATCAAGAAATCTCAAGATCTGACAAAGAAGCAACATGAAAAGAAGAAAAAACGGTGACAGGAAAAGTCAAAAAGGTATTACAGAAGAAAGAAACAGCTAAAAGCTGTATTTGACATCATCAAGCCAGGAAGATGATACACTTCAACATTTTAATTTTTAACCTTTATTTAACGAGGAAAGTCAGTTAAGAACAAATTCTTATTTTCAATGACGGCCTAGGAACAGTGGGTTAACTGCCTGTTCAGGGGCAGAACAACAGACTTGTACCTTGTCAGCTCGGGGGCTTGAACTTGCAACCTTCCGGTTACTAGTCCAACGCTCTAACCACTAGGCTACCCTGCTGCCAACATGTTCAAAAAGCAAATGAAGTTATTCAAAATCTTCAAGACACATCCTCTCCAAGAGAACAGTTATTCTCACCTCAGCAGGTCAACGTCCCTGCCATCAACTCAACTCCTAAAAGAAGAGAGACATCTCTACAGACACTAGGACCAATGAAGACATCTAACCCAAAGGAATCACCCCAAAAAGAGGAACAGAAGAAAGAAAACACTATCAAAACGGAGGTCAAAGTTGAACTACACAGAAGAGAAGCTTCTGGAGAGGACCAAAGAGATGGCCAACCTAAAACAAAAGACTGAAAAGACTTGAGATGATGGCCAAAGAGGAAGCAGGTAATTGTCAACAAGGAAGGCAGAGAGGTCCAGATGTAAACCACAGAGGTCATCAGAGAACATTACCCAATAACAGCCAGAGAAGACTAATGCGCACACTTGTTAGCCGCTTCCCTCATCAAGATGAATATCATTTTTCTGTCTGAGAATCCAAGGCACAACCTTTCCAAGGCTCAATTCTTTAAACTTAAGCCAATTTGGATTGGCCAGTGAAGAGTCACAGACAGAGAAACATGTGTTTGCAAAATGCATGAAAACTTTGGCTTGAAGTTGAAGTTGCACCAGCTTGCGGTCATAGAAACATCATCCCCAAGGGACACTGTACAGGCCAGTGTGTGTAGTGTGTGTAGTGTACAGGACATGCAACAATTGCAAGCATAAGACATTTCACACAACACTGGATCCTTCAACGAAAGCAAACATCATCGTATGGGAGGAGTGGGTTACTAAATCTGTACCAGTAACAAAGAAATGCAAAGATGGGTCCACTGAAGAGAAGGAAGTGAGGAATGTGTTTCTTGAGGAGAGGCATACCTCCATTGAACAGCTGGTGGACCTCACACCCTCCATACCGGAGTTATCTATCTTGGTGGGGGCAGGGGTGGAGTCATCTGCTTCACTGTCAGCCTGTCTTCAGCACAACGCCACAGCCACATGGGCTCACCTTGACCCAGTACTGAGGAGCATACGAGAGGAGCATCCAAATGCCAGGATCATCCACTTCATCTCAGATGGGAATAGAACCACCTTTTACCTTGTCTCAGCAGTGCCGTTCGTGCGAGGATTTAAGCTTGTAACATGGAATTTCACAGAAAGAGTGCTCCTGATGGAGTGGCCGGCGCCCTGAAAAACCTGACTGATAGAATTGTGTCCTGTGGTACCAGCATACCAGATGCCTACATTCTCTTTGAGCAGCTGAATCTCAATTCATCTGTGAGGCTCTTCAAAATAACAGAGGAGGACATCAAAACAAGTGGCTAATTAGTTCCGCCGTACCTGAAGGCAGTACCTGGGACGATGAGAATTCATCAGGTGAGTGTTAAACTGAAAGTAAGTTTTAAAATAATCTTTATTACTTACCTGGGTTCCTGGAGGAAATATCTTGTAAACTGTAAACAAGAGATGGTTTAAAACTGAAATAAATTGAGTATTGAAATGTAGTTAATTACTGTTAATTACTGTTCATGCTATGAATGTATAATGTATGTAACTAAAAAGAGAGAGTGAAACTTATATACTTACCTGGGTTCCTGGAGGAAATATCCTACAAACTCTAAAAGAGGGATGGTTTAAGATGGAAAGATATTGGATAATTGGATTCTAGAAGTTCCGTCAGTATGTGATGTGAGTGTAAAGATCCATGCAAAACAGTGTTTCAATAATAGTCTGTATTCTCTATGTCTTTATACAGGCATTAGATGTTGCACCATATTGAGCATTGAGCATCATTCTCTACTTGTGACTTATTTTAGCGTTCAGTATGTTATACTAATATCAAATAATGGATGATGTGTATGTCTGAGTTTAATTTCGAAGTTGAATTTCACCTAAAATTACTAATATTTTCTCCTTAAGCTGACATTGACAAAACCAGGCCTTATCCACACCCGAGAAGTGTTCTGCTTTTGTGATTTTGCCTGTCGATGCTTCAGTCCAAAGGTATTTGACTTCCGTGACAATGTGGAGTCAGAAAATGAGAATGCTGAGCCAGTTTTGGAAATGGGAAAGTGGGTCCTCGTACAATATGACTGAGAACTGTTCCCTGGCGCCATCACACAGGTGTGTAGAAATATTTGGTGGCCATGTTGTTTATGATAAATCCTGAGTCCTATTAAGTATTTTTTTTGTTTTACTTCTTTTCCAGATTGGCACGAGGTCAATACGAGGTCAACACTATGAGTTGTGCTGGAGCGAACACATTTTTAATTCCATCCATCAGATTTGAGGGAGAAAAAGTCTGGTACTACTTGGACAACATAAAAGCCATCATCCCAGAGCCACAACCTGCACACATCCTCACTTTGACACTTCTGTGCGTTGCCTGAGATCTGGGCAAAGTACACAAACAAACGTGTGTAAAACACTGGAATTGGAAGGGGGATAGCGAGGGTAGCAAGAGGCATTGGGGTGGTGATAGGATTGGACTGTGAGGGTTACCGCCATACAACGGCCACGTGCACCCTACCTCCAAGTTGATCTCATTATCTTGAAGCGGAGGGCATTTTAACCCCCTGGAATGAGGTTAACTGATTTTCTACTAGTGCAATATCCTGCTTATACCACAGCTACCTTGCCAATGTAATTCATTCACAATCGTTTTGAAGTTCAGAAACAAATGTATACGAGACACAACCAATCAACATTGGGGGAAAAAATAGTACCTTCTCCCGAATGAACTGGACGACTTCCATGAATTAGAAGTTTGTGGTGTGCACAGTATGGTACGTGAATTTATATTTGTCTGATATTTTAGCTGTGCGCACATTCCACACCTGTTCTTGTTAGCATGGTTGTTCAGAATTAAATGTACCCCCACATGACAAGTATTGAGAAATCAGAATGGGGTATTCACCCTAGGTGGTCTGTAATTTTTGTAAAATGGTTTACATGTTTTGTGTCATATGTTCTAATGTTGCCCTGTTTAGCACCGTTCTAATGGTTCTGTCTGTGTTGTTTTTATATGTTCTCTGTTTTTAGCCTTTTTATGTACTTTTGAAGCACTGCAAAATTAAATTATTTGAACATAATTGAACTCGACATTAAATGTAATAACGTTTTAAACCACACCCCAGTTTTAGTATACTATTATCATTACCGAAATTATCAACCTCATTTATGAAACCTATGAATCATTACCGCGATAGGTGTTCATTTAATGTTAATTTAATGAATGGAAAAATAGTAGTTTGCTTTGAAATGCATGTGCAGACTCTATACGTTATGTTCTTTCAGGTTTCAATAAAAAAGCAAAAATACTAGGTTGTACATTGCGTAAGGTGTTGCGATAATGAGAGAAATCAGTCAAAATCAAGTAAAAATGTTAATTTAAAAAATATATATTATGTCAGAGTTTCAAGTAACTGTGCATGACTGTTAATAATACATTTATAAAAAAAATGAAAATGTATTAGCTTTCCTAATAGTCTTTACGTTTTCAGAACGTTGCGATAATGAGATTTTTAAGGACTTGTTTTGGAAAAAATGGTCAAAAAGGCGTTAAATTGTTAGTAAATGTTTTTAAATTAAAGCTCAAATACTTCAGACATTGTTATTAATGCCTAAAAAGGAGATTTGTTGATGCAAGTCTTTGATTTCATGTTTGGAAAGATTCTGTGAGAATCACCTGGTTAAAACTTCTTAGCGCTGAGATCTCGCTAACGGGATCGATATGACAACAGCCAGTGAAAGTGCAGGGCGCCAAATTCAAAACAACATAAATCCCATAATTAAAATTCCTCAAACATAGAAGTATTTCACACAATTTTAAAGATACACTTCTTGTTAATCCCACCACAGTGTCCGATTTCCAATAGGAATCACTTTACGTTTGGCAAGAAAAAGCACATGTTTATTAGTGAAAACAAACAAACAATTATGTTAGGTCAGAGCCAAGTCACAGAAAAACAACAGCCAAAGAGAGGAGTCACAAAAATCAGAAATAGAGATAAAATGAATCACTAACCTTTGATGATCTTCATCAGATGACACTCATAGGACTTCATGTTACACAATACACGTATGTTTTGTTTGATAAAGTTCATATTTATATAAAAAAAAATCTCAGTATACATTGGCGCGTTATGTTCAGTACTTCCAAAAACATCCAGTGATTTTGCAGAGAGCCACATCAATTCACAGAAATACTCATAATATATGATGAAAATACAAGTGTTATGCATGGAACTTTAGATACACTTCTCCTTAAACCCTCTTAGAGATCGGGCTACTTTTTTCAACATTCTGTTAAAAATCGCGCAACATTTCAACGTCCTGCTACTCATGCCAGGAATATAGTATGTGCATATGATTAGTATGTGTGCATAGAAAACACTCCAAAGTTTCTAGAACGGGTTCAATGTTGTCTGTGACTATAACAGAACGAGTTCCGTGGTCAAAATTGCCAGAAAACCTGGTCACTAAATCGACGAAGAAAAAATCAATCCGCCAGTCCATGTATTGTCTATTGGAAGGGAAAAATACTTAAGGCTGAGAATACAGTTCCTATAGCTTCCACACGATGTCGCCAGTGTTGTGATTTCGATTCAACTAAATCGTTGGTCATCTGAGTAATAGCCACATTCGGTTGTCAAGTCCACAGCTGTAAACAATGGAACTGGAAAAGTTGGCTACGTTTCCCAAACTCGTGCTTATTGAATACAGATCGCTCCGTGATCAATTTGACCGTTTATTAACGTTTAGTAATACCTAAAGTTGGATTACAGAAGTAGTTTGAAGTGTTTTGTCAAAGTTTATAGGCAACTTTTTTAATTTTAAAAAATAACGTTGCGTTTAAAAAAATGTGTTTTTACTGGATCTGACGGTGTTCATAAATTGACATTTTGGGTACGCAAGGACCGATTTAATCAAAAAAAAGACCCAATTGTGATGTTTATGGGACATTATATTTTATTTCTGCATGTTGTGTAGCGCCAGCTACGCTAATTCCTTTGTTTACGTCCCCTTCTGGTATTTCGGGGTGTTGCCTGCTATCAGATAAAAGCTTCTCATGCTTTCGCCGAAAAGCGTTTTACAAATCTGACTCGTTGGCTAGATTCACAACGAGTGTAGCTTGAATTGAGTACTCTGCATGTGAATTTTAATGAACGTTTGAGTTTTAACGAGTGCTATTAGAATTTGGCGTAGTGCATTTGCATTTATTGTTGGCAGGGGGTGCGGTTGCGTCCCGGGTGGGCCAGAGAGGTTAATGCAACCACTGTGTCAGATTTCAAAAAAGCTTTACGGAAAAAGCAAACCATGCAATAATCTGAGTAAGGCGCTCATAGACCAAACAAGCCAAAAAGATATACGCCATATTGTGCAGTCAACTGAAGTCAGAAATAACATTATATATATTCACTTACCTTTGATGATCTTCATCAAAATGCACTCCCAGGATTCCCAGTTCCACAATAACTGTTTGTTTTGTTCGATAATGTCCATCATTTATGTCCAAATAGCTACTTTTGTTAGCGCGTTTTGTAAACAAATCCAAACTCACTAAGCGCGTTCACTAGGAGCAGAATAAATTTCAAAAAGTTCCGTTACAGTCTGTAGAAACATGTCAAATGATGTATAGAATCAATCTTCAGTATGTTTTTAATATAAATCTTCAATAATGTTCCAACCGGAGAATTCCTTTGTCTTCAGAAATGCAATGGAATGCGAGCTAACTCTCACGTGAACGAGCGTCATGAGCTTGTGGCACTCTGCCAGACCACTGACTCAAAGAGCCCTTATGAGCCCCTCCTTTACAGTAGAAGCATCATACAAGGTTCTGAAGACGGTTGACATCTAGTGGAAGTAGGAAGTGCAACATGACCAATATCCCACTGTATCTTCAATAGGGATTGAGTTGAAAAATGACCAACCTCAGATTGCCCACTTCCTGGTTGGATTTTTTCTCAGGTTTTTGCCTGCCATATGAGTTCTGTTATACTCACAGACAACATTCAAACAGTTTTAAAAACTTCAGTGTTTTCTTTCCAAATATACTAATAATATGCATATATTATATGGGACTGAGTAGCAGGCAGTTTACTCTTGGCACCTTATACATCCAATCTACTCAATACTGCCCCCAGAAGTTAAGGTCAGGCTTAGGGGAAAGGTTAGCTAACATGCTAAGTTATTGCAAAGTAGCAAAAAATGATTAAGTAATTGAAAAGCTGATCATTAAAGTTGTCCGTGGTGATATTCAAACTTGCGAACTTTGGGTTGCTAGACGTTATATCACCTACCCATCCACCCCAACCAACCATCCTACTTTAGTTTTTGCTTTATGTAACCATCTGTCTTATATAACCATGCCAAAGGTAACAAATCATAACAATGTCAGTGTCACAGATTTACGAGGTACTATGCTACGTCCAGTCTATGAGACCAGGCTGGAAGATAAGGGTGAAGGAGATTGAGGTGGCAAATGTTAGAGTGGTCAATCACATCTCCCATGCGGAGGCAATTAAAAGAGTTATGATAGTGGATGTACCACAGCCTGTAGTAAATGTTTTCTAACAGTCAAAAGATACACTGTGTGTTAAAAAGGTGGATTTTGTTTCGTTCATTGCCACAGTTAAAAATTGTACGGCTCAAGTCTCAAAGATGTCAATGAAACTGGATATTATTGTGGCTGCGGCAGAAAAGTTTTTGGAAATTAAGGATTTTATATTTGAAGACGCCAGTAGATGGCCCTTCTAGGCTCCCCTTGAGTCTGTGTAAGGATAAGATCCTGTTTTCCATCCCACACAGTAGTGTGCATGATGCACACAAAATTGTGCAAACAACAATACACCATAGAAGAAGAAGAAGTTTGCTCGCACCTTTGCTATGTCCTACTTATTATCTAGGAAACTTTGGCTAACTAGCTTTAAGTAAAACCTAAAACGTATTTTTGAAAATAGAAGTTCTGCTGGACAATTTAGCACAAGATGTTCTTTGGCATGATATAGTTAGCTGGAGTGACATATATAGGGAAGGTAATCAGGGAAGTGATGGAGTCCAGGTGAGTCTGATGACGTGCAGGTGCGCGTAACGATGGTGACAGGTGTGTGCCATAACGAGCAGCCTGGTGACCTAGAGGCCGGAGAGGGAGCACACGTGACATGCTCTTAGAAAGCATGACTTGGTCTTGACTCGAGTCTTGACCCCTTCTTGGAACTCGACTTGAAACACGGACCTTGTGACTTGCTCGTGACTGGAATGACAGTGACTTGGTCCCACCTCTGGTACGTAATATCACGATTCCAAAGCTATACGATATTACAGATCGCAAGTTAATTATCTAATCTCGGAAAAGATTTGTAATGTTGTACTTGTTAATGAAATTTGTGCTAATGTGTTTTTAAGCTAGCGCCCAATAGACTCCCATTCACTCCTTAAAGTGGCCCATTGTTGTAGCATAGGCAACATTTCCGATCTCAAAAGGATATCTGCTGTTGCGAATGTTAAACTCCACTCTGTGAGGCACATCGATCTGCAGGTTGAACATGGTGAAATTGTAGAATCCTAAATTGATAGTGCAGTTTGTTTAGGCAATGTTACAGCTAACTAGCTACGTTATATGCTGATATTGTCTTTGGTATTATTGTGTGTAGCTAACTTTGCACTTTTTTGGTTACTACAGGATTCCATATGTGTTATTTCATAGTTTGACGTCTTCACTATTATTCTACAATGCAGAAAATAGTAAAAAATAAAGAAAAACCCTGGAATGAGTAGGTGTGTCCAAACTTTTGACTGGTGCTATACAGTAGGTTGTCGTATGATTTGTTTTTTCCTCCGTGATTTTACCCACTACTGTTTATAACAGAAAGAAGTGACATTTCATCACCAAAGCACGTGTTCACCCAATCTGGGCAGAGTGTGTGGACACCCTCGTTGTTGTAATAAACCTAAGGCCAGTATTCAATCCAAGGCACGTTATCAAGCACTTGACAGCCAACAGCTTAAAAGGAGATTGCATTGATGGTAAATACGGCAAATGGCTCAAGCGAAAATGACCTCTTGAAGGCACAATGTTGATTGAATCCCGGCCTAAGGTTAATTACAATGTAATTTTCAGAACAAAGAAAACAAGTGAATTTCAATGCATATTTATTTCAAAACATGATAGAGTATATACATTTGCAAATCATGTTGAGGAAAAAAAAAGAACATAAATCAGCAAAAATACACATCAAACAGTGATAAGCAGCATAATAATCATCGTACTATTCACCTGCTTAACATTGAAAATGTATAGCGTTGTATAGCGTTGTAAAACATAGCTAAGTCAATCAAATGTGATTATAGAGTATGTATAAAGAACGTTCATGGCTTAATTGAATTTAATTAATTATAAATGCCTCTCACTGTATGCATAATAATATTAATAATATTTTCAGCATTAAATCATCATTCAACTATTTTTAATAGTTACGTTTTACTCTAACCAAAAATATAATAATTGCAGTATGAGAACTAGGAAGGATCTCTTAGATTTCTCTTAGATTTCTTCCTAATAAGGAAGGGCAGATTATGTAAAAACAGCAGCTCAAAATAAACGCGATAAATTGTCAGACTAATGTCTCAGTACGTCTGACATAGATATCGTTTTACTCAAATCAGTACTGTTTCTTTATTTTTCTCCAAAGGAATACCGATCTAAAGACAGTAGCTTGTGAGAGATACACACATCCCACATCAGACTGAACTCAAATACTAGCACTAGGCTGGATTCTCAAAAGGGACAAAGCCAGATCTTCAAATTCATGACACACAAACACACGTCCAGGTGCGCACACATGCACCCACAAACTGATGTCTACAGATAGCTCTTTTCAGTTAGGCATGCACCTCTCACTACATTGGAGAACTGTGTATGCATGTGCCCAGAGTGTGTGTGTGTGTGTGTATTTCAGATCAGTTCAGTGTGTGTGAGTTCATCATCTCCAAGCTGCAGCTCCTGCTATCATGTGTGATGGTTTTAAATGCTGTAACAATGTTGGGAGCACCTCTGCCACGTGCCTGGTGTCTCCCACACTTTAGGTAGAGGAGACTGGACAGCTTACTATAGTTAGGTACTAGCATGTAAAAACACTGTAAATTCCATGAAACAACACCATGACAGTTCTACACACTGTTTCTCACAGTTTACCTTTTTTATTTTGACCTATTTTGTGTGTGTATGTGGGTGGGCAACTTTTTGAAGTTGAATAATATTTGGGTTTGTGTTTCCTGGTAGTAGTAAGGGTTAGTTAGTTAGCCTGACTTGGCCTACGGCACCACTGGAGTGGGAGTTTAAGGGTTAACAGCACACGTAAATACTCTAATCACTTCAATTCATTTTCTGACCAATACATTTAGGTAAAAAATATCCACCTGATAGGAAAGTGCCATTCCGCTTGTTTGTGTGTGGGTGTTGATCTTACCCATGTGACAGCCTGGGATGTTTCGACCATCCCTCATACATTCTCCTTCATTCATCTGCAGATAGCCATTTGTTAATTAATGTCACTGCTTTAGTGTGACACCAGAACTTTTTCAGTGCCATTCAGTAAAATGACATATTGGCTGCATCCCAATATCAGCATACACCACAATACACACCACTCTGAATGTATGCCCCAATACACACCACTCTGAATGTATGCCCCAATACATTCCTTCATTCTAAGTAGTATGCTCGTGTGTGTATGGGTAACCCCAGGTATGGGTAACCCAAATGTTTGTGACATCATATGGCAGACGTCAATACGGACTGTTTTTCACAACATGTTGTCAACAATACCTAGATAGAGCTTGTTTCTCTCTGGTTCCACAGCAGGTCGCTGCATTAACACTCCTTCAATGTGCAAGGAAAAACACAACAAAAGAGATACTATAAAATAAACAACAACATATTCACGTTACACAAAGAATTCTTGCTATTGAGGGGAATGACTAGAGGGGTAGGGCTTAATAGTCCAGGTTAGAAAGAGTGCCACTTGTTGGTTTGTGGTTCAGTTGTGGTTCACTTTTTGACTCTGTTGTGGAGTAGTCCCTAGGTTACTGTAATTAGTTCCGTCTGTTTCTACCTAAACAACAGTAGCTGCCCTCTCGTGACAGAACCTTCAGACCTCTAGAACCCACTACACTGCTTGCTTGTCCACTTCTCCCTCTATCCCTTATGCCCATCTCTTCTTGCACCCCTATCCCTGGTCTTCACCCCTCCCCTCTCAAACCATTGTCCCCCTCACCCCTTTTCATTCTCTCCCTTATACCCTTCCCCTCCAGCATCTCTTGTTCTCCTATCATCTTGTCCCTCTTACCCCTCCATTCAGCCTGGTGGTCTGACTTTAGTTAAAGTAGTTAATTAGTTCCCCTGTAGTACTTAGTCATGTCTGCTCTCTGTCCAATCCTCCCCTGACTGGAGTCTTCTGTATGACCTCCTCCACTGTGCCTGTGGCCTGGTCTCCCCTGTTTTGGCTAGTTCATTCCCAGCCTTGTGATCCTTTGCTGGGGCTCCAGTTCATCCGTTCATCCCTCCCCTAGTTAGGTAAACTCAGCATCCAGCTCCTCAGTACTGCGGCCCAGGGTAGCGGTGGTCTTTGTGGTGGTCCCTGTGGTGGTCTGCGTGCTGGTCCTATTGGAGGTGGAGTGGGTGGAGTGGACCTTGCCGATCTCCTCCAGAGCGCTGGCCAGAGAGTCCAGGTCCCCTGTGTCCTGGTGCTGGGCCTCCCACAGGCTGAGGATCACCGCCGATGGGCTCTCCTGACGCGCAAAGAAACACAGGTTCCTAGAGGGAGGGGAGAGGGAAGTGGGAAGAGGGGCAGAGAAACAGAGATAGAGAGGACACTGTTCATATCGAATACTGGGGCTTGATGAGTAGTTGACCAGATGATTCATATATGCTTGTACTGGAATAGATCCAACAAGAGGTACTAGCTGCGGTTACTCAGGAAGAGGTTTGGGAGACACTGGGCAAGAAGTATAAGGGGAAAAATGAGTGGATGATGAAAAGGAAGAAGGAGACAAATACATGTATATTGCATCTCTTATATTATCATCCTGAATATCAAATTCAGCATATAATTCCTACTCCCTCACCGCTATCGCACCACCTTGGCTGTTGTTAAAACTCACATTCACCAGAGGGCACTGTTTCATCACAGTAGATTCTCTCTCTCTCTCTCTCTCTCTCTCTCTCTCTCTCTCTCTCTCAGGTGTGGTGATGATGCTCCCACACACCCAGATATATAATAGCAAAAATGCTTAACAAGGTAGAGACATTCTCATTAAATGATGCTGGCGGCTTCCACTGGTTAGAAAATACTCCCCAAATCCTTCTCCCATTCCCGAAATGCCTCATGTTGTTTACCAGCACAGTTTTCTGGTTTATGTCACGCGGCTTCCGTCACCCTTCTACTCAGTAAACTTTACCTCCCCCCCCCCTTTTTCCACACTCCTAAAAGATAGATGGAAGATCAGAGAGAGGGGAGGGAGGGGGTTGCAGGACAAGGAGATAAAGGGAGAGAGAGAGAGTAATGGTGGCAAGGGTAGGCTATGTGGAAACAAGACACCAAGACTATGTTCATACAGACAGCCCAATTATGGTCAAAACTTCTGATCGCATTGGTAAAAATACCAATTAGTGACATAAAGATCAGAATAGGGCTACCTGGGTAAACACAGCCAAGATGGCTAAGAAATGAGCCATCTATTATTGACTGTTTCTTCTTCTGCTGAGGGAATAGAGATCACCCAATATTGAACCGCTAAAATCCCCAACATTCTAAGCAAATAAAGCTCTGGCAGATATCCCAGAAATACTTCTACAGGAGAGAGGGATGGAGGGAATGAAAGGGGGAGAGAGGGACATACACTACCGGTCAAAAGGTTGGGGTCACTTAGAAATGTCCTTGTTTTTGAAAGAAAAGCAACTTTTTGTCCATTAATAAAATAACATCAAATTGAACCGAAATACAGTGTAGACATGGTTAATGTTGTAAAGGACTATTGTAGCTGGAAACTGCAGATTTTTAATGGAATATCTACATAGGCGTACAGAGGTCCATTATCAGCAACCATCACTCCTGTGTCCCAATGGCATGTTGTGTTAGCTAATCCAAGTTTATCATTTTAAAACGCTACTTGATCGTTAGAAAACCCTTTTGCAATTATGTTAACACAGCTGAAAACTGATTACAGAAGCAATGAAACTGGCCTTTAGACTAGTTGAGTATCTGGAGCATCAGCATTTGTGGTTTTGATTACAGGCTCAACATGGCCAGAAACAAAGGAATGTCTTCTGAAACTCGTCAGTCTATTCTTGTTCTGAGAAATTAAGGCTATTCCATGCGAGAAATTGCCAAGAAACTGAAGATCTCGTACAGTGCTGTGTACTACTCCCTTCACAGAACAGCGCAAACTGGCTCTAACCAGAATAAAAAGAGGAGTGGGAGGCCCCGGTGCACAACTGAGCAAGAGGACAAGTACATTAGATTGTCTAGTTTGAGAATCAGATGCCTCACAAGTTCTCAACTGGCAGCTTCATTAAATAGTACCCGCAAAACACCAGTCTCAAAAAAATGTCCTCATAATATTATCATCAAATGATAAACTTGTTCTCTCGATTTCTCTCTTACAGCTCCAGCCTGAGCAACTGGTGGCCTGAGACCTTCCTGCAGTTCACCCAAATGTATGTATGTGTCTCTGTGTATGTATGTGTCTCAGTGTGTGTATGTCTCTCAGTCTGTGTATGTATGTGTGTGTGCGTGTGTGTGTGTGTACAGATATAATGAGATCAGCCATGTGTGCCTGTGGCCTGGTCTCTGGTAGGGCTGCTTGGTGATAGCAGATAAGGATTGGCATCACAATGAAGTTGAATGCATTCAGTTGTACTGACTAGGTTTCCCCCTTTCCCTTTCCCATGGTGGTGAAGGTTCAGACTAAAAACCAACCCGTACGCAAATGAACTGGGCACAGCCATGGGGACAATTGGTAGACAGAGTTGAATCAGTCAAGATTGATAATTTCTGTAATTTTGTCATTTCATGATGAGTCATATTGACCAAGCCAATAGAGAAAACAAAGTAGACGTTATACACATTTCTGTAGCGTGTAGTGTCATTATTAATCAATATAATTTATTAGACTACCTAAATTTAATGGACTTACACGGGTGGTACTCAAGATGGCTGCTAGTCAAATTTAAACATGATGAACATTGCATGGGCCAGTATAACAGTTGGACTAGAATTTAAGGATGGGGACCAAGGTTTCTTTGTTTATAGTACCAGAAAGCATTTCTGTGTGTGAATGTGTGTGTGTGTATGTATGAGTGTATGAGCGTGTATGTGTGTGTGTGTGTGTGTGTGTGTGTGTGTGTGTGTGAGCAAGTGCTTGCGTATGGTATCTCACCTGTTTATGCAGAGTTTCTGTGCAAGCAGCTGCCAGTCCTTGCCCTTGGCGTTGGCTGTGTCGAAGGTGGCACAGATCCTCTGGCGGATGGAAAGTGGGATCTTGAAAGCCCTGGACCCCATCTGTGATGTGATGGTACAGTCCGACTGAGTGAAGAAGGGTACAACCTCCTTTTCACTCTGGAGGAAGAAACCATTACAGGATAAGTTTTATTTCATTATTCAATGCATTTCTACAGATAACAGCAGATTATATGGCTTCAAAGAATTAAACCGATGCAATATACAAGTCAAGAGCCCCCTGAGAGCTTCATTAAGAAAAGCTCTTCAGTCAAATCCAGAGACAATCACTCTAATGAGAGAGCCTATTAGTATAACAGCATCACATCCATTTGGGGTTTACACACACACACACACACACACACACACACACACACACACACACACACACACACACACACACACACACACACACACACACACACACACACACACACACACACACACACACACACACACACACACACACACACACACACACACACACACACACACACACACACACACACACTCTTCCTCCCACACACACTCTTCCCCTTACCTCGACTACGGAGGTGTAGACCTGGAGGATTTGCTCCTGACCTTTGACCTGGCGCACACTGATCTTACAGGACAGCTGGGAGGAGGCGGGGCTGTAACGCTCCAATGAGAAGGCACACTGCAGGGGGTGCTGGTTACTAGCCCACACCTGAGAGAATGAGAACTCCTGGAGGAAGAGAGAGAGAGAGAGAGAGAGAGAGAGAGAGAGAGAGAGAGAGAGAGGAAGGGCAGGGGGGGAGAGAGAAGAGAGAGTGAGAACCCAAAAAGGCATGTGGTATTGATGGTATCCTCAATGAAATTATAAGATATACAGACAACAAATTCCAATTGGCTATACTTAAACTCTTTAACAATATCCTCAGCTTTGGCATCTTCCCCAATATGTGGAACCAAGGGCTGATCACCCCAATCCACAAAAGTGGAGACAAATCTAACCCCAATAACTACCGTGGGATATGCGTCAACAGCAACCTTGGGAAAATCCTCTGCATTATCATTAACAGCAGATGCTTACATTTCTTCAGTGAAAACAATGTACTGAGCAAATGTCAAATTGGCTTTTTACCAAATTACCGTATGACAGACCACATATTCACCCTGCACACCCTAAATTACAAATAAACAAATCAAAACAAAGGCAAAGTCTTTGACTCAATTTGGTATGAGGGTCTGCTATACACATTGATGGAAAGTGGTGTTGGGGGAAAAACATAGGACATTATAAAATCCATGAACACAAAAATAGGCAAAATAAATGTCTTTCACAGGGCCGTGGGGTGAGACAGGGATGCAGCTTAAGCCCGCCCACCTTCAACATATATATCAACTAATTGGCGACGCCATTAGAACAGTCTGCAGCACCCGGCCTCACCCTCCTAAAATCTGAAGTCAAATGTCTACTGTTTGCTGATTATCTGGTGCTTCTGTCCCCAAATAAGGAGGGCCTACAGCAGCACCTAGATCTTCTGCACAGATTCTGACAGACCTAGGCCCTGACAGTAAAACTCAGCAAGACAAAAATAATGGTGTTCCAAAAAAGGTCCAATCGCTAGGACATCAGCGCCACAGGTATCCTGTGGCGCTGATGTTTAGGCTGAGGTATGTATAGTTTTTTGTTTGCAACTGTGTCTAAATGGAATTTGTATTTGGGGTCCTAGCGACTGGACCTTTTTTGGACACCATTATTTTTTGTCTTGCTGAGTTTTACTGTCAGGGCCCAGGTCTGTCAGAATCTGTGCAGAATATCTAGGTGCTGCTTCCACAAAGCTGTGAACGAGCTAAGAGACAAGGCAAGAAGGTGCTTGCTATCAAAAGGAACATCAAATTCGACATACCAATTAGGATCTGGCTAAAAATACTTTAAATCAGTTATAGAACCCATTGCCATTTGTGGTTGTGAGGTCTGGGATCCGCTCACCAACCAATAATTCACAAAATGGGACAAACACCAGATTGAGACTCGGTAAAATTCTACAACCACCTAAAAGGAAGCGATTCCCAAAACTTCCTTAACTTCTTCGATATAGGGGGCGCTCTTTTAATTTTTGGATAAAAAAACGTTCCCGTTTTAAACAAGATATTTTGTCACGAAAAGATGCTCGACTATGCATATAATGACAGCTTTGGAAAGAAAACACTCTGACGTTTCCAAAACTGCAAAGATATTGTCTGTGAGTGCCACAGAACTAATGCTACAGGTGAAACCAAGATGAAATTTCATACAGGAAGTGCCCCAGATTTTGAATGCGCTGTGTTCCAATGTCTCCTTATATGACTGTGAATGCGCCAGGAATGAGCCTACACTTTCTGTCGTTTCCCCAAGGTGTCTGCAGCATTGTGACGTATTTGTATGCATATCATTGGAAGATTGACCATAAGAGACAAAATTTACCAGGTGTCCGCTTGGTGTCCTCCGTCAAAATTATTGCGCAATCTCCAGCTGCGTGCATTTTTCCATTTGGTTCAGAGGAGAAACCAAACTGCCATGAATGATTTATCATCGAATAGATATGTGAAAAACACCTTGAGGATTGATTCTAAACAACTTTTGCCATGTTTCTGTCGATATAATGGAGTTAATTTGGAAAAAAGTTTGGCGTTGTAATGACTGAATTTTCGGGTTTTTTTCTTAGCCAACCGTGATGAACAAAACGGAACGATTTCTCCTACACAAATAATCTTTTTGGAAAAACTGAACATCTGCTATCTAACTGAGAGTCTCCTAATTGAAAACATCCGAAGTTCTTCAAAGGTAAATGATTTTATTTGAATGCTTTTCTTGTTTTTGTGAAAATGTTGCCTGCTGAATGCTAGGCTTAATGCTATGCTAGCTATCAATACTCTTACACAAATGCTTGTGTAGCTATGGTTGAAAAGCATATTTTCATAATCTGAGATGACAGTGTTGTTAACAAAAGGCTAAGCTTGTGAGCCAATATATTTATTTCATTTCATTTGCGATTTTCATGAATAGTTAACGTTGCGTTATGGTAATGAGCTTTATGATTATGCTCCCGGATACGGGAATGGCTCTTAAGGGAAGACAGGCTATGTGCACACTGCCCACAAAATGAGGTGGAAACTGAGCTGCACTTCCTAACCTCCTGCCAAATCTATGACAATATTAGAGACACATATTTCCCTCAGATTACACAGATCCACAAAGAACATTGAGAACAAACCCAATTTTGATAATGAAGCCTGAAATGTGGCAAAAGGTCGCAAAGTTCAAGGGGGCCGAATACTTTCGCAAGGCACTGTACACATAATGGCATTTGAAATGTCGTTATTCTTTTGGAACTTCTGTGAAAGCAATGTTTACTGTTCATTTAACTTTGTTTATTATCTACTTCACTTGCTTTGGTAATGTTAACATAAGTTTCCCATGCCAATAAAGCTCTTGAATAAAATTGAGAGAGAGAGCGAGAGTGAGCGCGAGTGAAAGTGAGAGAGATCAACATATGTGACTTGTTTCAGGAAACTAGGCGTATGTCGTGGGTCACTACTTCACAGGAGAGCCATTTAAATGTAAACTTTTGTTTTGAAACAATTTTTGGGGGGAGCAAAAATACCTTCTGGAACATGTGAACTTTCATGTGCCTTAATAACTAATTGGTATGCCATCTGTAAATATGAATACAATTGTTAAATTATGAGCCTACAGTAGTTGGTTTAGCAACAAAAAAAGAAGCAACCTTGTCGCTAGCCATGATTGGCAGAGGCGGCATGGTAGCCTAGTGGTGGACTTTGGTGGACCTTATTGCACTAGTAACCGGAAGGTTGCAAGTTCAAACCCCAGAGCTGACAAGGTACAAATCTGTCATTCTGCCCCTGAACAAGCAGTTAACCCACTGTTCCTAGGCCGTCATTGAAAAAAAGAATTTGTTCTTAACTGACTTGCCTAGATAAATAAAGGTAAAATAAAATAAAAAGATAATGAGTGGGTTGGACATGCTGAGAGATGAGTTCGGATTGGTCTGCCATATAGAATGCTTCTGTCTATTTGAGCTGGTCAGTATATAAAGGTAATCCTGTTGAATCTGGCTTCTTTAAAAAAAATATTGTGTTGTTGATCTGCATAAGTGTTGCTCTCCACTTTATGGAGGATCAAGTTTTGAAATCAGTGGAATTGAAGAATGATAGTTAAAACCTTTTAGTTAAAACCTAACGTTCCCATAGTAAACGGGATATTTTGTCAGGACAAGATGGTATAATATGCATATAATTGACAGTTAGGATAGAAAACACTCTAAAGTTTCCAAAACTGTAAAAATATTGTCTTTGAGTATAACAGAACTGATATTGCAGGCGAAAGCCTGAGAAAAATCCAATCCGGAAGTGCCTCATGTTTTGAAAGCGCTGCGTTCCCTATTGAGCAGTGAATGGGCTATCAACCAGATTACTTATTCTACGTATTCCCCAAGGTGTCTACAGCATTGTGACGTAGTTTTACGCATTTATGTTGAAGAATACCCGTAAGCGGTTACATTGCGTAAGTGGTCACCTGATGGCTCTCAGAGTGATTCTCGCGTAAAAATACAGAGGTAGCCATTTTTCCAATCGGTCTTCCTGAAAAATGAATTGTCCCGGTGGATATATTATCTAATAGATATTTGAAAAACACCTTGAAGATTGATTATAAACAACGTTTGCCATGTTTCTGTCGATATTATGTAGCTAATTTGGAATATTTTTCGGCGTTTTCGTGACTGTAATTTCCGGTCGATTTCTCAGCCAAACGTGAAGAACAAATGGAGCTATTTCGCCTACAAAAATAATATTTTTTAGAAAAAATTAACATTGGCTATCTAACTGGGAGTCTCGTGAGTGAAAACATCCGAAGCTCATCAAAGGTAAACAATTTAATTTGATTGCTTTTCTGATTTCCGTGACCAAGTTACCTGCTGCTAGCTGGACAAAATGCTATGCTAGGCTATCGATAAACTTACACAAATGAAAATCTGAGATGACAGGGTGATTAACAAAAGGCTAAGCTGTGTCTCAATATATTTCACTTGTGATTTTCATGAATAGGAATATTTTCTAGGAATATTTATGTCCGTTGCGTTATGCTAATTAGTGTCAGTTGATGATTACGCTCCCGGACCCGGGATGGGGAGTTACTAGAGGTTAATGGGGAGATTGGAGGAGAGAGTAATGGGGGAGTTGCTGTGTTGGTGCATGAGGCACGACATCCGCCCGACGCAGCGTGTCCGGGATTTGATGTCACCTGAGTCAGCTCTCCATACTCGCCCTGAGGTGCGTGCTAGACGTCTGGTGAAAACTGTGCCAGCTCCACGCACCAGGCCTCCCATGCGCCTCCCTAGCCCTGCACATCCTGTGCCAGCTCGGCGCTACAGCTCTCCAAGACGTGCTTACCATGGCGGGGATCGTACTGGTCAGGCACCGTGTTATGCGGTGGAGCGCACGGTGTCTCCAGTACGCATTCTTTGCCCGGTGCGCTACATCTCAGCTCCCTGCATCTGCCGGGCTAGGGTGAGGATCCAGCCAGGACGGATGGTGCCAGCCCTGCTCTCCAGACCTCCAGTGCGTCTCCTCGGGCCAGCATTTCCTGCGTCGGCGCTGCACACTGTCTCCCGTGTGTCTGCTAAAATCACCATCCAGCGAGGACGGGTTGTGCAGGCCCTTAGTTCGAGACCTCCAGTGCACCTCCACGGCCCGGTCTATCCTGTGCCTCCTCCAAGGACCAGGCTGTCTCTCCGTCTCCTCCCTCCAGAGTCTCCCGCCTGCCCGGCGCTGCCAGAGTCTCCCGCCTGCCCGGCGCTGCCAGAGTCTCCCGCCTGCCCGGCGCTGCCAGAGTCTCCCGCCTGCCCGGCGCTGCCAGAGTCTCCCGCCTGCCCGGCGCTGCCAGAGTCTCCCGCCTGCCCGGCGCTGCCAGAGTCTCCTGCCTGTCCGGGGCCCGCTGCGAGGGTTCCCGCTCCAGAGGCACCACCTAAATGAGCCAAGCCTAAGGTGGAGTGGGGTCCACGTCCAGCACCAGAGCTGCCGCCGTAAAGAAGGCCTCCCGGACCCTCCACTTTAGAGTCAGGTTTTGCGTCAGGAGTACGCACCTTTGGGAGGGGGGGTACTGTCACACCCTGGCAATAGAGAGGATTTTATTCTCTATTTTGGTTAGGCCACGGTGTGACTAGGGTGGGCATTCTATGTTAATTTTCTATGTTTTGGATTTCTGTGTGGTTTGGCCGGGTGTGCTTCTCAATCAGAGGCAGCTGTCTATCATTGTCTCTGATTGAGAACCATACTTAGGTAGCCTTTTCCCACCAGGTGGTGTGGGTAGTTAATTTCTGTTTAGTGTGTGTTGCACCTGATGGAGCTGTTTTGGTTGTCTATTTGTTGTTTTGCATTTTAGTGTTCCGTTTCGAACACGCTGCGCTTTGGTCCTCACCTTCTTCCACCAACGGCCGTTACAGTATGATCTTATTATTCGTATTTCAGAGCCATTTGCTTTGCTGGTTATAGCCTAATGTTAGCTAGCTAACATTGAACCCGGTTGGTTAAATACAGTGGTAGCTCAACTAAAAGTTTATACTGCAGGTCATTTGTAGTTTAGTACAATACCCTGCGTCACTACTTCATTGCTACAGACCAGCACAAGTGGGAGTTAGAGCACTGATTATGCTAACTGACAATGAATGGGTAGCATAAACCAAATAGGAACTGATAATTGTGCACAACTTCAAAATTGAATTTCAATGAACTGAATGATGAGGATGAAGGTGATTGAATTTAGCACAATAGTCTAAGAATTGCGATTTCTCTGTCCTGCATGTGCACACATATTTTTTGTTACTACTCGACAGTATTACTTACTAAAACTGTTGTTACACTAAGGTATTTATTCGAAGATAAACTTTGACAACAATTAGGGTGTGGAAATGTTAGGAATATTTTCCTCTTACTGTAGCCTACTCCCGACCGGTCATGTTTTTACCATTTAATTATATCGATCTCTGGCTCCCTCTTTAGTATTTTGTGTCTTCATTTTTAATCGCAGTGCTTAAAGGATCAGACAAACTCAGTAGCCTACATATAGTTGATTTGTTAAAACATACTGTAGGATTTGTCTATATATTGAAAAATACATGTTTAAAAATGTCTACCAATCGATTGGTCAAAAGAACAGACGACTCTCGGTTGACCAAGATTTTTTGTAGTCGGGGACAGCCCTAAACTATAGACCTAATCTAGCTCTGGGCCCGTATTCACAAATAGTCTCAGATTAGGAGTAGTGATATAGAATTAATTTGGCCTTTTAGATCCTAATTAATGCGATTACATGAACAGATGGGGACCTGATCCTACATCAGCACATCAGCATGTGCCTCAGCTTCTACTCTGAGGCACATGTTGAATACAGGTCCAGGATGACAAGATTTGCTCAACACTATGCCTAAATGCAAGCTAATTGCATTGCCCTCTTTCTTATATTTCACTACTAGTTAAAAGGTCCAAAAATAGCTTCCTAGCAAAGAGTGATTTCTTTAACCTCTTCGAACTACCCATCGTGGATCCGGTGTATTCGTTATCAGCAACACTGAATAGCATAGCGCAACAGTCAAAAAATATTACTAGAAAATATTCATATTCATGAAATCACATGAAATATAGCGAAACACAGCTTAGCCTTTTGTTAATCACCCTGTCGTCTCAGATTTTGAAATTATGCTTTACAGCGAAAGCAATACAAGCGTTTGTGTAAGTTTATTAATAGCCTAGCATAGCATTATGTACACTTAGCATCAGGAAGCTTGGTCACGAAAATCAGAAAAGCAATCAAATTAACCGTTTACCTTTGATGATCTTCAGATGTTTTCACTCATGAGACTCCCAGTTAGACAGCAAATGTTCCCTTTATTCCATAAAGATATTTTTTATATCCAAATACCTCTGCTAGTTTAGTGCGTTATGCCCAGGAATCCACCGCAAAAATTCCAAATTATATCCATAATGTCGACAGAAACATGGCAAGCGTTTTTTATAATCAATCGTCAAGGTGTTTTTCAAATATCTATTCGATAAACTCTATTCGATCAACTGGGACAGTTGGCTTTTCACTAGGACCGGGAGGAACATTGGCAGCCTCTCTCTTTTGAGCAAAAATAACTCTGAGAGTCCCCACCTGACCACTTACGTAATGTGGTCGTTCACGCTCATTCTTCAAAATAAGGGCCTGAAACTATGTCTAAAGGCTGTAAACACCTTAGGGGAGCCATAGAAAAAGGAATCTGGTTGATATCCCTTTCAATGGTCACTAGGGATGCATAGGAACACAGAGCTTTCAAAATAAGAGTCACTTCCTGATTGGATTTTTCTCAGGCTTTCGCCTGCAATGTCAGTTCTGTTATACTCACAGACAATATATTTACAGTTTTGGAAACTTTAGAGTGTTTTCTATCCTAAGCTGTCAATTATATGCATATTCTAGCATCTGGTCCAGAGAAATAGGCCATTTACTTTGGGAACGTTATTTTCCCAAAATAAAAAGTGCCCCCTAGCTTCAAGAGGTTTTAAAATAAGAAAGAATTTTGTAGGACTGTCTAGGAGTGGTCTGAGTGGTGAAGGGAAAACTGAAAATGAGCTGTTATTGGCAGAGAGGTCTGGAACTCTATTTCTTATTGGTCTATTAACTAATTCACAGCTTGAAATTTCAGACGGTCTTTTCAAACAGCTCTTACACTAAAAGGGCATTATCACAGTATTATTCCAACCTCATAGTGTGGAAATATATACAAACACAGGAAAATCACGGCAATGACTGCCCAGGGCTTTTAAGACCAGACCAGATCAATGATCACTTTAGCCACTAAAAGACTTCAGCTAATCATTGAAGGGCAGCAGCCTCTTGGGGATGTGGTTGTGTATCCATGAGAACTGAATTGGAGGTGGCCAGTCTTAAATGACTTGCATGTTAACATTCCATTCTTCAAAGTCAATTCAGTTAATACATACTGTGTAGTTTCAATGACAAACAAACAGCCAGTCAATTAATATGTTATGTGTGTGTGTGTTAGTGAAGGGGGTTGGGGGGGGATAATATAGTTCTGGTCCCCTGCTGCTGTCTCTGCTCTTTGATGTGACCACAGAGGAAGAAGAAGGGATGGTTGATGGAGGAAATTACTCTGATGAAGGGATTGTGGTGGAAGGGAGGTGTCTGTAATGATGGGGTTCCATGCACACCCACACTCCCTCTCTAACCCTCTCCCACACACCCCCCGACACCCGCTCCCAACACATTCCTCCATCCCCTACCTGGCAGGTGGTGAAAGGCTTGATGCTCCAGAGGAACTGGGGGACGTCCTGGATGGAAAGCTGTAGGCTGAGGGAGTTCCCCCTGAACAGCAGCGTCTTGGGCTCCTCCAGGAGACAACCACCCCTCACCCGCTCGGCCGACGCCACTTCCTGATAGGGAGATGAGGGAAGGAGAGATCAAAGGGTGAGAATTACATTAAATCCGGGTGTGTTTACATCGTTGCAGAATAGTATACATGGATTACAGAACATAGAAAAGCTATATTATTCAGTCACAACCCCTCTCCTTCATCTGTAACCCCATGGACTGCAGTGAGAAGCAGTGCTCTGAATAGGGTTGCAAAGCTACCGGTAATTTACCAAAGTTACTGGAATCTTCGGTAATTTTGGTAATTAACAGAAACTATATGGCAATCTATCGTAACGTTGTTAATTTATACTTGAATAACTTACAAAAAAAAATGTAAAGTATATATAATTAATTTACTATATCTGCGTCCGTATTGTCTGTGAGTTTTTGGTAGATAGATGATGTGGTTCTAGAAAAAATAGCCTAATTAATGAAAAAAAGCATCTAAATCAACAATTACCTCTGCAACTCATCCAAATATTGACTTTTATTCACAACTGCCAACAGTTTGCCGCCAAAACATTGACAACAAATACATAGTGTGTAAATAAATCTAAAGGATATTTTATGCTGAAACACCTATATTAAATACCAATGGTATTCCCTAAGTTGATGGTTTATATTTAGGAAAATGTTTTACAGCTTTGTCATTCTATGTTTTATTTTTAAATCATCTTATTTAATTATTTCATATATTTAACATGTGATAAGGCTACACGGAGGGCCAGAGACACCTGGGATAATGTGAGGTCCCCAAAAGGGCCACTAGATGTATTGTGACAGGTTACATAACCTTGAAAGATACGAAATTCTGGTAGTTTACTGGTAAACTTAAAAAGTTTCCAGTAATATACCCTCCCTTGCAACCCGAGCTCTGAACAACTCCCCTTGAATATCTAAACAGCTCTAACCAGTTGCATTAAACAGCTCATGGGCAGATTAGCTATTCAGTTAGCCCCCTTTGCAAGAGAAAGCAAGTGGAATAATTGCTTAAAAGGCATTTTTCTTCATTTAGAAAGAATTCCATAATCATGTCACGCGTAGAATGAAACCTCCCAAACACACAATGAAACAAATAAACAAATCCTGGCATCAAAACGTCCAATAAATAAGATCAGGCAGCACAATTCCCCTAAAATGCTGTTTCAGTTGAATTCATTGACATCACATGAGAAGCCACACAAAGAGACAGAAATCAAGCCTAATCTTCCAGAATAGCATTTTCTATTGATGAAAGGACTTTGGTGATTTCACGCTTTTTGGGTTCTCATCCGTGGGTATTGTTGTGTGATTCTCTAGGGAGACCGGGAGCATTAGTGAGTGTGTGTGTGTCTTTGTGTGTGTCTGTGCGTACGCATGTACTGTCTGTCTGTCTGTCTGTCTGTCTGTCTGTCTGTCTGTCTGTCTGTCTGTCAGACAGACAGACAGTCTGTGTTTCCCAAACGTGGCCCTGAGGACCCCAAGGGGTGCACATTTTGTTTTTTTGCCCTAGCACTACACAGCTGATTCAAATAATTGACTCATGACCAATCACACTAAAACAAAAAATGACCATAAAAAAAATAATGAAAAATGTTTAACCATGATTAAGCTTTGATTATTTGAATCAGCTGTGTAGTGCTAAGGCAAAAACCAAAACGTGCACCCCTTGGGGTACCCAGGACCGAGTTTAGGAAATGGAAAAATCGCAACCCTGCTGGGCATCACAAGGGAAATCATTCGTCATATGAAGCCCAAAACCCCCACCAAAACAGGACAAATAAAAAGGGCAGAGTGACAGAGACAATTGGTTGGTGGGTTCCCCAAATGCAATTTCTCTCTATTCACCATGTAAGGCTCCCCTCTGACTGATGCATCCATAACTGAATCTGCTCCAATGAGCCAAGATCTGTCAAATCACAACCTCTCTGGAGAATAACACACAGATTTAAAGCAACTGGTTGCTGTCAGAGGTGTGTGTGTGTGTGTGTGTGTGTGTGTGTAGGTGTGTGTGTGTGTGTGTGTGTCTTTTTGTGTGAACGAGGCAGAAAGAGGATAATGGCTATCGATATGAGAGAGAATGAGAGCGTGATTGAAATTAGTCTGTGTGACAAGGCAGTAGATACTCTTCATCGAATACGATCCATACATCATCTCTTTACAGAACTAAAGAGAGAATGCACACACACACTCTCTCCCTAACTATCTCTCTTTCTCTTTATCCACCCTCTTTCTGTAATGTGTGTGCTCCCTTGCCAGGTTCATCTTTCGGAATAGAATGCTGAAAAACATTTAATTAACACACTGCAAATATTCAATTAAGCCCCAGAAAGAAGACAGGGGACGAAACATTGCAACGATGTCTCTTGTCTTTGTAATTAAACGTCCCTCCTTGTCGCCTAGTTGTCGAACAGTCTCTCTCTCAATTCAATTTAAGGGCAATAAAAATGAACAGTAAACATTACACTCTCAGAAGTTCCAAGAGAATAAAGAAATGTCAAAATATGTATATTTTTTATTTTACCTTTATTTAACTAGGCAAGTCAGTTAAGAACAAATTCTTATTTTCAATGACGGCCTAGGAACAGTGGGTTAACAGCCTGTTCAGGGGCAGGACAGATTTGTACCTTGTCAGCTTGGGGATTTAAACTTCCAACCTTTCGGTTACTAGTCCAACACTCTAATCACTAGGCTACCCTGACACCCCAATATATACAGTGTTGTAACGATGTGCAAATAGTTAAAGTACAAAAAGGAAAATAAAAACATAAATATGGGTTGTATTTACAATAGTGTTTGTTCTTCACTGGTTGCCCTTTTCTTGTGGCAACAGGTCACAAATCTTGCTGCTGTGTTGGCACACTGTGGTATTTCACCCAGTAGATACGGGAGTTTATCAAAATTGGGTTTGTTCTCGATGTTCTTTGTGGATCTGTATAATCTGAGGAAAATATGTGTCTCTAATATGGTCATACATTTGGCAGGAGATTAGGAAGTGCAGCTCAGTTTCCACCTCATTTTGTGGGCAGTGAGCCCATAGCCTGTCTTCTCTTGAGAGCCAGCTCTGCCTACGGCGGCCTTTCTCAATAGCAAGGCTCACTGACTCTGTACACAGTCAAACCTTTCCTTAAGTTTGGGTCAGTCACAGTGGTCATGTATTCTGCCACAGGGTACTCTCTGTTTAGGGCCAAACAGCTTTCTAGTTTGCTCAGTTTTTTTTTGTTAATTATTTTTGTTTTCTCAAGATTTGGTTGGGTCTAACTGTGTTGCTGTCCTGGGGTTCTGTGGGGTCTGTTTGTGTTTGTGAACAGAGCCCCAGGACCAGCTTGCTTAGGGGAATCTTCTCCAGGTTCATCTCTCTGTAGGTGATGGCTTTGTTATGGAAGGTTTGGGAATAGCTTCCTTTTAGGTGGTTGTACATAATTAGCGGGTTGGCCTAAATATGCTCTGCATTATTTGGTGTATTTTGCTTTATTCTCTCTCTCATCTCCGGGTGGAGCGTGAAAATCTGACGGAAGAAAGAAAGTAACAATGTGGAGGCGTGATGACAGATGAGCACACACACACACACACACACACACACACACACACACACACACACACACACACACACACACACACACACACACACACACACACACACACACAGCCTTCTAGCAAGCTGTCCTGTGTACAGTATAACCTTTGCATAGTACTTCCTGTCAGTTGAAACCTATTACTGCAGGCTAGCTGTTAGACAAGGGTCACTGACATCTTGTCCTCTCACAGATTACTCTCAGCCTAAACTAGTGTGATGGGCAGTCGGTCAATATATCCATCCATCCGTCAGTCAGTCACTCAAGCAGTCAGCCAATCAGTTAGTTAGTTAGCCAGCCAAGTAGCCACCCCAGACTGATCACTAGCAACATACTTTTATTTGGGATGTTTGAAATGGTCCTGAGAACGTCGATATACAGTATGCCTTCCTCGGTGCGCACCAAAAAAATACAAATAAAAATGATTGCCCAGCACTGGGATGCTAGGAGCTGGAGAGCACTGCTCAGACCACTGTGATATACCAGTTCACAACGCTCTTGCAAGCCGTGTGAATGCTGATGATACCTGATGGTAATAGTGTGTCGTTTTTAAATTATTTTGTTTTAAGCCTTCCCCAAACCATAGCTCTAACCTTTACCCCTCTATCCTAAACTTAACCCTTTGAGTTGTTTTTGTTTTAACCCTGTAACCACACAGAATTAATGCATAAAAAATACACATTCATCCATAATATGTCGAATTTTGAAGGGAAACTATGCGATCTTGTTGGCCATCAAGCCATCCATCCATCCATTCACCTTCTCCATACCTGGAATGCGTAGGGGGTGTCGTCGACACAGTACACTCTGAGGCTGTATCCCAGTGGATTGGTGTTGTCTGCACTACCGAACACGGCCAACCTCAGCCTCTTCACAGCCTCCTGGCTCAGAGGCTCCCCCACCAGGGCGTAGCGCCCTGGGTGCTCCAACAGCAGGTGGCAGCACTGAGCCTCCAGCAGACAGTAGCAGGAAGTGCTCTCCTCCTCCACCGACATTACTTCCTGTGCGAGAGGAAGAGAGACAAAAATAAGGAGTTAGGTGCGGGTTGGGGCCATAATCGAATGGTTTTTAATGTGGAAAAAAGCCTGGGGATGGATAAAGACGCAATCAGCACATTGGGCATCGTGAACAGCAACGTGATTACCACACCGTATGCATAGGTAATTTCTCCTTCATTCTGTGCTCAATTCCCCTCCTAAATCACCTACTGCACCATCCCAGTGACCCTGTGGCCCCCTGTACTAAGCTTATAAGGCATGGTTAAAGCCTATAAAGCCAGGCTGCATAATATCGTAATGTAATCCACTGGCCTAGATGCAACACCTGGCCCATTAGCTCTGCAGCAGACATAAGGAATCTACTTTCTATATACCTCACCCTCACCAGACAGCCAGCCAGGCAGGCAGGGGGAAAAAATGATGGAGTCAAACGCCCCAAAAGCTTAGCAGCATTAAGGGAAAATGTGAGGAAGAAAGAGAGGAGGGAGAAAGAAGGTGAGGAGGTGGGGGCAGAGGGAGAGAGAGAGAGAGACAGGGGGGATGGGAGATAAGGGGAGAGAGAAAGCGAGAGAGAGCAAGAGAGAGAGAGATTGAGAGGGAGCAGGAGAGAGATGCCTTCCATCTCTGGTAATGTCACTAATTCCAGCGATGGTTCACATTTGAAGAGGCTGGCCTGGCATTCTGCCTGAGATAAAGGGCTCATTATTTCACAGTAAAGGAGACAGGTTGCGCCACGGCTCCTTCACACGGGCAAGACTAGGGTGGCCTCTCTCTCTCTCATCTCGGTCTTTCTCAATTTATTTCAATTCAATTACCAATTTCTCTCTCCCTCTTCACCTTCTCTCTCCCATTCTCTCTATCTGTCTTTAAACATTTATCTCTCTCTCTTTCTTCTTTATCCCTCCTTTTATCTTTTCCTCTTCCCCCTGCTCTCCCTCTCTCCTGTCAGCATATAACCCACAGCGCACGCACACATTCATTCGTCGACTGGTCTTTGATAGCTGCCTTTTGTGCAGCAAGCGTCTCTTGCCAGCAAATTATATCCAGTGTAAATGTCATAGGCAGTGAATAGGCCAGGGCTGTTGACCGTTACAGGTCAAACGCAAGGCACAAGGAGCTCTGAGCTCCGGGGTCAACTATGCCTAGGTGAGCTACCGGTCACTCTCCAACACTCCTTTGATGAAGTAAGTTAAACATTAAAGTTCAAATGTAGAAATATTAAATCATTTCTGGGCAACAATCAAGTACCTTACTGTGTTTGTTTTGAATCAAAATTATGAAATAAAAAATACCTTGTTAGCAAAGAGCAATTTCTCAAGCAAGAATATTGCTAGGACTGTCTGGGAGTGGTCTGAGTGAGGAGGGAAAAACTGAAAACGAACTGTTATTGGCAAAGAGATTTGGAACGCTCTTTCTTATTGGTCTAATTTACCGCCTGGTGATGACCACAGGCAGGCCACAACTCCATCTCACCAAAATAGGCAGAAATTGTAGGTGTTTTTTTAAAACAGCTCTTACACTAAAAGGGCATTATCATAATTTTCACAATTTCACAGTATATATATATATATTGTGTGTGTGTGTGTGTGTGTGTGTGTGTGTGTGTGTGGAGAATATAGTTCTGGTCCCCTGCTGCTGTCTCTGCTCTTTGATGTGACCACAGAGGAAGTAGAAGGGATGGTTGATGGAGGAAAGGAATCTGATGAAGGGATTGTGGTGGAAAGGGATGCTTCTGTAATGATGGGGTTCCACGCACACCCACACGCCGGTCCCCTCTCAGCCAGTCTTTTCAAACAGCTCATACAGTAAAAAGGCATTCGTTTATTTTTCACAATTACACAATATTATTCCAACCTCATAGCGTGGAAATATAAAACACAGGACAATCACGTTTTTTACTGCATTGGGCCTTCAAAAGAACATCGCTGATTCGTCTGCTGGGATGGATAGACGGGTGGATGGATGGAGAAAAATGGAGGGTGTGGATTGATGTCGGAGCAAAGAGCTTGAGAGAACGAGGGAGTCCCTCCGAGAAAGACAGCGTGGGATGTTTTTTTGTTGAGAGGTTGGACTTGAGCTTTCACTACTTTTCAAAGAAGTCCATGCTAACATGAGTGAGTGAAATAGTTCCTCCTTACTGGCAGCTCAATGAACCTCAGTGGAATAGAGGTTGAGAAGTCAGTATGAAGAACAGAATATGTGGAATTTAGATTATGTGATTGAATCTTATTCTCAGTTTTAGGGAAAAAGACAAGGTGAACACTGAATATTCCTGCTTTTTTGTAAGGAACAAAGAAATCGAGATCAACTTATCTCAATCTAGTATATGGAAATGTTTCATTGGATGTTGGGTGACATTTTCCTTGCACATTAATGGCCCACGAAGAAAGCAAAGTTGTAGAAAATAACCGTAACATAGATGGCACATAATCGAATCACCGAGCTGACAAGGTAATAATCTGTCGTTCTGCCCCTGAACAAGGCAGTTAACTCACTGTTCCTAAGTCGTCATTGAAAATAAGAATTTGTTCCTAACTGATTTGCCCAGTTAAATAAAGGTCAAATAAATAAAAAAATCTGGGCCAGTTTTAATTTGATTTGATTACAGTGGCAGGCATTTGCATCGTCTGGAACGCATTTGAATGTTGTTTACTTGAACTCAGGTTACATAAACTCATGGATATTATAAAAGGGAAGTTACAATATCAATTGTGAATTATACAGAGTCTTTTACACAGTTAGGTTCTGAGAGAGAAAATGCCACACTGTTCCTCTTAATGTTCTGAAATGTTTTCAGGATAATCTCACCTCCCACTTGTTATCCTGTGTCTGCCTCTTGAGGCGGATGCTCCAGTTATCGGCGGCAACCTCAGCGCAGTGGGCTATCGTCATGGCGACGGGGCAGGAGAGGTCAAGGCCCAGCGGACCGTACGTGACCTCTGGACTCAGCAGGACCTCCTGTCTCTCTTCTGATAGGGTGCTGCTGAAAACACACAAACAAAAACATCAGGATGGGTTTACACTCCAAACTCTCCATAGACAGCGTACATGAATAGGGCATGTTTCTTAAACATAATGGATAATGGCTTTACATGAGCAAGAGGGGAAAAAGAAGCATTGGCATATGGTCCCCATTCTTGCGAACACAGAAACTTTGATGAGGCTGCCATGAGTCCAAAAGGGCCTGCACTATTACACATATTTTCTACAGCCCAGCGCTCAATGAAAAGTGATGTCTGCTTGACTTCGTACTATTTGAGCCTCAACCGTCAGTCCTGCTGCTGCAGGCCTGGGGGTCAATCTCACTGTGGGTAGAATGGCCCTGCTATCCCCTGCTGTCACAGGGCCAAGCTGGTGTCCCCCCGCCTAAGCCTGAGTGACAGGTCCGACTAGCGACCAGAGGCAGAGTCAGAGGAGTGATTTCAGCTAAACTGATTAACTGGACACTCTAACGAAGGGATCAGGACCACTGTTTGTTGGTGTTGAGTGAAACATCACAAACATCCAAATACTGACTGGCTGGAATAGGTCTGTTTGGGTACACAACCTTTTTTCTTTTAGGAGGAAACAAGTAGGCTAGCATTCTACTGTGAGGGTAGGCTAACCATCAACGGAGAATAAAAGCATATGTCTGTGTTATATTGTTTTCTGAAACATCAGTTGAACACGATATGGGGTAAACCAAGTGAGATCAACCTCGCTCGCCACAGGATTTTCACTCTGCTTTATTCGTTATTCATTTATCAGATGATTATCAGTGCCTATTGTGTTTAATGAGTCTCCATTGTTCAAATGAAAGCAATCAGCAGCAGAACATTGGTTATGATCTCTCTTTAATACAGAATAAATAAGCCAACAGTGGTGAAAGCCTGCAGCTGTGCTGCATGTTTGTGTGTTCATGTGAGCACGCATGTTTGTGTGTGTGTATGTTTGTCTCTGTGTGTATATATATATATATATATCCAAAAATAAATAAATAAATAAAGGGAACACTAAAATAACACATCCTAGATCTGAATGAATGAAATATTCTTATTGAACACTTTTTTCTTTACATAGTTGAATGTGCTGACAACAAAATCACACAAATTATCAATGGAAATCAAATTTATCAACCCATGGAGGTCTGGATTTGGAGTCACACTCAAAATTAAAGTGGAAAACCACACTACAGGCTGATCCAACTTTGATGTAATGTACTTAAAACAAGTCAAAATGAGGCTCAGTAGTGTGTGTGGCCTCCACGTGCCTGTATGACCTCTACAACGCCTGGGCATGCTCCTGATGAGGTGGCGGATGGTCTCCTGGGGGATCTCCTCCCAGACCTGGACTAAAGCATCCGCCAACTCCTGGACAGTCTGTGGTGCAACGTAGCGTTGGTGGATGGAGCGAGACATGATGTCCCAGATGTGCTCAATTGGATTCAGGTCTGGGGAACGGGCAGGCCAGTCCATAGCATCAATGCCTTCCTCTTGCAGGAACTGCTGACACACTCCAGCATTAGGAGGAACCCAGGGCCAACCGCACCAGCATATGGTCTCACAAGGGGTCTGAGGATCTCATCTCGGTACCTAATGGCAGTCAGGCTACCTCTGGCGAGCACATGGAGGGCTGTGCGGCCCGCCAAAGAAATGCCACCCCACACCATGACTAACCCACCGCCAAACAGGTCATGCTGGAGGATGTTGCAGGCAGCAGAACGTTCTCCACGGCGTCTCCAGACTGTCACGTCTGTCACATGTGCTCAGTGTGAACCTGCTTTCATCTGTGAAGAGCACAGGGCGCCAGTGGCGAATTGGTGTTCTCTGGCAAATGAAAAACGTCCTGTACGGTGTTGGGCTGTAAGCACAACCCCCACCTGTGGACGTCGGGCCCTCATACCACCCTCATGGAGTCTGTTTCTGACCATTTGAGCAGACACATGCACAGTTGTGGCCTGCTGAAGGTCATTTTGCAGGTCTCTAGCAGTGCTCCTCCTGCCCCTCCTTGCACAAAGGCGGAGGTACCGCTCCTGCTGCTGGGTTGTTGCCCTCCTACAGCCTCCTCCACGTCTCCTGATGTACTGGCCTATCTCCTGGTAGCGCCTCCATGCTCTGGAAACTATGCTGACAGACACAGCAAACCTTCTGCCACAGCTCGCATTGATGTTCCATCCTGGATGAGCTGCACTACCTGAGCCACTTGTGTGGGTTGTAGACTCCGTCTCATGCTACCACTAGAGTGAAAGCACCGCCAGCATTCAAAAGTGACCAAAACATCAGCCAGGAAGCATAAGTGGTCTGTGGTCTGTGGTCCCCACCTGCAGAACCACTCCTTTATTGGGGGTGTCTTGCTAATTGCCTATAATTTCCCCCTGTTGTCTATTCCATTTGCACAACAGCATGTGAAATTTATTGTCAATCAGCGTTGCTTCCTAAGTGGACAGTTTGATTTCACAGAAGTGTGATTGACTTGGAGTTACATTGTGTTTTTTAAGTGTTCCCTTTATTTTTTTGAGCAGTTTGTATATATATATATATATATATATATATATATATATATATATATATATATATATATGTGTGTGTGTGTGTGTGTCTTTGTGCGCTATGGTAATTAGGCCCACTTGTTAGAGGAACATCAAGGTTACCTGCAGATCAGACTCTGATAATTAGCCTGAAGAGAGGAGAATAGAAAACATTTGCTTTTCAAAGAAAACATGATGACAAGATGAAAAACTAGAAATGTTTCAATGGTTCTGTCTTGAGTATCTCGGGAACAAATTGAAATGATTTGTTCAATGGAATTAGTTTGAGAGGTGGATCAGGTCGGGTGACTTTGGGTTGTTGATGTTTTCATAATGGAGTGTTTTCATGTTGGAATGCTTTGACTGGCATTGTGATGCTGAATGATATTCTATGATCCACTGAAACTCCTATTCTGAAAACATGCAAACAAATAGACTACCATTTTTCTACGCATAAATTAGCTCCGTAAACAAGATAAAAAGGCCAAGTGAATAGTAACATGATTGCAAACAGAGAGAGGTTTGACTGAAGGCCACCGGAAGTAACTCCTCATCAACACTCCTTCTCTCACTCTCGATCGTTCATCCCTCTATTGCAACTCCTCCGAACAACCTCGCAGTCTCCCTCTCACACCTCCATTCTTCGTCAGCCACACTTTCCCTTTTCACTCCAGTCGATCTCTCATTCACACTTGGTCACCGATCGGATCTCCACAGAGATCTCCTGATCTCGTGTTAAGGCCACGTGTTAAGGCTATACCGTGGTGGTCTGACAAGGATCAAACAATAACTGCACTTCAAGGCACTAACACCCCGTGGGGATTTTATGGTTTCATTTAGAGAAAAAAAAAACATCGTAACAACCTTGGATACTGTTCCCTACGGAGTTTCAAGCTTTTCAGTGCACAACAAGACCTCGTTCGCTCGCTGAGTCGAAGCCAAGACTTTAACACATTAGATGAGGCGAGCGCCAGGAACTGCCTCTGTGACAAGCACGTGACATTAAAACACTTTTCTGTGTGTGTTCAGCATAAGGCTCCTCTAAATACAAACTTTCCAGCTCAGCACCGCTGACTTAGACAGTTAACTCTTCTCCTGATCTCTCAGTAATATCTAATAACCCCCACCGAGGCCTCTAGACTGCAGTGTGAAGACTTCCCTAGTGAGGAAAAGCTTCTCATCTCAGTCTCCATACGGCCGCCCTGGAGCCACCAAGGCTGAGCTGATCGATTCCTATCCTGCAGCCAAGTGGAGATCCCCCGCCAAACCGCCACATGTAGTTGGATTCGTCCTGAAGTCTGAATAGGAGGAAAACATTTAATTTCTCCCAGGGTCTCTCTATGCGCTTGTCAAAAGACTGTGATTGACAGCTCAATAGTGCGCTGCCCTCCAGACTCCCTCTAATGCCAGGCAGGAAGTAAACAGCAAACAACGTTATCGGGACCAGGCAGAAACCTAAAGGTGTGGGCTCAGGGAGATCAAGGAGTGTTTAGAGTAGCGCACACCTCACGGGACAGACACAGGCAGTCTACCCCTAAGCTCTGAGGCGTAAACTATAGGTGACCTTTGATCCTTATCTTTACCCTCGCTACCCAGAAGCCTCTGGGGTGCTCTGAGGAGGAGGGAGGTGGAAGAGGGAGGAGGGATGACATGGATTACAGCCACATTTGACACATTTGACAATCAATGTCACATATTTAAGCTCCTTGAGAAGACGAAATGTAATTTCATTGAAGGGGCCAACCTGTTAACCAGGTTGTCAGGGGTGGGTGATACGTTTTTGGGATGGTTTCATCCAGATGTGTCCGAGATATTACACATTTTTGGTCTGCAAAGCAAATCACAAACAAAATGATCAAACAGACTGACTCATGGTGGTGAGAGAACTTCTTGAAGCCTCTCAGAGAAAAGTCAACAATATTACATTTCTTGTGAATGTCTTTTAACTGTCTTGCCATTTTCGCCTTGAGTAATAGCCTCGTGAAAGTCTTGACAGCTAAGTCATGGCAATGGGCTCTCCATAGCAGGCAATAGTTACCTAGAGTCTGTCTTGTTCTATCTGACAAATGATGGCAGATAACCTTAACACTGAAGACTTTAACATTCACAGCCTTAACTAGTCACACAGGAAGGAGGGGGTTGAGCCAGTTGCCGAGCCAGTCGCTCAGGGCTATGCTGCAATCTGCAGGGCCGTGTCTGCAACTGCCAGCCTCTTCCTGACACATCAAGTCCTCCCCTGTAGAGTGTGCAAGATGAGCTAAGGCTGCATGCTGGGCGGTGTATATAGTGGTTCCTCAATTAAAAGTTTCCAGGTTACGCTGCAGTGCATTGAGGTATATTATGGTATGTAGTACGGTATATTGCGTCACCGCAAGGGGGAATTAGAATGCTGGTTATGCTTTTAGGTTCGGTGTAAATCATTGGTACCCAGGCGCTAATGTGTCTCTTGATGAATTGATGAATGGGTAGATAGAAACCAGACAGAAACGGATCATTGTAAACATTGCATTTGAATTAACTGAATGATAAGGATGAAGAATGGAGCAGCCATATAGCCTCGGCTACTAAGCACAGATAAATAAAACTCAAAACATGCTATTCTGTTCTTTTGAAATACCTTATCTTAGTATCATGTTTTTTATGACCTTCCTAAATGAAAGCCTCATATAAAGCAGACAATTCGGGTCTTGATGCAGTGAGGGGCGCAGAGAAATAAATAAATTGGTTTAATTGGTAGTAGGCCCGAATCTAGATTCTATCTGAACCAATTAAAACATGCAAAATAGCCTTCTAAATAGGCCAAGCCTTCAATAGTAACTTTGTCGTTGGTTTCTGAAGAGTTCAGCTCAGCCACTCAAGCAGGCACACAGACTCACTAATTTATGGCTGAGTCTGTGTGCTTAACTCATTACCGAATAAATAACAACAATAGAAAGAAGCATCTGGTGGCTATAAAACTAAAATAATCGCATTCAGGTCAAAGGTCGAAACACATCGACGACTATCGATGTACAGCATTTCCCTGATTCACACTACAAATGTGCAAAAGCCCAATTAGCGGGAGGGATAGGGGCATCTTCTAGTCGCGTGCGGAGCTCAAGATTATAACAGCTGTCAGTCAAAACCAATAGAGTGCAGTGAACCGGAGAATGTAAATAATCATAAAGTCCAGGATATTACATCAACAAGAGAATAGAGAACGGAACGAGTCACATTTGAATTGAAACTACCAGATTGAATTGCATTTAAATGCCCAATTGTATTTCATACAATATTCTGCCAATATTGAAATTCGGGCTTGACCTTCCTTTTTTTCTTTCTATCGGCCTACAATGAAATATAGAGTTAAATTGTAATCATGAAGTGTAGATGTTCTCAAAGATGCCCTCTGGTGGGCATTAACGGTAAGCACTGTAACGCACTGTACCATACCACAGCATACCACATCCTATACCACAGTATGAAGCAACTTCTAATTGAGGAACCACTGTATGTGGGTATGTTTGTGTTTGTATGTTGGGATGTGTGTGTCGGTGACAGTGAGTGAATGAATGAGTGAGTGAGTGAGTGAGTGAGTGAGTGAGTGAGTGATACACCCGTGCGTGTGGGTGTTAATAAGTGGGAGAGAGAGTGTGAGAAATAGGGAAAACAGGATGAGAGATGGAGTGAGATGAAGTGGTAGAATGAAAGAGAGAGCGATAAGAGGTAGGGAGGGAGGCAGGCAGCCTGATTCTCTGTGCCGTGTTATACCTGCTGCTGTCCTCCTGGTTGATGACCATGTACATTTCCCAGGTAGTGTCCACAGCTATCCCTCCATGGGGCACCAACAGACTCACGCCTACAGACAGAGAGAGAGAGAGGAACAGAGGAGATTATCACGAGACACACGCACACACTTGCACACCTATGTGCACACACACACACACACACACACACACACACACACACACACACACACACACACACACACACACACACACACACACACACACACACACACACACACACACACACACACACACACACACCTCCTGTCCTTTGTGACACTTTAATCTACTGGCAGGTTAGATGAGCACTCTAGGAATGGTTTGTGGGCTCCAGTGTTGGTGGTAGTGTGTGTGTGGTACACTGTTGGCAACATTGATTTGAGAGCCCCAGAGACCCTGACTGGCCTCTCTGACTGTCACCTGCACTAAATAGACCGGACACCCACAGTGTGTGTGCGTACGTGCGCACGCGAGTATGTATATATCTTGTGATCCTCGCCTCTGTGCGTGTGTGTGCCTCTATGTATGTGGTATGTAGACCTGTGTGTGTGGTAGCCTCCATGCCTGTGTATTTTCGCTTGCATTTGCATGTGTACATGTGTGTGGTACATTGCCCTTACGAACCACAACCCTCACCTGTATTGGGCACCACCAGCCTCCCTCCCGCGTGTCCGAACACCCCGGCCGTCCTGAGCGGGGGCCTGGATGGCGTAGACGGTGCAAGGGGGCCGAGGAGGGTCTTCTCCCTCCTTCCTCTCAGCGTCCCCTCCAACCCCACACCGCTGTAGTCGGGCGCCAGTCCCCGGGGGAAGGTCTGGGGGTGGGCTTTCTGGATGTGGTACTCGGCCCCCCTCTCTGATACGCCCAGGGACACCATGAAAGAGGAGTGAACTTTGACCTTGAGGTCGGGCAGGGGGTCGAAGAGCGAAGGCTCCTGAGATATGAGTTCTTTATCCATGGAGTCCTGGAAGCAGATGGGGCTGGTGTAGGTCCGTGACACCGTTAGGTCCGGCTGCTGGGATGAGTTGATCAACAGGGGGTTGCCTGGAAAAGAGAGAATACATGATTGATTGATTGGTTAATTTATTTGTTGGATGATTGGTTGGTTGATTAGTTAATTGACAGACAAAAAGATATGGACAATGTGATTAGTCACAAACTGATTCCTAGTTATCATCACTGATGTCCCCCAGTGGCTCTGAAAGGACTGGATTAAATTGCAATAAAGTGTAACTAAAAAGTGTTACTGAAACTAAACAAAAAAATATAGTGTACATAGTATAACGGAGATGTTCTGTTTCCAAAGCAAACACCTCATTTGGCCGCCTTTCCTTCCAGTTCTCTGCTGACAATCAATGGAACAAATTGCAAAAATCACTGAAGTTGGAGACTTATATCTCCCTCGCTAACTTTAAGCGTCAGCTCTCAGAGCAGCTTACCGATCGCTGCAGCTGTACATAGACCGTCAGTAACCAACCTACCTCATGCCCGTATTTGTTTTTCTGCTCTTTTGCACAACAGTATTTCTACTTTCACATCCTCATCGGCACATATATCACACCACTGTAAAAAGCTAAATTGTAATTACTTCGCCACTATTGGCCTATTTATTGCCTTACCCCCTTACTTAATTTGCACACACTGTATACAGATGTTTCTATTGTGTTATTGACTGTACGTTTGTTTATACCATGTGTAATTACGTGTTGTTTTCGTCACACTGCTTTGCTTTACCTTGGCATGGTCGCAGTTGTAAATGAGAACTTGTTCTCAACTGGCGTACGTGGCTAAATAAAGGTGAAATAATAAAAATAATAAAAATGGATCAATGCAGCTGAGTCTCTGTGTTCACGACAAAGGAGCATATGGAAAACTTAATCTATCGTATCAGGCGGATATTTGGAGCTCGATACTGTAGGACTGAGATTTAGGAAAGAGAGCCCTGGACACAGAAGGTACAGAGGTTTCAGATACTGTCTCAGAAAACCCAAGAAAACACATCTGCTTAACAGACTGGTTGTGTATGCAACACTTCACTATGGGTTTTAATACCATAGTATACTCTAGTATTTTTGTGGGGGTAGCTGACAGCAGCATGCCAACTATTGGTTACCCACTGCGCTACTAGCGCCATCGGACACAGTTCTGATATTGGCCTGAAAGAAGAATGGCGCTGGAATCCAGGTGAAAGCTATGATACCTTATTGATGTCATCTGTTAATTTTTATTTAATTTTTTAAAAGTAGATTTAACCTTTATTTAAGTAGGTAAGTCAGTTAAGAACAAGTTCTTATTTACAATGACGGCCTACCAAAAGGCAAAAGGCCTCTTGCGGGGGGCAAGGACAAACCCCACATCACAACAAGTGTCACGTTCGTTATAATTAATGTCGGACCAAGGCGCAGTGTATGTTGAGTTCCACATAATGATAAAGTGAAACTTAACAAAAACATAAAACAAATAAACAATAAACTAACAACAAACCGTGACGACAGAGATGCTACATGCACTAACTCAAAACAATATCCCATAACCACAGGTGAGAAAAACAGCTACTTAAATATGATCCCCAATTAGAGACAACGATTACCAGCTGCCTCTAATTGGGAATCATACACAAACACCAACATAGAAAAACAACCCTAGAACCCCACATAGAAATAATAAACTAGATAACCCCTAGTCACGCCCTGACCTACTCTACCATAGAAAATAAAGGCTTTCTATGGTCAGGACGTGACAACAAGAGAGAAACCACAACAATACACAAAGAGAGACTTAAGACAACAACATAGCATAGCAGCAACACATGACAACACAGCCTGGTAGCAACACAACATGGCAGTAACACAACATGGCAGTAGCACATGGTAGAAGCACAAAACATGATACAAACATTATTGGGCACAGACAACAGCACAAAGGCAAGACGGTAGAGACAACTATACATCACGTGAAGCAGCCACCACTGTCAGTAAGAATGTCTATGATTGAGTGTTTGAATGAAGAGACGGTGTGTTTTTTGCAGCTCGTTCCAGTGGCTAGCTGCAGCAAACTGAAAAGAGGAGCAACCCAGTGATGTGTGTGCTTTGCGGCCCTTTAACATAATGTGACCACCAGAATGGGTATTGTATATGGAGGATGAGAGCTGCAGTAGATATCTCAGATAGGGTGAGTGAGGCCTTGAGAGGGTTTTATAAATAAGCATAAACCAATGGCTCTTGCAACGGGTTTACAGAGATAACCAGTTTACAGAGGAGTATAGAGTGCAGTGATGTGTCCTATAAGGAGCATTGGTGGCAAATCTGATGGCCGTATGGTAAAGAACATCTACGTAATCTAGCATGGGTGGGATGGTCATCTGAATCAGGGTTAGTTTGGCAGCTGAGGTGAAAGAGGAGTAATTACGATAGAGGAAACCAAGTCTAGATTTAACCTTAGCCTGCAGCTTTTACAGTGCCTTGCGAAAGTATTCGGCCCCCTTGAACTTTGCGACCTTTTGCCACATTTCAGGCTTCAAACATAAAGATATAAAACTGTATTTTTTGTGAAGAATCAACAACAAGTGGGACACAATCATGAAGTGGAACGACATTTATTGGATATTTCAAACTTTTTTAACAAATCAAAAACTGAAAAATTGGGCGTGCAAAATTATTTAAAAAAAAGGGAGTGAAACTCAATATTAGGAAGGTGTTATGTTTTGACTCAGTGTATAGCGGCCGTTTTACAGGCTCCTGTCTTTACTGTGGTGATCGTAACTTTTTTGAACATTCCAGCCGATGTCTATTCCACAAGTTACCACCGGCTAAATCTAAGACGTTGAAATGCTTATTTACTCTGTTCCATCTGACCTAGCCAGGCAATTTATAAACTTGATCTCCACTAGAAAAAGCATCCAGATACGATCTCACATTTCTTTAAGACCAACATTTAGTTTTCAACAGTGGAGATATTCATACATCTTGCTGCTCGTCTCTCCTACATTTGCAACATTGTTTCAATATTTAAATTCAATCTCCAGCTGTCCCATAGTAATGAACGTGTCGCGAGTAGGGACGAGGCAGACAGGCAGGCAGTGTTTCTCAGTCAGTCTAAATCATGAATCAGCTGGCATAATTTTTATGGATATATACAAAGAAATGTCAGTTGAAAAAAGGTTAAACAAAACCAAGTGCAGCTAGTTTGCTGTCTTTCCAGCTTCAGTTTGAAACTGTGTTGTTGGCTAGCTCCTCTGAACAACAGAGTTTTTTTTAAAATTATTTTATTTTTGCATTTTCCAATTAAGGACATTCAAAACAAAAGTGAAAAGATATTAGACAACGATAGGAAAAGTGACAGTAACAGACGAACGTAACAAAAATAAATTATAGTTATATAAACAAACATACAATAATAAAAAATAAAAATAAAAAATAACAAAATAACGAGACATTGGATCACCTGCCGTAGGCTACATATTATACATTACGTGTGAAACATTATGTGAGGATTATATATAGAGATGTGGGGGGAGATTCTCCATATAGTCAATAAAAGGTTGCCAAATTCTGTAAAATGTATTTAACTTATTCCTCAAGCAGTAAGTGATTTTCTCCAAAGGGATACAACTATTAACTTCCGAAAGCCACATTGCGACTGGCAGGGAGGAATCCAATTTCCATTTCAAGGCAATACATTTCTTGGCAATCGCTAGCAATATTTCTGTTAGCTTTATAGTATGGCTTTGCCTAAGATTGGTGTTAGTAAAGTTACCCAGTAGACAGACTTCCGGGTCTAAAGGGAATGCAACCCCATGAATTGAGGATATGGTATCGCATACCCCCTGCCAGAAACCGTGTAGTTTTGAACACTGCCAAGTGGAATGGAGGAATGTTCCTTCATCTGAGCCACATCTAAAACATAGGGAGGAGATATCTGGGTTGAACTTGTGCAGTCTAGATGGGGTGATATAGAGCTGATGGAGGAAATTAAACTGGATCAGTCTGTATCTGGAGTTCAATGTGGATGTAAACCCATTCCTGCATAGGTCACTACAGAAACCCAGCCCTAAAACCCCAAACCATACTCATCAAGATCAATACCCAGATCTTTCTCCCATCTAAGTCGGGGTTTATCTAGCCCAGGCAGTGTTAGTCCTGACATAAGAGCATTGTAAACACGGGAAATGGTCTTGAACAGTGGTTGGTCTGCGTGGCAGAGTTGTTCAATAGGTGACATCTTAGGTAGGTTCCATTGTCCCTTGAGAGTCACCCTAATAAAGTTTCGTAGTTGTAGGTAGCTAAAGAAGTCCCTGTTAAGTCCCTGTTATGCAAGTGGTATTTCTGTTTCGGCTGATCAAAAGACATAAGAACTCCCTCCTTGTAACAATGTTCCAGAAGAGTGATCCCCTAATCAGACCATGGTCTAAAGTTACTATTCTGGAAAAACATAGGGATCAATCTATTGTTCCATAAAGGGGTTTTAGGGAAAGGAATCCCCTCGTCCAAACAGCTCGTGCAGTTTGCACCATGCCAGGACAGAATGTATGATTAAAGGGTTGTCTGTGATGGTTTTTATAGATTTTCTGTCCCATTTGTAAAACAAATCTGCCCCAGTGTCATCATTTACCTCAAGCTTTTCAATGTTCAACCATGAGGGAGAGGGACCCTTGTCAAACCTCTGAGCCAGAAACCTAGACTGTGCAGCACAGTAGTACATTCTAAAATTGGGGAGGTTTAAGCCCCCTTGACTGTAATCAAGGATCAGTTTATCCAGGCCAACCCCAGGGGTTTTGCCATGCCAGATAAACCGTCTGGTCAGCTTGTCGAAAGAGAAAAAGAATGCTGCGGAAACAGGGATAGGGAGAGATTGAAACAGATATAGAAACCTGGGCAGGACATTCATTTTAATTACATTGATTCTACCCAGTAGAGTGAGAGGTAAGTCCATCCATTTACAAAGGTCAACCTCCACCTTTTGCAACAAACTGGCCAGATTGAGTTTATAGAAGTTGTTCAGATTACCATCCACCATTATGCCCAAATATGTGAAGCCCATAGGCGACCATCTGAAAGGAAACTTGTGCTTGATGGTATGATGGTCAAAGACAGACAACAGTAAGATTTCGCTTTTATCAAGATTGACCTTATATCCAGAGAAAGAACTATAACACTGTAGTAGGATCTGCAAGTGAGAGAGGGAGTGTTCTGGGTTTGTTAGAAATAAGACAAGGTCGTCCGCAAAGAGTGATAATTTATGGGTATGGGGGCCCACCTCAAAGCCATGTATGTCAGGGCACGTTCTAATAGCCTCAGCCAACGGTTCAATGGCGAGGGCAAAGAGGTGGGGGCTAATTGGGCAAACTTGTCTGTTCCCCCTATAAAGAGGGAAAGAGGAGGAAGTAATCCCATTGGTAGCAATCCTAGCTTTAGGAGATTTGTAGAGTGATTTTATCAAATTTACAAACACGGTACCTAAACCGAACTTTTCCAAGACGCGAAAGAGGTATGGACATTCAACCCTATCAAAGGCCTTTTCAGCGTCGAGGGAGACTGCGACACTAGGCATTTTGTTTTTGTTAGCAAGGTGAATTATATCAAAGAACCTTCTGAGATTGTTGGAGGACAATCTATTAATTATGAAGCCAGTCTGATCAGGGTTGACCAACGGTGGAAGACATGACTCCAGTCTCTTAGATAGCATCTTGGTGACCAGTTTACAATCTGTGTTAAGGAGAGAGATTGGTCTATAGGAGGCGCACTTCAGCGGGTTTTTCCCTTTCTTGTGGATTACAGTAATCACTGCTTGAGAGAAGGACTCTGGAAAGCAGTTGTCTTCTCTGGCTTTTTTTAAGACCTATCAAGAACTGTATCTAAGCAAAAATTTAAATCTCCTCCAACCAGTAGCCATCCTGGTGGTGCTTGAGCAACCTGAAGGAAGACATTCTGAATAAACATATGGTCATCGAAGTTAGGAGCATAAATTTTCAATAGGGTCCAAGACTCTGCACCAAAACAAATGCCCCTGCACCAAAACAAACCTGCCAGAGGGATCAGAGATGGTGTTGTTGACGCAGAAGGGGATGTGTCTACTTATCAAAATTGCAGTTCCTCTTGCTTTGGAGTTAAAAGAGGATGCAAAAACTTGTCCTACCCATTCCCTCTTCAATTTCTTGTGTTCACTGGCTGTAAGATGTGTTTCTTGTAAAAACACAATGTCAGCCTTTAATTTCTTAAGGTATGTATAGACTCTTTTCCTTTTAATCGGGCTGTTAAGACCTTTTACGTTGAATGTGACATATTTTAGTGGGTTAAGCATAGGTTGGGTTTCAAATATGTAACTGAATAGTAATCTATCATATGCAGATAATTAGGAAATGTTTCAACTTTGGTTTGAGCACAAAAGTGACCTGTGTGTCTCTTTAGGAAGGAAACAATATACATAAGAAAAAAAGGAAGAAAAAAATAATAAAAATCCCACCCACCCCGATTGTCAGGCTAGAACAACAGTCCCAACAATCAAACATGAATACACTTGTAGAGATACGTTGCTGCTCGCTTTCCATCTTGCTCTTACTAGCTAAACCTTGGCGTAACTAAAACCTGCGAGCTCTCTAAATTGAAAACAAACGTTGTGAATAGATATTTATGGCTGAATATTTACTGCCCACGGTAAGGGATGATTGAGTCTCTTTACGAAAGATTAACATAAATGAGGGGGAAAGCAGTGGGCCTAAGCCCACTTATTGCTTCGCCCAGTAGATATGGACTAAACCAAAATATACTCTCCTGTAAATGTAATAGAACTCACCCCGGGAAGATACGGTTAGTTGAAAATGTACAAGTCAATTAAAGTGACCGGGAGATACCAGCAGTTCAGTCCGGATAAGAGAAAACAAACGAACTGCGTTTTATCCCCCAGAGAGACCGTCCTGGCTCAGACGTTGCTCAGTTCTTTGAGAAAAGTGTGCACTTCTCCCGGTGTGTTGAAGAGATGGCTTCGGCCTTTGTACTGAACTTTCATCCGCGCAGGTTGGTGATGTTCTTCTCCATCAGTGCTTTGGCAGCAGGTCTGAACTGCTTGCGGCATCTGGCGAGATCCGCGCTCATATCTGGGAAAAGGCTGACCTTCTTTCCATCGATGGTGATGTCCCCTTTGGCTCTTGCGAGTTGCAGTATCTTCTCTCTGTCTTGGAAACGGAGGAAACTGATCAGGACCTCTCATGGGGGCTCATCTGGCCGGGGTTTCGGCGCTGATGTTCTGTGGGCGCGTTCGATTTCCAGCAGTTTGGTGAAGTTGATTATGCCTAGGACCTCCGGGATCCATTGAGTGAAGAAACAGACCGGGTCACGGCCCTCGCTGTCCTCATTCAATCCCACCACACGGATATTACTACGTCTACTCTGGTTTTCCATCTGATCTACTTTGTTTTTGAGGTAGGCATTGTCCTTTTGCAGTTGTGTCAAGACCTGGTCATGTCTAGCGATGGTATCTTCAACTGTGCTAATGCGCAACTCTGCCTCAGTCGTTCTCAAAAGGAGATCATTCATGGAGGATTTCAGGTCGTCAATGGAGGAATGGAGTTCAGCCGATTTCTTATCGATTTTCAGAGAAAGACCTTTGTTACCATCCTGAATTTCCCGGAGGAGAGTAGCCAGCATGTCGGCAGGCTCGCAAGAGGCTGCTGAGAGCAACAGTCTGGAACTGTCGTCTGAGTTATGAGGGCTAATGCTAATCTTGCTAGCTGTAGCGTTATCGTTATCTTGGGAATCAACAACGTTTTGGTCGTCCTTCTTGCCTCTCGGTCGGAGGTCCATGGCTCTTTGGGAAGGTAAGTACTTGACAATTTATCAGCCGATGCTAGAATATTGTTTCAACGTTGTTATTTAGGTAAAAATAGAATAACTTTGAAGAGCTCGGTTTGTCAACGTCTGCTCAGCTCCACGGCATCACGTGCTCCAGAAAGACATTTTCTATGCCAGCCAAATACATGTCACTAGAAAACAGCTTAAACAAATGCAAATGCAGCTACTGATGTTATTCTGGCTGCACTGTTTGACTTGACTGTAAGTTAGCCATTGTTGGCTAGCTAGCAAGCAAGGGATAAGAACATTACCAGCCAGCATGGCAATGGAACATTTAGAACGAACGGCTGTCCATAGATACAGAACAAAAAGACTGAACGACTGGGTCAGGTCTGGTCAATAGATAAAGAACAAAAAGTTGTGTCTGGCAACCGAGCTGATAGAATGAATTACCAGCCGGCTTGGGTAGCAACCCTAGATTTGTGTCGGGACTATATCTCGTAGAAGGATGACATAATATGAATAAATTCATCAAAATAACGTTTTTAATGAAAATATGTCAGTCATTATTTGAATATGTTGGTAACCTGTTGTATAAAAGTGATAATGCCATTGAAGCTGGTGTTTGGAAGATATATTGGCACGGTTCGTCTTGGGCCTAACAACACCCAATATATCCTCCAAACACCGGCTTCTCTGGCATTATCACTTAAATGTACAATCACAATCACTGGAGAACTAATAGGATGAGCTCCGTTCGAGACTATCTTATCAACGGAACCTGAAGAACTGTAATATCTTATATTTCTTGGAAACTTGGCTGAACAAAGACATGGATAATGTACAACTAGCTGGTTTTTCTATGCATCATTAGGACAGAACAGTAGTGATGGTGTCACGCCCTGACCTTCGAGAGCCTTTTTTATTCTCTATTTGATTAGGTCAGTGTGTGACTTGGGTGGGGAAAATCTATGTGTTCTATTTCTTTGTTGGCTGGGTATGGTTCCTAATCAGAGGTAGCTGTCTATCGTTGTCTCTGATTGGGGATCATACTTAGGCAGCCTGTATTCCACCTTAGTTTGTGGGATCTTGATTTTGTATAGGTGCTGTGTAGCCTGCAGAACTTTACGTTTGTTTTTGTATTTTGTTGTTTTTCGGTGCTCATTTTAAATAAAGTAAGATGTTCGCCTACCACGCTGCACCTTGGTCTCCTCATGCTAACGAACGTAACAGAAGATCCCACCACAAACGGACCAAGCAGCGTGGCCAGGAGGAGCAGACATCCTGGACATGGGGGGGATATCTTAGATGGTAAGGGATCCTGGACGGGAGGAGATACTGGTCGGAAGGGATCACCTTCCATGGGAGCAAACGGAGGCAGCGAGGGAGGAACAACGACGACACCGGGGTTCGCGTCCACAAAGACAGCCCAAAGGACAGCTCCCCAAAAATTTGGGGGGCACACGGGGTGGTCAGCGGTACCGAGGTGTGAACCAGAGACAACCTGGAAGGATGTAGAGAGGTGGTTGGTCGACCTAGGGAAAGTGCCAGGATTCAATAGAACAGTGCGATGAGGGATACCGGAGAACGGAGTTGGCAAGGAGTATGCGGCAACGTAGGCGTTTGGAGGAGCGTGTCACCAGTCCAGTGCAATCTGTGCCGGTCCCACGCATCAGGCCTCCAGTGCGCCTCCCCAGTCCGGTACATCCGGTGTCTCCTCCTCGTACTCACCCTGAAGTACGTGTCCCCAGTCCGGTACGTCCTGTGTCTTCTCCCCGCACTCGCCCTAATGTACGCCTCCACAGCCCAGTACGTCCTGTGCCACCTCCCTGGAATCGCCCTGAGGTGCGTGTCACCAGCCCAGTGTCACCTGTACCGGTCCCACGCATTAGGCCTCCAGTGCGCCTCCCCAGTCCAGTATGTCCTGTGCCTGCTCCTCGCGCTTGTCCTGAGGTGCGTAGCACCAGCCCGGTACCACCAGTGCCGGTCCCACGCCCCAAGCTTCCGGCGACAGTTCCCAGTCAAGAGCTTCCGGTGACAGTTCCCAGTCCAGAGCTTCCGGTGACGTTTCACAGTCCGGAACCTCCAACGACGGCCTAAGGTCCGGAACCTCCAATGACGGTCCACGGTCTGGAACCTCCAACGACGGTCCACGGTCCGGAACCTTCTGAGACGGTCCAAAGCCTCCAGTGGTGATCCATGGCCCGAAGCCTCCATTGACGATCCAAGGTTCGGAGTCTCCAGCGACGATATGCAGCCCAGAGCCCCCAGCGATTGTCGGCAGTCCAGAGCCTCCAGCGACGGTCTGCAGTCCCGAGTCCACGGCGACAATCTACGGTTCGAAGCACCGGCGACGATCGATGGTCCAGTTCCTCCGGCAACGATCCACGGTCCGGAGCCTCCGGCGACGATCCATGGTCCGGTTCTACGGAAGTGGATGGATCAGCGAACGGAGCGGGGTCTACGTCCCGAACCGGAGCCGCCACCGAGGCTAGATGCCCACCCGGACCCTCCCACATGGAGTCAGGTTTTGAGGCCGGAGTCCGCACCTTTGGCGGGGGGGTACTGTCACGCCCTGACCTTAGAGAGCCTTTTTTATTCTCTATTTGGTTAGGTTAGGGTGTGACTTGGGTGGGCAAATCTATGTGTTTTATTTCTTTGTTGGCCGGGCATGGTTCCCAATCTTAGAGGCTGCTGTCTATCGTTGTCTCTGATTGGGGATCATACTTAGGCAGCTTGTTTTCCACCTTAGATTGTGGGATCTTGATTTTGTATAGGTGCTGTGTAGCCTGCAGAACTTGTATTTTTTATTTTTTTTGTGTACATTTAAAATAAAGTAAGATGTTCGCCTACCACGCTGCACCTTGGTCTCCTCAGTCTAACGAACGTAACAGATGGGTAAGCTCAAGGGGGTGGTGTGCGTCTTTGTTAACAACAGCTGATGCGCAATCTCTAATATGAAGGAGTCGATTGACACACACACGTCACATGGTGACTTTATTTTGAATATTGAATAGCTCCATGTGTATTTATGCAAGACTTACCATTTCTTGTAGTCGCTGCAGGTCAATCCCCTAACGTTTGCGCCTATTCCATAACACGGAGCAATGAAAGCAGCCCTTTTCTACACGAGAGAATCCGGACGAGAAAATTGTCACGAAATCATCTGTAAAAACTAAACCGTGTGAGTTACAAACTAATATGTCACCAATATTGAAATAGTGTTTAATCTCACAACAGTTTTGGTGGTTGGCTCTACGACATCTCCAGACCGAACAGTTGGAGATTCAAAATAATATGTAACCGATACGGAACATAAAGGGGTCAGTTATTCTGCTGTACGATGCACACAAGTTTCATGGGAGTCGTCTGAAGGTAACCCAGTACCAGGCTGTAAAAGTGCATAAATTTAAAATTAAATTTTTTTAAAATTTGTAAAATTTGTAAAATTTGTTTTCTTATATCTCTCAGATCTGTGACAGATACTTCAAAACCTTGTTCCTTATGATACATTTTTTGACTGTCTGTTTTGCCTTTTATGAACATGTTATTCAACACGTTTCTATGGGCTACAGTGGCTACAAAGGCCAAATTCAATGTTTCATCAGACACATTTTTTATTTTTTTATTTACACTTACAGGGGTCCTAAAATTCAAATGAAAATAGCTAAATGCTACATTTTATGATCATAAAGCAATTCATTATGTTCGCTTAGTAGATATTGCAATCTAAGGGCTTAGGCCTAAAGGGAGTCTCGAGGTTCTGCACACCTGAGTTAGAATACCTCATGATAAGCTGTAGACCATACTATTTACCAAGAGAGTTCATGTATATTTTCCATTCAAACCGATACCACAAACCGATACTGGCACTAAGACCGCACTCAACGAGCTGTATAGGGCGATAAGCAAACAAGACAATGCTCATCCAGAGGCGAGGCGTCTAGCGACCAGTGATTGTAATGCAGGAAAACTGAAATCCGGCCTAGCGTCGTCCGTGTTAGGCCGGTAGGGATATCCTTGTCTTATCACGCACTAGCAACTCCTGTGGCGGGCTGGGAGCAGCGCACGCCGACCAGGTCGCTAGGTGCATAGTGCTTCCTCTGACACATTGGTGCGGCTGGCTTCCAGGTTGGATGAGCGCTGTGGTAAGAAGCAGTGCGGCTTGGTTGGGTTGTGTTTCGGAGGACGCATGACTCTCAACCTTCGTCTCTCCCGAGCCCATATGGGAGTTGTAGCGATGAGACAAGACAGTAACTACTAACAATTGGATACCACGAAATTGGGGAGAAAAAAGGGGGGTAAAAATAATATATATATTTTTAAATAATAACAAAAATATGACTGAAAATCCAGTGTCATTTTTTTCTATTTTCAGTCTTCTATTATTTAAAAAAAACTATTTTCTACATTGTAGAATAATAGTTTAGACAGTGAAGAACTATGAAATAACACATGGAATCATGTAGTACCCAAAAGTGTTAAGCAAACCAAAATATATTTTATATTTGAGATTCTTCAAATAGCCACCCTTTGCTTTGATGACAGCTTTGCACATTATTGGCATTCTCTCAACCAGCTTGATGAGGTAGTCACCTGGAATGCATTTCAATTAACCAATTCATATGTGAGTCGCCCCCAGCGTGAGTTATTTTCTGCACATGATGTTAGAACGTTCTCTCCATTCCGGAATGTGATTGTTACGCAGCAGTACATTTAATCCGCGCTGCCCTCAAACCAAGGCACACAGCCTGTTTTTATTTATATGCTTTTTTCAACTTGTAAATTTCAAATTATTTTCTAAGAACAGTTTGAATTGAGGTGTGTTCTGCCTCCTCATTCATTCACATCAAAGTAGTCATTTTTACTTTTGCGGACCAATTCATTTTTTAGACATTTCTGACCGGGTCAAAATTCCCCAAGCACTTCCCAAATGTTTGTGCAGTTCAAGTCTGCAGACATTTGAGCATCTCCCGTCCTGCACACACACGTGTTCACATCTTCCGTCTGTTGCCTGCACCGCAGTCATAGTTGTTTTCATTACTCATTGTCAGAATTTTAAAAAAATCTCCAGAATTTCCGCATTTGTGAGCTGTCTCCTTTTGAAAGACATTGCTAATGCTACAGCTTAGCTCACTAGCTACATTTATAAACAACAACACTGAATGGCTCAGAGTGGGAGTGAGAGTTTATGTGATTGACTGACGGCACGTGCAACTTGTATCAATAAATCACTACCAGAAATGTTTTGTGTGGTAATTATTGATATATTTACTGTTTTGTTCACGTTTTCAAGTACCGATGTTAAATCATGCATTCCGATACTTGCATAGATTGTAATGGACACATATTGTGTGTAAAATACTTTTGTGAAGGTTGTACTGATTCTGATGAGCTAAGCTAATTCCAGCTATGTGTGGAGCCATGTTTGTTGACATGTAATTCTGGGTTTCACGTAATTGTCTGTCAGACCAATGATGTCATAACAAAATGAGGTGAGTAATGGTTCCCTCATTTTTTGAAACCTTCAGGAAGTGAATGGTGGGATGTGAACGAATGGTAGACGACACACCCCTACAACACCAATTTGTAAGTCGCTCTGGATAAGAGCGTCTGCTAAATGTCTTAAATGTAAATGTAAAACATGCATAATATAAACAGACAAAACTCATCTTGTCTTCTCTTATTATCGAGCATGGCGGCTCGCTGAAACTAATCATCGTCGGATTTCTTCCGATTTCTAGAAAGTGTTACTCAATTATTTCGATCAATGGTGAGCTCACCTGTGATGTGATTAATTATAAATAGTAATTGCTATTAGCTCATTCATATTGTAGTTTATGTCAGCCGAAATGGTAAAAATTTGACCACTTGTGTTGCGTCAATCTTTCCTTAGTTAGCACTTGGACAAATGTAGCCTACATTTGGATGATTGTGTTATGCTATAGATACTTCTGTGAATATCTGAACATTGTATCCAAAAACAAACTGCTCACATTCTGGACATAACTTTGTAAGGACTGTGTTTGTGTAAATAGTTTTTGGAAGAAAAAAAAACGTGTTGGCCAGCTCAAATGCTGATTGTTGCGTCATTCGAAACTGGCCGTTCTAAATAAGCGTTCTAATCACACGGGTGTGATCGTACGCTTCAGGGACCACTGTAGAATGTTCACACCTGGGTGAAGGTACGTGTGAAAGGGTGTGCCTTGTTAACCTCTCTAGGGTATGTGGGATGCTAGCATCCCATCTGGCCAACATCCAGTGAGATTGCAGAGCACCAAATTCAAATCCAAACATATTTCACATAGGTTTAAAGATTAACTTCTTGTGAATCCAACCACAGTGTCAGATTTAAAAAAAAGCTTACGGCGACAGCATACCTTCCGATAATTTGAGAACATAGCCCAGTTGACAAATCATTACAAACAGTAACCAGCCAAGCAGAAGAGTTACAAAACTCAGAAATAGAGATAAAATGAATCCCTTACATTTGATGATCTTCATATAGTTGCACTCAGAAGACATTAATTTACTCAATAATTGTTGCTTTTGTTCGATAGTCTCTTTATATCCAAAAACCTCAATTTTGTTTGCGCACTTTCTTCAGTAATCCACAGGCTCAAACGCAGTCAAAACAGGCAGACAAAAAATCCAAATTGTATCTGTAAAGTTCATAGAAACAAGTTCAAACGATGTTTATATTTAACCTCAGGTTGTTTTTTAGCCTAAATGATCTATAATATTTCAACCAGACAATAACGTTGTCAATATAAAAGGTAAACAAGAAATGCACTCTCTCGGGATTGCGCATGAAAATGCTCTGTGACACGTCAGGGTCCACTCATTTAGACTGGTCCTACTCCCTCATTTATCAGAATACAAGCCTGAAACCATTTCTAAAGACTGTTGACATCTAGTGGAAGGTATAGGAACTGCAATTTGAGTCCTAAGTCAATGGATACTGTCATGGCATTAAATAGAAAACTACAAAACCAACAAAAAAAACTTCTTCCTGAATGAATTATTCTCAGGTTTTCACCTGCTTAATCAGTACTGGTATACTCACAGACACTATTTTAACAGTTTTGGGAACGTTAGAGTGTTTTCTATCCGAATCTACCAGTTATACGCATATCATCTCTTCTGGGCCCGAGTAGCAGGCCGTTTACAATGGGCATGCTTTTCATCCAAAATTCCGAATTGCTACCCCCTACCCTAGAGAAGTTAAAAGTAAATGCGTTTGAGCCAATCAGTTGTGTTGTGACAAGGTAGGGTTGATATACAGAAGATCGCCCTATTTGGTAAAAGACCGAGTCCATATTACGGCAAGAACATCTCAAATAAGCAAAGAGAAACGACAGTCCATCATTACTTTAAGACATGAAGGTCAGTCAATACGGAAAATGTCAAGAACTTGATGAAAATGTCAAGTCCCTGTGCCCAAGAACGCCAAAGTAACTTGTCCAAATTACTATCGGCCCATAGCACTCACACCTGTAGCCATGAAATGCTTTGAAAGTGTAGTCATGGCTTACATCAACGCCATCTTCCCAGACACATTGGATCCACTCCAATTTGCATATCGCCCCAACAGATCCACAGATGACGCAATCTCTATTGCACTCCACACTTCTCTTTTCCACTTTGCAAAAGGAAAACCTACGTGAGAATGCTGTTCATTGTCTACAGCTCAGCGTTCAACACCATAGTGCTCTCCACTCATCACTAAGCTAAGGACCCTGGGACTGAACACCTCCAACTGGATCCTGGACTTCCTGACGGGACACCCTCAGGTGGTGATGGGTAGGCAACAACAACAACGATTCTGTAATGACTTCCATAAGTTGAATGCTATTTTGGAATTTGATGCTTATCCCATGCCGAAAATAGATGAGTTGATTGAAAGACTGGGAAATGCCCAGCTCATCAGTACACTTGATCTAACCAAGGGGTATTGTCAGGTTCCTCTGACCCCGGCAGCTCTCGAGAAGATGGCATTCTCCACTCTACAGACGGGCTGTTCCAATATGTGAGACTGCCCTTTGGACTTCATGGAGCCCCTGCAATGTGTCAAAGTCTGATGGACCGCAATTTGCGGCCACAACAATCCTATGCTGCAGCCTAGCTGGACGATGTGATAATCCCGCAGTCACGTGGGAAGAGCACCTAATACGACTAACAGTGTACTAACGACCTTCGACAAGCAGGACTCACAGCCAACCCAAAGAAATGCATGCTGGGGTTAGGTGAAGCAAGAATCTGTGCTATTCCATAGATCTAGGGTTGATCAAACCACAAGAGAAGAAGGTTGCTGCGATCCAGGATTGGCCTCAACCAGTGAACAAGAAACAGGTAAGGGCTTTCCTGGGAATAACTGGTTGTTACAGACGTTTGATCAATCATTGCAGGAACCCTGTGTGACCTGACCCGGAAGGCCAAACTTGTCATGGTACAGTGGAACACTGCGGCCGAAGAGGCATTTCAACGGACAACGGCCTTATGCATGGCCTGTGTTGTATTCTATCAGAGGTTTCTAGAAACCTAGACACTGGAATTGGAGCTGTACTCTCGCAAGAAGTGGAGGGAGAGGAACATCCTGGGATGTACATTAGCTGTAAGTTGATCCCCCGCAAAACCAAATATGCAACAGTGGAGAAATTGTGTTTGGCAATCAAATGGGCTCTGAAGTCCTTGAAATTATATGTTCTGGACTGCAAGACTGCAGCAGAACAGCCACACCTGTCTCCAGTTGTAATTAGAGACTTAAACGGCAGACAGGTGAAACTAATCAGGGAACTCTACTTAACTGCGCCCTGGGTTTGCTTTCTTGGTCTGTCCCTTGACCCCGGCAGGTGAACGAGGAGGAGGCTGTTGGAGCGACTGAGCATAAGGTTGGAGAAGGAGGTTTACCGGAATAAGGGAACTGGAGATTTCAACACGGAGTGAACCCCCAAAGACGCAGAGTGGTACCTTCCACTGGTGACAACGTTTTGACTTTGTTTGAGTGTTGTATATCAGAAACGCTGCTGGTACCTGATTAGAAAAATAACCATGTAAACCCTTCACGTGGACTGGTGGTGTGTTTGTATGCGTAAACCCTGCCCTACTAAGAGCATGGTGCCGAAACTGCCACACTATGTACAACCATTTATCATCTAGCTCGTTGGTCATCTACATGTCGCTAGTTATTCATATACTTCAGTGGGGGCGGCAGAGGTGAGGATTGCGCATAATGTTTGTATTGGAGTAAATGGAATGGGGTTCATACCAATCCATTGACTCCATTCCAGCCATTATTATGAGCCCCTCCTCCCCTCAGCAGCCTCCACTGATATAGTTTTGTCTGTCATATTGAGGTATCTAGCTATAAGTTAATCTTGACCAGTCAAATGGATCGGTGTAAGCAATTATGGTAATTCAAAATGCCCTTTAACTAGGTGTCTTCGCTAGACAGACAGAGCGTGGAAGACCGACAGAAAGACAGCAGCGCAAATGTACTTAGACTTGAGTATTTCAACAACTCTTCTCTTCCAACTTGTTGGACAATCACACGTACCTACGAGGGAAGGATGGCCAGCCAGACAGGATGGTGATTTTTACTAAGGAGGAGAAGGGGGGCCGTGCTGACTGATACATGCTGGCCATTTTGAAGTGAAGCGCATGATTGCCAAAATCAACATACACTTATTCTGACAGGGAATTGTGGACAGCTGGGCAATTGAAATAACCTTTTGTTTTATTAAACATTCTATTATATCTGAAATTATGATTTCAATTAATGTTATATCAGAGAGCACACAATGTTTCAATTTGACAGTTTTTGCTTAAAGGTCAGCACCCTGTCTAGCTTGTCAGAAGTTTGAGAGGGCGACGACTGTGGCACCGGAATTGAAGCCCATCAAAGTTGTTTTCACCATGTGACATGATCGGTATGTGTCCAGAGTCAAATTTTGCCCTGATAAGTCATTTTTAATGGTTGATTTATTTGACCTCAGCAGAGTTCAATATTATTGTGTATCAGTAACCTTACAAATATGAACATCTACATTCTGTATGACACAGAAAAGGGTAAGAATAAAGTCATCTCTCTAACACATTAAATGTTAGGGGTGGACCTCATCGGACACTTCACGAAATCTAGGAATGGCAACAGCTGGTATCTGATGGCGACCGATCTCTTTACCATGTGGATGGAGGCAATACCCATTAAGGTCAGTAAAGGAGTACATGCTTAACTCTAAATTCCCTTCTGTAACCCATTAAAAAGGGTGGTTGGAACCAAAAATCGATTTTTGTTTTGTGTGATAGCCATCAAAGACAAGACTGGCGAGGCCACCTCCAAGGCGATGGCAGACATCTTATACACACACGGTTCTCCTGAGGTCATCTTGAGTGACCGAGGTCATGAACACTGGAACAAGGTACAGATCTTATGTTATATTCGGTCACCAATGATTTATTCATTTTTTACAATTAGTTTGTCTTGTTTTTCCATTGTACATAATCAAACATATTTCAATATCTTACATTGTCGCTTCCTAACCCCTCCTCCAGGTTTGGTGAATGGATCAACTAGAGCCTCAAGACTGCCATGGGCAAGTCCCTTGATTGATAGCAAAAAGGGTGGGCGAACAACCTGAAGGTAATTCTCTTTGCACACAACAACAGCATCCAGGCCTCCACGGATGGGAACCACAGCTGTTGACTGAGGTAAACAATGCAATTGTATATACAATTATTCCATATACTGAAGTCTTTCAAATGTGTGACTGACTTAGTGATGTTTGTCTATTGCTATTTTTGTAAAACCTACTTTCAGATCACTGAAACTCCACCTGATGTGGTGGAAGTTGTCGAACCAGATCAGAACGCCTTCAAGGACCACCTTCAGGCACGGGCTGAGGAGGATGTGGAGGTTTTTGACCAGGTAAAAATGATTGTCTGCTGTTTAATTTATTTTCTGTCCCTCCCAAGAGATATGTATTTGTAATATGAAATGTAATTGCATTTATTCCTGTTATCAATCAAGGTGAGACTGAACATCGACAAGGTGCAGGAGAAACAGGAGAGCTACCGGAACAGAATCAAGAAGAGGGACCAAGGGCTACTACATCCGGGTGAGTTACTTGGTTTGGAAGAAGGACAAAGGGAAGGCGAGACCTGGGAAGCTCTTAGCTGGGGTCACCATCTGTTAAGGTGAATATTAAAAAAATCTACCTCTCCAAATGACTTTAGGACCATCGATTGGCCGATCCCCCTAGGATGTATCCCATCCACCAGAACCAGTGAGTTCGGATCAGTCTGATTCTCTGTGCCCTGAGTCGGAGGGGGACCAGCTTGAGGTAGGCAATGTAAGATATTGAAATATGTTTGATTATGTACAAAAGTGTTAAAGTCTCCCTTTTATAACACTGCACTAATCTATCACATTTTCTCACAGTAAAGTGTAACCTGTGTTTGCTTGTTTGTCTGTCTCCTACCCTGTTCCCATTCACTCTGCTCCGATTCTCCACACCCTAGGAGTTCTGCCCAACACCCAGACGTGGATCCACCTGATGTCCTCCATTACCAACCACCTTCCAACTTTTCATTTACATCTACTGTTATTGTCATTATCTGCTAAGAGTTTTCTTGTCTATCATACTGGGCACATAATATGTGAGATACACAGATGAACTCAAAACACTGCAAACACTCAGAACAAAGTGAGCAGCAGTGCCTGGACTTTCCAGTCTCCCTCTTCTAGTCCCCTTTGAGACTGGCTGCCTGTTGAGAACAAGTGACAGGCAGAACCTCCCACTCACACAGCAACCACCTCCTCAATATTCCACACACCAGAATTCTGTATTTTAGTCTGATTACCATGTGAGTGTACAAAAATCTGTGAAAATTATTGTGTCACAACAGTACCAAAAATATAGAAGTTTGTATTAAAATCTTAAATATTGCCAGGTTGGGTTTCACAGGGTGTTCATAACAGTAAGTTGTACGGTATCCTTTGGTGGTATTTATTTGTTCTACATTATTCATTGTTGTATCCTTGGACCTACAATAGAAACATATATATTCAACCACAAGGGTGTACCAATGAGCTATGTGAGATAAAAATAATTATTTTCCTTCTCTCTGCATTGTTGGGAAAGACCTGAAAGTAAGCATGTCACTGTTTGCCACAATTTGTAAACAGGTGTGGACTATGAAAATGATTTGATTTATAGTGGTGTGCTGTTAGTCATCAGTGGTCCAATAAGTGACACAGTGAATGTCAATTACGGTTGGAGGGTAAGTGGCAATGACTAGTTACCACAGCCACCAAGTCATAATTATGGCTATACCCCATTTCTACAATTTATCTTAAAATATGATTTTAAACCTAACCTCATGCCTAACTCTTATGGGCAAACCCTGGCAACAATTGTGTTAAACAACTTCCTGGTCTCGATGACAACATGGAAACTGTGATGCTAAAAACACCTCACCATGACAAACGGGAAGTGCCTCAAAGTACTTGTCACTGCAATAGAGGTGTAACAAACACTCCCCCATTGCAACAACTCTGTATAAAACTCTCCGCTAATGGCCAAGAGAGTGCGAAATGAGCTAATGAGATTTTTACTTGTGTTTGTGTGTTATAATTGAGAGAGATTCTTTAGAACTTTAAGCTTTGATTCCAACTTGTGTTTGTTAGTGAGTTGGACTACTACATGAGCTACTAAGAATAGACAAACTTGTGCACCAAAGCTGGGTAAATGGTTTTATTTATTGAACCTTTATTTAACTAGGCAAGACAGTTAAGAAATTCATATTTACAATGACGGCCTACCTCTGCAAAACCCTAAACCGGACGACGATGGGCCAATTGCGCGCCGCTCTATGGGACTCCCAATCACAGCCGGTTGTGATACAGTCTGGAATCAAACCAGGTGCTGTAGTGACGACTATCACTAAGATGCAGTGCCTTAGACCACTGCGCCACTCAGGAGCCAAATGGTTGATCAGATGGGAAAACTGAGGATTGGTGGGACCGTAGATCAGTGATGTAAACTCAGCAAAAAAAGAAACGTCCTCTCACTGTCAACTGCGTTTATGTTCAGCAAACTTAACATGTAAATATTTGTATGAACATAAGATTCAACAACTGAGACATAAACGGAACAAGTTCCACAGACGTGACTAACAGAAATTGAATAATGTGTCCCTAAACCAAAGGGGGGTCAAAATCGAAACTAACAGTGAGTATCTGGTGTGGCCACCAGCTGCATTAAGTACTGCAGTGCATCTCCTCCTCATGGAATGCACCGGATTTGCCAGTTCCCACTCTTCCACCAAGGCACCTGCAAGTTCCCAGACATTTCTGGGGGGAATGGCCCTAGCCATCACCCTCCAAACAACAGGTCCCAGACGTGCTCAATAGGATTGAGATCCAGGCTCTTCACTGGCCATGGCAGAACACTGCCATCCTGTCTTGCAGGAAATCACACACAGAACGAGCAGTATGGCTGGTGGCATTGTCATGTATGAGGGTCATGTCAGGATGAGCCTGCAGGAAGGGTACCACATGAGGGAGGAGGATGTCTTCCCTGACGCGCACAGCGTTGAGATTGCCTGCAATGACAACAAACTCAGCCCGATGATGTTGTGACACACCGCCACAGACCATGACGGACCCTCCACCTCCAAATCGATCCCACTCCAGAGTACAGGCCTCTATGTAAACGCAAATCGGACAAATTGTTACCGGTGATGTCTGGTGAGGACCTGCCTTACAACAGGCCTACAAGCCCTCAGTCCAGCCTCTCTCAGCCTATTGCGGACAGTCTGAGCACTGATGGAGGGATTGTGCGTTCCTGGTGTAACTCGGGCAGTTGTTGTTGCCATCCTGTACCTGTCCCGCAGGTGTGATGTTCGGATGGTCCGATCCTATGCAGGTGTTGTTACACGTGCTCTGCCACTGCGTGGATGATCAGCTGTCCATCCTGTCTCCCTGTAGCACTGTCTTAGGCACCTCACAGTACGGACATTGATATTTATATTTATTGCCCTGGCCACATCTGCAGTCCTCATGCCTCCTTGCACCCTGGGCATCTTTCTTTTGGTGTTTTTCAGAGTCAGTAGAAAGGCCTCTTTAGTGTCCTAAGTTTTCATAACTGTGACCTTCATTGCATACCGTCTGTAAGCTGTTAGTGTCTTAACAACAGTTCCACAGTTCCACAGGTGCATGTTCATTAATTGTTTATGGCTCATTGAACAAGCATGGGAAACAGTGTTTAAACCCTTTACAATGAAGATCTTGAAGTTATTTGGATTTGGATTTTTACAAATTATCTTTGAAAGGCAGGGTCCTGAAAAAGGGACGTGGCTGAGTTAAGTTGACAAGCCACTGACAGCGGTGACAACAGATACTCGAAACAGACATATTTTTGCCTCTAAAAATAAAAGTTCAATGCAAACATTTGTAAAACATGGAAAACTATAAATATACCAACTATCAGATCTTTCAGCACTCTGACGGAGTGGACGTTAGACAAAAATCTGAGTTGATGTTTTATGTAGATTTTTCTTATCTGTGGCATACACAGTAGCAATTTAGTTTTTCTTCAGTTGCTTTATGACTCTTAAACCTAATTAAATGTAACATATTTTAACCAAAATTCATATTCTATTAGTGATTCCAATATTATAATATTATAAATTCCCCTAAATGTACATTTTAAACTCAAATAATGCAACAGAATATATTTTTTTCAACTAGAAAAATAATGTTTCCCTGCCGGACAACGATTGTCCTGACATTCAAGCAAATTTCCTGTAATAGAAAAACAAGTAATTCATGGCTTATGAGGTGTTCATATACTTTTTGGGGGGCCCAACCTCCGGGGGAACCTCACCGCCAGTGTCTACTGACCATGGTTGCGTAGCAACTACTCAATTTCTTTAAAGAGATAGGCAGTTACACACACACACTATAAAAAGTGTGTGTGTGTGTGTGTGTGTGTGTGTGTGTATTACTCCAATTCTCTGGGAGGACGGAGGCCCAAATAAGGGGTCTTAGCTTTCACCTGGATTCATCTGGTCAGTCTATGTCATTGAAAGAGTTCCTCATGTTTTATACACTCAGTGTAGAGCAGATATATATAGGTAACTTCCAAAATAATGGAAACACTTGAGTGAATGAGGGGTACAAATTATATTGAAAACAGGTGCTTCCACACAGATGTGGTTCCTGAGTTAATTCATCAATTAACATCCTATCATGTTTAGGATTATGTATACAAATGCTGGGTAGGCCATAATTTTGGCTACCATGGCTATGCTCCCATAGGATGGCAATGCCCCTATCCACAGGGAACGAGTGGTCACTGAATGGTTTGATGAGCATGGAAACGATGTAAACCATATGCCATGGCCTTCTCAATCACCAGATCTCAACCCAATTGAACAATTATGGAGGGCACATGGGACAGCGTTTGAGAGAGAGAGAGCGAGCGCGAGAGCGAGAGAGAGAATCATGAGAAATGAGAGCTGTGTCTGGTCTCTGCCCCACTCCACTCCAGACAGGATGAGAGAGAGAAAGAGAGAAACAAAAAGAGAGCAAAAGCGAGAGGGAGAGATAGAGAGAGAGGGAGAACGATAGCGAGAGAGAGACAGATAAGTTAGACAGTAGGGTGGTGTCAGCACTGTGTTACTGAGCAAACCAAACACAACCTTGCTGTTGGACACAAGGACTTTTTTAAATGAAGTAATTAAACATACATCGATTGAATGGAGCGCAAAGTAACCACCAAGGACAGTCAGTCACACACACTGAGCTTCTGTTGGACCACAGCAATGTGTGTCTTGAGCAGTGTAAGTGTGTGTGTCTTTCTGCTTCAACTTGGCGTGTGTGTGTGTGTATGTGTGCCCCTCCCTGGCTCATCTTATCCAAAGTTCATGTGTGTTCAGCTGTGTGTTTGTGTCTCTGTGTGTCTGTCTGTCTGTCTGTGTTCTCTGAGCTCACCTTGGCAGGCGGTCTTGAAGCTAAAGGACTGAAAGCCCCCAGTGAGGGCGGAGGAGTCAATGACGTCCACACCGTACTCGCTCTGGTTCCTCCGGTAGAGGGTCACTGCCACAATCAACACCACCACAGTCACCACCCCTGCCGCCAGGCCCGAATACAGCGCTACGTCACTGCTAACCTCCAGACCTGGGAGAGAGAGCGAGAGACACTTTAATCAGAGTAGAAACATCAGAGAAAAAGACAAGGTATCAACTCAGAGCTATATTCAGAAGGTCATATTATAATAGTGTTATATGGGCCTAATGATGGTAGGGTCAAGTAAAGTGGCATCTATATTTCTTGCTATACTGGCCAGACCAACACAGCTTTCACTGCTGCACAAAGTTTGCACCTCATTTTAAAATATGTTGAATTAAAACGCTTTGGGAGAGGCACAGTAAAGTCATGTTCACCCAAAACTTTCACAGTAACCTCTCTAAATGCGCTTCTCCTGAAAACTTCTAAGGTACAACTGAAAAGTTTCTAGCAGGAGTTATTTTTGGGCAGAACCATTCCAGGTTTAAACCTGCTTCCTTCTGTGGCATATTGTTCTCCATTTCCTGTCTCCTCACTCCGCTGTGCTGCGGTATTTCCCCCCACTGCATCCAGTTAATGCACTAATGAGGAAGCTTGCTAGGAAAGTCGTCCTAATCACCCCAGCACCTGACTGGTGGCAGACACACACATATATGCACACACACATACAGTGGGGCAAAAAAGTATTTAGTCAGCTACCAATTGTGCAAGTTCTCCCACTTAAAAAGATGAGAGGCCTGCAGGATTTGAGTCCCTGGTGGCGTAGTGTGTTACTGATGGTAGGCTTTGTTACTTTGGTCCCAGCTCTCTGCAGGTCATTCACTAGGTCCCCCCGTGTGGTTCTGGGATTTTTGCTCACCGTTCTTGTGATCATTTTGACCCCACGGGGTGAGATCTTGCGTGGAGCCCCAGATCGAGCGAGATTATCAGTGGTCTTGTATGTCTTCCATTTCCTAATAATTTCTCCCACAGTTGATTTCTTCAAACCAAGCTGCTTACCTATTGCAGATTCAGTCTTCCCAGCCTGGTGCAGGTCGACAATTTTGTTTCTGGTGTCCTTTGACAGCTCTTTTGTCTTGGCCATAGTGGAGTTTGGTGTGTGACTGTTTGAATCAATTGGTGGCTGACTAAATACTTTTTTCCCCACTGTATGCACATGCACACAACTAGGATTCTAATCAAGCCCAGCACCTGACTGTCAAAAGGCTGTTTCGCTCTGGCATCACTCGGAAGGCCCTTAGCGCTCTACTGGGATATTGTGTCGGGCGTTCACTCACTGCTCTAGAATATAGAGAAAGACTGGGCAATTCAAGAGGCATCTATGACATTTATGTCAAAACATTTTCTTTGCACCAATGTCATTATAAATAATATAGCATTAATCTTTCTATTGTTCTCTGCAAAATTACCCTAATATACTTGTACTTGACAGTGTTGATGAAGTAAGAACATTAATTTGCTGTGACCGTTGCTAGTTTAGACCGCGCCGCTCTTGGTTGTAGCTCTTCATATTTGGCGTTGGGAGATGTGGAGTAGTTTCCGCAGGTTGGACCAGCCAAAATAATCATGTTTCCCCTGCCATTTTCATCTCCAGATCCTCGGCTTTCATTTACTTAGATTGGCTACAGTATATTGGCGATCAATATACGTTGAGAGGGGCCAGTTTCATCGTAGCGCTTGATGTTTTTTTGCGACTGCACTTGAAGAAACTTTAAAAGTTCTCGAAATGTTCCGCATTGACTGACTCATCTCTTAATGTAATGATGGACTGTCGTTTGTCTTTGCTTATCTGAGCTGTTCTTGCCATAATATGGACTTGGTCTTTTACCAAATAGGGCTGTGCTGTTTACCACCCCTACCTTGTCACAACACAACTGATTGGCTCATATGCATTCCAGGTGACTACCTCATGAAGCTGGTTGAGAGAATGCCAAGAGTGTGCAAAGCTGTCATCAAGGCAAATGGTGGCTACTTTGAAGAATTTCAACACTGTAAAAATGTTTTCATTACTACATGATTCCATATGTGTTATTTCATAGTTTTGATGTCTTCCCTATTATTCTACAATTTAGATAATAGTAAAAATAAAGAAAAACCCTTGAATGAGTAGGTGTGTTCAAACTTTTGACAGGTACTGTGTATGGTAGAGACATAGGGTTTGAACTATTGTTTTTCTGACGTAATTCTCTATTGATTTGTATAAACCTTGAATGAATTAATGATTTTATGGGTGAACACCCTATATGGTGACAAGACCAGTTCATTAAATTAGCTCATCTGCAATGATTATGCTGTATCTGGTCTCACCAGTACACCACAACAGATTTAAAAAAAAGTTTGTGTGTGTGTGTGTAAAGGGAAGCACTGCTGGCTTAGCTTGTTCTCCAAAGATAATGAGATCTGCACAGGAACAGAACTGAGAAAATCACTAAGAAGACTGAAGCTCCAAGAAAAGGAGCATTTGCCAAAATATGCAAAAGAGGCATTAGCAGCTAAAAGTGGCAGGTTAATTGGGGGCTCGCTAAGTTTTGGCAGACTGGCTGCATCTTTTTCCCTCACTCCCACAAAGAAGAAAACAAAACTAAAACTGTGACAGTTGTGGTGTCACAAGTAAAAATGGGACAGCTGTGGTGTCACAAGTAATTAGCATTAAAATAGCATTTTATGATTAAGATCATTATTTTGATGGTGTTCATCATGACAATAAGTTTTCTTATATAGGTTGTTGTCAATAAAAACACACAATAAGGTGCACAGCGTTCGATTTGCCTGCTGGGGGACAAGGAGATCCCAGCTCTGCTAAAACCATTCACAACTGCATGCCATCTTCAAATTATTGTTTCATAAATGTTAACTATTTGATTGTAGACCTCTCAAAGGCCCTGCCTCGCAGTGCTAGCTGTGCCAATAGAGATTCTGGGTCCAGGCTCTGCCACAGCCGTCCGTGACCCGGAGACCCATGGGGCGGCGCACAATTGGCCCAGCGTCGTCCGTGTTAGGGGAAGGTTTGGCCGGCAGGGATGTCCTTGTCCCATCGCGCACTAGCGACTCGTGTGGCGGGCCGGGCACAGTGGATACTGACACGGTCGCCAGGTGTACGGTGTTTCCTCCGACACATTGGTGCGGCTGGTTTCCGGGTTGGGTGGGCACTGTGTCAAGAAGCAGTGTGCCTTGGCCGGGTTGTGTTTCGGAGGAAGCACAGGTCTCTCGACCTTCGCCTTTCCCGAGTCCGTACTTGGTACGTCCAACGTAATTGGATACCACGAAATTGGGGAGAAAAAGGGGTACATTTTTTTAAATTAAATAAATAATTAATAAGAATAATCATATTTGGTTGTAATATCATCCCCTCTCAAAAAGCATAAATCAGAAATACACAGTTCCGATTCCTCCATGCAAGACAATTGCGCCCATTTACAGTCGCTCTATCATCAGAGTTATACAGCAGTAACTGCATCAATTGATCATGTCACTTCAGATACGTGAGGGTAGCCTGACAATGTCTCTCAATATTGGCCACCATTAACTGGATATTTGAGTGATCAAATGAACTATACCTGACAGCTATGGTTTAGGTTATTTCCCATCCTTTGTGGGCTCTGCCTGTCAAGCAGCAGAAGGGCGCGTTTGAGGATGTACTGTTTGTTAGCTGGTAATGTTAACAAGCTACCGGTAGAAACTTTGTGCAGTTGGCTGAACATAGTGGTAAGTAGACCCATTTTAATTGAGGAAACCACATTGACGGTGTAGTTAATAACGATAGGATAATGATGCTGGTGGAAAGATAATGTTCAATATTGGTTGACATGATCATGCTTGTGGGAATAATGGATCTGGATCATGATGTTGGAGAGTTGTGTCTGTGAGAAGTGGCATGACAACATATAATGTCTGTTAGAGCAGAGTAGCCATAGTGGTTTTAGTGTGCTACATTGTGCTCTAAAGCAGGATGGTGGTTGGGGAGAACTCACCCCGTGGCTTGGCGTCGTGTAGCAGCTTTCGATCTGCAAAGACACAGAGGAACCGTGTCATTTCACTTCTACTTGGATGGAATAATACAGGATGTAACCTGTAGTCGTTTTACAATAAGCACCCTTAAGTGTGCGCATGTACACAATGTGTGTGTGTGTGTGTGTCGTGGTAGTGAGATTGGCCCAGTGATAATACTCTTTATGACACAGGGAGTGTATGTGTGTGCGCGCACGTGTGTACATGCCCAAATGTGATCCCGATCACAATGTGTGTGTTTTACGGCAGGTAGTGAGATCGCCTCGGGTGATAGGATTTTCCATCACCCAGGGATGTGTGAGTGCGTGTGGATATTGGCGTGACAAACATCAGGCTGATTGTCTCCCTTAGGGAGGACGAGAATGTATGGAGGGTTAAAAAAGGACTTGAGAAAATATGGGCAGCGGGAGAATTAAGAAATAAGTATGGATCCAGTATGGATCCATCCAGTGTGTGGATTATGAACTCATGAGACAAGCTCCCCTGTATGTAACAGAAGGCAAACTTGGGGGGGGGGCTCTAAGTTAATCATTCTCCTATTTTCTCATTTGTACTTGCGTCCAATATTTCAGCCCATTTTCAGGTGCTCTCACTTTTCTTTTGACAGAAAAAGGTCCATTTGTCAGCCCAAACCCATACATTAATTCAGGCTAATGGAGTGTAGGCCTCATGAACATCCCTCAATGTCATTACACTGTTTGGTGTTTTATAACTAACGTGCACTGTTTGGATGCTGGAATTATTTGGGAGTGGACTGTATTATGAACGTGCGCAGGTAGCCTACCTTTTGAAGTGACAATCAGATGACAATCAACATGACTGGTTGTGTTCATGCACCAATAAAAGGTAAGACATTCTTACTGTTGAAATACATGTCTTAACTTAGGCCCATAAAACGTTTTACTTTTTCTTTTAAATACAAAATACAAATACTAAGTCCCCTGAGAAAAAAGCCCTGGAATGTCACGATATAATTGAAACTCTGCTTTCATCCCATGCTGCCAAACCACTGTATGTGGGTCACTGCTTATGGCAGCACTAAGGAACTAAGGATGGATTTGTCCACAGCACTGCTGGTGTTGCAATTGGAAACGAGCCAGCCAATAGAAGACTACTTTGTCTTTGGCAATGTTTTAATTCTCAACAAAATAAGTGTGGCATTGACGATGATGATGACGATGATGATGATCCCCTAAGAGGAACATTCTGCCGATCACAAAGACGACGACGGTGAAGATTATAATGAAGATTTGAACGATGACAATATCTACCAGGTGAAGCTGCATGTGACGTTACTCACTCTGAGTGCAGAGGCCCCCGGTGCAGTTATCTGTTCCCAGGGCGGCCCCGTTGCAAAGCCTGCCTCCATGTTTAGGCTCCGGGGCTGTACATTCTCTGCTGCGCTGCCTCGAACACTCCGCACTGCACACCGTCCAATCTGTCCACTCTCCCCAGCCACCATCCACTGAGAGAGAAGGTCAACAAAAAAATACACGCTTAATACAGACAAGTAAACACACACACACACACGCGCACAAACACAGAGAGAGAGAGAAACACACAGAGCCTTAGACCCAACACATATCATACATTCCTAGAGTTAGCAAACAGCTGAGGGGAACATAATTGCACCCCCATATGGAACTTGCCGATAGAGCACATACAATGGACCAGCGCTATAGCCCACCAAACAAAAGCCCCTCTTCTTTCTCTCCAGGGACGGCATTAGAAATAATAGCATGTTATGTCCTATCCTGGTGACAGTTTTCTTTTTTGTCTTGTTCCATCAAGTCTCCTTCGCCACCTTACCAATTCCATAGGTTTTCAAGGTTTCCCTTTGCCTCGCTAATCTAAATGCAAATGCTGTGTTTGCAGACTGGCTGGGACTCACAGGGGGAGAAAGTCTTGTGGAAGAGAGAGAGAGAGAGTTGAGAGAAAGGGGAAGAGAGAGAACAAGAGAGAGGACGAGAGAGAGAGAAAAAGAGAAAAAGAGAGAGGCTTATGGAAGAGAAAGAGAGGAAAGAGACAGAAAGAGAGAGAGAGAGCGAGAGAGATAGAGAATAAGAGAGGGAGAGAATGAGAGGGAGGAGGAGAGAGAGAAGAGTGGTTGAGATGGCCCTTTTCTCCAACACGTTTCCCTGGTGATTGGTACGGTGGTCTGAAACCATACATTTCACCGCATGCAGAGGAACACTTGGACAGTGCTGATTAGACAGCTGCTCTGATAACGAGCACCACTCTCTCTCTCTCTTGCTCTGTCTTTCTTTCTTTCACTTGCTCTGTAATATTGCTATTCTAAACCCTTCTGTTGTTAACTATCCTGCACTCAAGGTCCTTTTCTCTGTCTCCCTTTTCTCTTTCTCCATTTTCTCTGTCTCCCTTTTCTCTTTCTCCATTTTCTCTTTCTTATCCTTTTCTTTTCAAGTTTCAAGTCCTATTGTCACATGCTCAAGCCTTTCTTGCAAGCTATTTCCCAACAATGCAGTACTCAATGTCAGCCGTACAATACAATTCAAGTAGAACAAAAACAACCGAGAAATAGAAATAAGAAGAACACGAGAAAGTAAGTAAAGCTATACACAGGGTCAGTTCCAGGGTCAGAGCCAATACCATATTTACATATTTAAATGTACATTGTACAGGTAAATATGTCTAGCTGTATGGTGATTAGGCATCAACATATACAGTTGAAGTTGGAAGTTTACATACACTTAGGTTGGAGTCATTAAAACTCGTTTTTCAACCACTCCACAAATTTCTTGCTAACAAACTTGGCAAGTCGGTTCGGACATCTACTTTGTGCAGGACACAAGTCATTGTTTTCAGACAGATTATTTCACTTATAATTCAAGGTATTCCAGCTGGTCAGAAGATTACCTACACTAAATTGACTGTGCCTTTAAAAGCTTGGAAAATTTGCATGGAATAGGCTTAATTTCTCAGAACAAGAATAGACTGACGAGGTTCAGAAGAAAGTTCTTTGTTTATGGCCATTTTGAGCCTGTAATCAAACCCACAAATGCTGACGCCCCAGATACTCAACTCGTCTAAAGGCCAGTTTCACTGCTTCTTTAATCAGAACAACAGTTTTCAGCTGTGCTAACATAATTGCAAAATGGTTTTCTAATGATCAATTAGCCTTTTAAAATGATAATCTTGGCTTAGCTAACACAACGTGCTAGTGGAACACAGCAGTGATGGTTGCTGATAATGGGCCTCCGTACGCCTATGTAGATATTTCACTAAAATTCAGCCATTTCCAGCTACAATAGTCATTTACAAAATGTCTACACTGTATTTCGGATCAATTTTTTCTTTCAAAATCAAGGACATTTCTAAGTGACTTTTGAACGGTGGTGTATATATCAGGGTCAATGCAGATAGTCTGTTTAGACATTTAGTTAGCAATTTGCAGTCTTATGGGGATAGAAGCTGTTCAGGAGCCTGTTGGTGTCAGACTTGATGCTCCGGTACCGTTGGCCGTGCGGAAGCAGAGAGAACAGTCTATCGCTGGTTGGGTGGCTGGAGTCTTTTTCTGGTTCTTTCCTTTCTTACCGCATGATATTCTTTATCCATGTTTTTTTTCTCTCTCTCTGTCTCCCTCCATCTCTATCTCTCTCTCTCTCCATCTCTCTCTCTCTCTCCATCTCTCTCTCTCTCTCCATATCGCTCTCCATCTCTCTCTCTCTCTCATCTCTCTCTCTCTCTCCATCTCTCTCTCTCTCTCTCTCTCTCCATCTCTCTCGCTCTCTCTCCATCTCTCTCGCTCTCTCTCCATCTCTCTCGATCTCTCTCGCTCTCTCTCCATCTCTCTCGGAGGGGAGAAATGGGGTCAGACGATGAAAGCGGTTTATGAAAGCGGTTTGGAGGGAAATGATCCTAACAGCAGCAGGGGAGCCCACCTCCTCCTTGGAGAGGAGTGCTGTCATAATACAGATTGTTTTGGCAAATAATGCAACCTTACAACAAACATATCCCCCTCCCAGACAGTCAATAGAATGAGAACAGACAGACAGATAGATAGACAAACAGACCTGGGCAGAGGGCATTACAGGTACTCTTCTGGACAGACATGCCCTCGCAGAAGGTGCCCCCGTTGAGAGGGGCGGGGTTGGTGCAGGTACGGGAGCGTTTCTGGACCCCTCGCCCACAGCGCACGTTACAGGCGGACCAGTCTGTCCACAATGACCACCCTCCGTTCACTGGAGAGATGGACAAAGGTGTAGAAGGAGGGAGGAAGTAGAGGGAGAGATGGAAAATAGGCAAAGGAGATGGGAAGGAGGTCGAAGGAGAAGGATAGAAGGAGAGAGAGAAGAACAGGCAGAGAAAAAGAGAGGGGGGGAAAAGGAGAGAGGCATGTAAAATGTAACATGACAGCAGAGTATTGGGCGGGAAGAGTAAAAAACCTCCACACACAACTAACTGCCTAAAACACTGGAGTGTGACAGGCCAAGAAACCAAAGGCATGTCAGAGAGCTCTCTCTCTCTCTCGCTCTCTCTCTGATGTGCTAGGCTCAAAAGAAGCTGAGTGATTGACTGATTATGAGTCCATTGATCATCATTCATCGTCAGACAGGAAACAAATGTCAGTGTGAGAACACATTACTCCACTACATCTGTCTGTCTGTCTGTAGGCTCTCTCTCCCAGCAGGGCCTCCAGGCTCATCATTAACATGACAGGTAGTCAGGCACTATATATACAAATAGTCAGGCACTATATATACAAATGTATGTGGACACCAATTAAAATGAGTGGATTCGACTATTTCAGCCACACCCATTGCTGACAGGTGTATAAAATAGAGCACACAGCCATGCAATCTCCATAGACAAACATTGGCAGTAGAATGGCCTTACTGAAGAGCTCAGTGACTTTCAACATGGCTCCGTCATAGGAAGCCCACTTTCCAACAAGTCAGTTCATCAAATGTCTGCCCTGCTGGAGCTGCCCCGGTCAACTGTAAGTGCTGCTATTGTGAAGTGAAAATGTCTAGGAGCAACAACGGCTCAGCAGTAAAGTGGTAGAACTGTTCGTTGGGAGCTTCTTGAAATGGGGTTCCATGGCTGAGCAGCCTCACACAAGCCTAAGATCACCATGCACAATGCAAAGCGTCGGCTGAAGTGGTGTAAAGCTCGCCGCCATTGGACTCTGGAGCAATGAAAACATGTTCTCTGGAGTGATGAATCACGCTTCCATATCTGGCAGTCCGACAGAAGAATCTGGGTTTGGCGGATGCCAGGAGAATGCTACCTGCCCCAATGCATAATGCCAACTGTAAAGTTTGGTGTAGGAGGAATAATGGTCTGGGGCTGTTTTTCATGGTTCGGGCCCCTTAGTTCAAGTGAAGGTAAATCTTAATGCTACAGCATACAATGACATTTTAGACATTTCTTGGCTTCCAACTTTGTGGCAACAGTTTGGGGAAGGCCCTTTCCTGTTTCAGCATGGTCCATACAGAAATGGTTTGTCGAGATCGGCGTGGAAGAACTTGACTGGCCTACACAGAGCCCTAACCTCAACCCCATCAAACACCTTTGGGATGAATTGGAACACAGACTGCGAGCCAGGCGTAATCGTCGAACATCAGTGCCCGACCTCACTAATACTCATGGCTGAATGGAAGCAAGTCCTCGCAGCAATGTTCCAACATCTAGAGGAAAGCCTTCCAAGAAGAGTGGAGGCTGTTCTAGCAGCAAAGGGCAGACCAACTCCATATTAATGCCCATGATTTTGGAGTGAGATGTTTGACAACCTTTTGGCCAAGTAGTTTAGCTACACAGATGACTGATAGGCCTCAACAGGTTCTGTGTATAGACAAAAACAGTAGCTGGATTTCCAGCTGTCGGTGTGGTGATTTGGTCTCATTGACACAGAGGAGGAGGTTTTGAACTAGCAAAGTGGGTTTGCGAGAGGAATTGAATAAATAAGAGAAGAGGAAAAAAAATATAATATTCAGAGATGTTTCATGAGGTTTAATTAATTAGATTTTATCGTTGTCTTTCTGTTCACACAGTCCTGTAGAGTTATGATAGGTGCTATTTGGTTCCTATCACTCTTTCCTTCCTTCCTACAGTACGAGCCTGCGAAAGCACAAGCAACAGAGAATCCTAGCCTCCAGGAAGCTAGCAGGCACGCAGCTGTGGAGTTTTGACAGCTTATGTCAAAGCCTTCCCGATGTCTTGAAACGTCTCGTTGTGTTTAAGCTCAACCAGCAACCAAGTTGCTCATCACATTCCCGTCACAGGATGGAACATAACACCAAGACATGTCAGCTTCTGACTGCTATTAACACCTACTGCTGTCTGCTGCCTATGAGAGACTGATTGGAGTAAATGAATTGACAGAAGGCCAGAAAACATCTTCTTCAGATACATGTCAAGAGAAAGGAGATGCTAACAATGTGAAAATGCATGTGGAACGTACCTATGCAGGTACATTAAAAGAAAGAAGAAGACAAATACATGTGATGTGAATGATGCTACGGCGAATGACGGAAAAATTCAAAGGCTGAGTGTAAAATAGGAGAGAGAATACAAGGGATGCTGTTTGCAAGGAAAATTCTCACATAATATCCATTCATTGTGTGTCAAAATAGGACAACTCTGTATGGTTTATTTGTTGTACTTTGTGTCTGACTACACTGTGACTTAGTGAAACAATTGAGCACCCCTTAAAAATCAAGCTGCTCTTGATTGAGCTTGTCTTTGTGCAATGGACCTAATTAGAATAGTCCCAAAAGGGGCCTCCCGGGTGGTGCAGTGGTTATGGGTGCTGTACTGCAGCGCCAGCTGTGCCATCGGAGACTCTGGGTTCGCGCTCAGGCTCTGTCGTAACCGGCCGCGACGCACAATTGGCCTAGCGTCATCCGGGTTAGGGAGGGCTTGGCCGGTAGGGATGTCCCTGTCTCATCGCGCACCAGCGACTCCTGTGGCGGGCCGGGTGCAGTGCGCGCTAACCAAGGTTGCCAGGTGCACGGCGTTTCCTCCGAAACATTGGTGCGGCTGGCTTCCGGGTTGGATGCGCGCTGTGTTAAGAAGCAGTGCGGCTTGGTTGGGTTGTGTATCGGAGGACGCATGACTTTCAACCTTTGTTTCTCCCGAGCCCGTACGGGAGTTGTAGCGATGAGACAAGACAGTAGCTACTAAAAACAATTGGATACCATGAAATTGGGGAGAAAAAGGGGGAAAATTCAAAAAGGAATAGTCCAAAAAGTGAAAATGCTGTCTGTCTCTCAAGACTGACTCAATCAAATGCTCAAAGTAATCGAAATAAAGGGTATATAAGGCCTGCTGCATAGGGAAAGGTAGTATTCATTAGGTACGAAATAGAATAAAGCAGACAGAAACAAGGACGGGCTACCTGAAGTTGTCCAATAAGAAACGCTAATTGCACAATGTTTTGAAATATTTTGCTACGGTGTATCCTAATGAATACAATCCAGTTGTCTTACCAAATACGACCACAGTGGCGGTGAGGCTGCGTCTCTTGGCCACGATGTTGCTGGCCAGACATGTGTAGTTTCCCGAGTCAGACAAACGCGCCTTCTGGATGATCAGGTTGTGGTCCGCCCGCGTGTCGATATTCCCATCCGAGCCCACCGGCTCCTCATTCTTCAACCACTCCACCTAGAACAACAGAGATTAATAAGGAGTGAGGCTGCCATTGGTCAAAATCAGAAATCCACCAATCAGAATGAAGAATGGGAGTGAGGCTGCTAAAAAGGTACATTTGAAATAATTCTTGCACAGGTTTGGAGTAACATTGTAAACTAAATATTTCCTAATGACTCACCCTGAATTTAATGTCAATGCTCTATCGATCACTACATACATATAATTCACTGGCCCGAAGTAGGCGTTCCAACCCTCACTATTAGAATCAGCCTATGTAAGCAACTCCCATCAACCAATCAGAGGGATTCCCAGCCCCCCCTCAACCAATCAAAGCAAAGCTCTCAGCAGGGTCACTCACTCCAACCATTAGCAATTCAGAAGCCATGTTGCGAGCGAAAGTAATTAGGAATTACAAACTAAACTAACGCTCCACTGATGCTTCCCTATATCGCATGGCTGGCCCAGTAAATTGAAATGAATGTGCCTTTGGGTGGAGGTGCTCAATGAGAGCGACTAGCCAGGGCATTTGGGAGCAAAGCTTGATTTATGACTGTGTGTTTGACGAAAAAAACAATTCTCCTCACCCCACTGGGAGCCCTATTGGTGTGTGTGTCCATTTGCCAGTGGAATACCAGAACCACCAATAACAGACAACCTCAGAGATTGCTTTGCTCTTTGGTAATGCCCCCAATAGACAAATGCGAGCAGAGAAATCCATAAATCACCAGTCATGTCACAAGTGGCTTTTTTTCTCTCCCTTTGATGGCCAGAGAAGTCTTTCATCATGTGCTTTTAATTTCACTCTTTTCACAGTTCTGCTCCAGAGCGCCAAGAGAAACTAAGCTGGTGGCCCTTCTCTCCACACAATCGTTCCTGGCCTTTAATGACTAATCAACCCCCACGTTGCATTTCCAACTACATTCTCCAGCACTGCTACCAACGACATGTACTCAACAGAGGGGATCTGTCTGTCTGTCTGTCTGTCTGTCTGTCTGTCTGTCTGTCTGTCTGTGCAGTGATTTGCATTCTGTGGTGGCAGTCCCGGAGTCTGGCTGTTGGGGTTGGTTGGGAGTGGAGGATACGGAGACTGTGATAAGGATGTAGGGACATAAAGGCACATCATTTGCCACATTTGTTCCAATTAGAATGCATCAAGTAGCACTGGGTTGAGCCATGTCCACTCTGAGGTGTGTGTGTATATGAAGTGTGTGATCGAGTGATTGCACATAATGAAGGTTTGTGTGTGTGTGTGTTGACAAGTGTCTGATGCAGTCTCCCCAAGTTGATTTTCTCTTAAACCGTAACAAAACATTTTAATTGGTGAAGCACATGTCTTAAGCTGAAGGTGCAAACAAAATAGAACACACATATGTAATGGAAAGGCTTTATACATTAATTAAAAGTTGCCTAATTCATGGCCTCGGTCTCCCACAACCATCTGTTAGTCTTGTGTCTGTTCCGTCTGGACAAACTGATACTGACAGTGTGGCAGTCTGTCTTGATAACCCATCTCGTTTGACTGGTCAGACTGTTCTCAAGTGTGTCACGGTACAGGGTTGTGCCATATCTACTGGTGTCATGACAGGAGCGAGCCAGCAGGGAGCGGGGAGACTGGCACGCGGTATTTAGGCATTGATATTTATTGTGACGGTTTGAAGCTGCTCCAAATTGCAGAGATGAAAAAGTTGACATCCGTGGCAGCGCCCCGCGCCCCTCATTTGCAGAGAATTAACCAAAGGAGCCAGAGTTACTACTTCCTAACCTTGACTCAACAACAAAGCTAAGCGCCAATCAGGTCATTCCAATCAGCACATACATAAAAATCAGGTGTAATAACTCATCACTCCGAAACAAAAAAGTAACCGGCCGCCACATTTACATTCATTAACAGTGGAAGTGAAAGCGACAACAAGGCAATTACCAAACGTTGCGGCATTTGCCCGTTTCCTTCCATCCAACTCAATTAACTATGAGTTTCATTAACAAGCCCCTTACGCCTCCTCCATCACTCCTTCCTCTCCATCCCCTCCCCCCCCCCCCCATCGACACTCCGGTGACTTTTGGAGAAATCACATTAAACAAATGAGCTTTCGGAATGTGACAGTGACATTACGCTGTGGTGGAGGCTGTGCACTAAACCTTCGGTGTGTCCTTGTCTTATCTCGCCGTCGTTTGGAAATGTTATGTTTATCAGTGAATAATGACATTTTAAGCACTTTAAATTACTTTGGATCAGCCGACTTAATGATTAATTACAATTTGGTGGTGGAAGATTGGTTGCTTAATACGAAGCCTAATGATTGTGAAGTAAAAAATGTTCCTCCCAAAGTTATTGAAAAGTATTTTTTTTTCCTCTCCAAATCTTCAAAGTTTTTTCCTTTAATGCCTTGAGTAATCTGTGTGATCATCTTCTTGACAGTTAATATGGGCCTTTCATTGTGGCTGATACTGTAATTGTGTTTTCATTATGCTACTTTCATCATTTACCAGAGATGATCCTTCACTTCCTATTGCGTTACATTTGCAACACAATTAAACTTGACAAAAATATTTTATTTTCTGCCGGATCTATCAATAAACCAGGTGTACAACGAAACCATCTTGGCTCGGATAGGAACCCCATTGTCGCTCAAGGTTCTTGCTTTTCACTTTCAACAAAACAGCCAGGTGTTTTATACACTTTCCTCTGCATGTATTTGGACAGTGATGCTATTTATTTATTTGTTTGGCTCTATACTACAGGATTTTGTATTTCAAATCAAATGTTTCATATGACACAACAGTACAGAATGTCACCTTTAATTTGAGGATATTTCCAAACATACGGTATCTGATTTAGAAGTCATAAGTATTTTACTTATAGTGTATTAAAGTCGTGAAAAGTTTAGTATTTGGTGCAATAGCACACAATTACTACATCAAGCTCTACAAACTCGTTGGATGCATTTACAGTTTGTTTTGGGTTGTTTTGCCCAATTGGATTTGAACGGTGAATAATGACTGGAGTCATTTACTTTCTAAGTCAGTATATATGATGTTTCTGAACACTTCTACATGTAAACAAATCCTGATAATGCCATGATTAATAAAAATCATAAATTAATTATGAATAATGATGAGTGAGAGGCTACAAAGTTAGAGGCTACAAAAAGAACATACTAACCTCTCACCATTACCTATGACGGAGTAGTGTCACGTTCACTGTCTTCAAACTTCCTGTCATAAATGAGCACAGCGTGCATGTAATTCCACATCTTTAATCGAAGAGAAACCTTCCCAAAAAAAAACAGGTTAACAGAAAATAAATAATTACCCATAAACACGTGGGGGAAAAAGGCTGCCTAAGTATGATTCCCAATCAGAGACAACGATAGACAGCTGCAGGGTATGGAACCATACCCGGCCAACAAAGAAACAGACAAACTAGAATGCCCAACCAAATCACACCCTGACCTAACCAAATAGAGAAATAAAAAGGCTCTCTAAGGTCAGGGCGTGACAGGTAGGGAAGCATTTGTTGGGGGTATGATCTTTGTCCCTCTGTAACTTTCTCACTCATCATCATTCATGACTCATTTATGATTATCCATAATCACGGTAGCACCCATTTTCATCTCGAAGTGTTCGCAGACATCTTATATTCTTACTTACTATCAAAGTGACTCCAAAATTACACTACTGGGCAAACATAACCCGAAACACAAGCAAAACAAGCTTTTAGATGCATCCAACAACTTGATGTCTTCATTGTGTGGAATATGGGACCAAATACTAAACCTTTGACCACTTTAATACACAACAAGTGAATTTGTCTCAATAATTATGACTTCTTCAAATGGGGACACGAGGTAAGAAAGTGCTTTCATTTCTAAAAGGTAAAACAGATATGTATGTAAATACCCACAAATAAAAGGTGACATTCTGTACTGTCACCTGGTATGAAACATTTTATCTCAAAACCAAAATGCTGGAGTATAGAGCCAAATTCAAAATGTTAGCTTTACTGTCCAAATACATACAGAGGGGAGTGTAGATAGCGCCATCAAGCATCTAGTTCAGATGTGTCTGCTCCAGTCACAGTCCCCACCAGCTGTACTCTGGGACACAAGCAGCGACTGACTTTGCCATTTTGGCTCCATTACTACTGAGCCAGATGGAGTGACATTCAGGGGTGTAGTGCTGCCGGAGCGCACCAGAGCCTCGCTCCGCCACTTCTCACAGTGGTGCTTGTTTACTAAGTTAGATCAAAGCTGAATCAATGTCTGCAAAGTCATATACTATTTAGTATTCCACACAACGTCACCGAATAGAATAGCAAAGTATAACGATACCGTTAAGACCAAAAACACCACTTTATTTCTTATGAGATTTTAGGATGATTAGCTGAGTGGTCACATTATTTTTCTCATGTGGCTAAAAGCCACGGCATCACTAGGCAAAATATGTGCTTTGATTGAAACAATATAAAAGTAGGCCTAGCTATGCTATTTGTTACCACCAGGGATGGGCAAAAATGTCAAAATACAGATACGAAATACCATAAAAGTCAAAGTATAAAATAAACTACAAAATACTTGTATTTGTAATTATTTAAATAAAATACATGTATTTTGTATTGTAAAATACAACAATAAATGTGCAAGTAGCCCGAACAGCATCAACATTCTCAGTAACGGTGACAAAAATGTGTTTCTTGCCTTGTCTTGACTGTGATATGTTGTTGTTTATCTACCTTAGTTGATCAAGTCTGCTAAATGTAAATGCATAAATGAACATACCAAAATGAACTGCAAAGCACACTGGGTATTATTATTGGCTTTGTTTCAGGGCGAAGCCCATTAGAGTAATACTCAACATGATTTACAATTGTTAATTTTTACATTGCCATTTCAGCAGATGCTCTTATCCAGAGCGACTTATAATTAGTGCATTCATCTTAAGATAGCTACAGTTGGTGACACAACAACATATCACAATCATATCAAGTTCACTATCCCTCAACAAAGTATTTATCAAGATTGTTACATGTACATTTATATATAGTTCATTTACTTCTGATACCAATGCAGGGTGAAAAAATGGTGTAGAAAAGTATTTTGAAAATACAAATTACAGTATTTTGTACGTACAAAATACAAAATACATCAGAGAGTAGTTAAGATCAGTGTAATACAAGTGACAAAATACTATATTTTAAATAAATTTAACAATACTGCTCATCTCTGGTCACCACCATCTGCTCTAATTCGCTCACGAAACCGAGATAATTCAGATCTAAATGCATAATCCCATGAAACTGATTGAGATCAAATGATCATCAGTAAAACAATACTTTATTATTCGCGATTGACAGATTAAGGATGCCTAATTTGGTGTTTGAGGGTATTAAAAATCAAAACATTTCTTCAGATAATATTTGTGGGTATAAGCAGATGCTGCATTTAGGATGCATTTAAAAAAAAAATACTTATTTTTTTCTCCCCAAATGGTAGTTACAGTCTTGTCCAATCTCTACATATATTTATGGACTTGGGAGAGGTGAAGGCCGAGAGCCATGCGTGCTCCAAAACACGAACCTGCCAAGCCGCTCTGCTACTTGACACACTGCTCCCTTAACCCAGAAGCCAGCCGCACCAATGTGTCAGAGGAAACCCCGTCCAACTGGCAACCGAAGTCAGCTTGCAGGCACCCGGGTCCACCACAAGGAGTTGCTAGAGCGATGGGACAAGGAAATCCCAGCAGGCCAAACCCTTCCCTAAACCAGATGATGCTGGGCCAATTGTGCGCTGCCTCATGGGTCTCCCGGTCACGGCCAGCTGTGACACAGCCTGGGATTGAACCTGGGGCCGTAGTGACACCCCCAGCACTATGATGCAGTGCTTTAGACCGCTGCGTCACACAGGAGAACTTAAGGATGCATTTTACGCATATTCTAAAATGCTAAACGATAATCTGTCGGTACAAACATTGATTGAGAAATTATAACACCATTTACATTTTTGGGGGGGGCGTTACAGTACCTAACAAAACAGCACTACACCATTGTTGACATTGTCTGAGCGAACAGAACAAAGAAACAGAGAGGATGCTGTGATGATATATGTTGCATTGCTTTCAAACAGTATGGTCAATCACAACCATTACATATGCATAGATAAATCCGGTGAACTGTCGGCAAGTTAGTTAATGTTGAGTCAAATGTTGATTCATCTGTGCACAGCTTGTATTAGCTCAGCAATAATGTGTTTTCATGAAATCATAACACGATGCAAATTGCATCAAAATGTGAAACAGCATTCAAATAAACAGCATGACCAAAGTAAATTAAGTCGTAGCAGCTAAAAAAGCACAGTAGGTCAGCTGATCAACTCTAAACAGTTTCTGAACCTTTGTCTGATCCAAAATGTCTTCCGAGCTACACTCACAACAGGGGTGGTAAAGTCCATTAAAGTGGAACTGACAGCGTTTTAGCAACATGAAATCATATTATAATCTGTTCACATACTCCCCCAGGAAGAAGATGACACCTTTTATAAATTTTACATTAACTGGGAAGCAAGCACTTAGATACGGATATTTTCACATTGTCATACTTTCATAGAATGCTTGGGAATGACATAGAGTGAGGCATTTGTGAATATTCTATAGCAATACAGAGTGGGAAAGCAGCCGTGTGTTTGTACAATTGATAGACCCTGCAGTAAATAAAACCGAATGGGAGGAAACACACCTCAAAGTCCGTTCAAGAATGTAAAATGATGATTTTGGAAAATGTGTCGTTCAGTACAAACTGTTCCTCAACGCAGCAACCGTTCAAGCGAACTGAACGCACATCAGGACCGGACTCGACACAGAACGGTGCACCATAACCAATCAGAGCTACATTAGGCCTATATGCAAATAAGCCATTTGCCAAATGGGCCTGCCATCATTAACTTTGAACTGGACTGTGTGTTTACAGGCAGTAACAACAGCACGACTTTAGATCATTAGAAAGCATTTACCAAAATTCACAAAATACACCTCTATGGATTTCTGTAAATATGTAAATACCATGGGAGTCCACTTACATTTGGGACCTTTACAGTCCTATTGGTCAAACAACCATGAACATGTAGGCTCTCTCTCCCTCAGTTGCCTATGCACATCAACAACAACAAAGAGATCAGCAACTAATCAATGTTAGCCAGAGCCAGATGAGCTAAAATCTAATGAGGAAATAGTAGATAAACCCTCTCAAACTTTTTAAACTTGTAGTTGACCATCAAAATTGCAATGATAAACGAGGCGGAATAGTAGCCTGCTCACCCTTCTGTAGCTTGCCTGCCAAATCATGCTTGTCCCAACCCATGTTTCGACAACTGAATGGGAACTTGCCTGCCTGCCCTCCCATTTGATTGATGCCCAATACATTTGATTGACACCTAAGAGATATGCTAACAACATAGCTAGCTAGCAAGGTGATTCACTATCCTTGCTAGATAACCAAATGACACCTGCATCTCTAGCTGTAGCCACCGGAATACGATACGGCGTAAAAGTCGTCCACTCACCCACTCCTCCAATGACATGTCAACTTCCCAGCAGCTAGCTAGCTAATGTTAGGATCCATATAATTAGCTTTCTAAATAAATAGCGACGTAAATAGATAAGCTAACCTATTAGCCACGTTATGACTGACTTGAAACAGTGAGTCTCAAAGTGCTGGAGGCAGCAAACAATGAGGTTTACATCCTGATATCAATATGTATTGGTGAGTAAGGTACACAACATGACCAAAAGTATGTGGACACCTGCTCGTCAACCATCTCATTCCAAAATCCTGGCCATTAATATGGAGTCGGTCCCCCCTTTGGTGCTATAACAGCTTCCACTAGATGTTGTAAAATTGCTGCAGGGACTTGCTTCCATTCAGCCACAAGAGTATTAGAGAGGTCGGGCACTGATGTTGGGTGATTAGTCCTGGCTCTCAGTCGGCATTCCAATTCACCCCAAAGGTGTTTGATGGGGTTGAGATCAGGGCTCTGTGCAGGCCAGTCAAGTTCTTACACACCAATCTCGACAAAGGATTTCTGTATAGAGCTCGCATTGTGCACGGGGGCTGAAACAGGAAAGGGCCTTCCCCAAACTGTTGCCACAAAGTTGGAAGAACAGAATAGTCTACAATGTCATTGTAGGCCTAGCTCGAACCATGAAAAAAGCCCCAGAACATTATTCCTCCTCCGCCAAACTTTACAGTTGGCACTATGCAATCGGACTGGTATCCGTCTCACTACCAGATGGTGAAGCGTGATTCATTACTCCAGAGAATGCTTTTCCACTGCATTGAACTGCATCCATATATTCTGCCAACAAAGCCTTACTCTATGTCATGGAACTTGCAGTCAAATAAAACCTATTTTTAAAACTTCTTATAAAGTATATATGAAGTCTGTTTGTTTCATATATGCAAAGTAGTTCAAACGCTGTCAGTTCCACTTGAAGTGATGTGTGGTTAGAGGAGTTATAGTTACTCCCCAGATTCATGTGGAGATGTTCAGATGGTTACATTCCCACTGTAGATGAGGATATCTCCTCGGTTGAGAGCCATGTTGGAGAAACGGCTGGACTTCTATGTATTATTTAACCACTGACTTTCTTCACTGGAGTCACATTCATGAATGTGTAAACTAACTCAAAATAGTTAAAAAATGACTAAAACCAAAGCAAAACTGTGTAGAAATTATAATGGACCTACATTCATACAGTTGCTTGACTGTGTCTTGACTTTCACCGAAATGAAAGCTAGACAGTTAGTGACCATAGAAAATTCCAAAAATGATGGATAGTCAGTCTCAAGTCTTAATAGCCATATATACGGGATACACATGGTAAACACTCATATATACTGGATACACATGGTAAACACTCATATATACGGGATACACATGGTAAACACTCATATATACGGGATACACATGGTAAACACTCATATATACGGGATACACATTGTAAACACTCATATATACGGGATACACATGGTAAACACTCATATATACGGGATACACATGGTAAACACTCATATATACGGGATACACATGGTAAACACTCATATATACGGGATACACATGGTAAACACTCATATATACGGGATACACATGGTAAACACTCATATATACGGGATACACATGGTAAACACTCATATATACGGGATACACATTGTAAACACTCATATATACGGGATACACATTGTAAACACTCATATATACGGGATACACATGGTAAACACTCATATATACGGGATACACATGGTAAACACTCATATACGGGATACACATGGTAAACACTCATATATACGGGATACACATGGTAAACACTCATATATACGGGATACACATTGTAAACACTCATATATACGGGATACACATGGTAAACACTCATATATACGGGATACACATTGTAAACACTCATATATACGGGATACACATGGTAAACACTCCTCTCCGCTGAAATTCTTACTTGCTGATACACATGGTAAACACTACTCTCCGCTGAAATTCTTACTTGCCCGTTACTTCTGGACAATGCAACAACAATAAGAAACAATAAAAGATAAGAATGGTGAACATAAGGTACATGGCTCAGTGGAATAGATGAAAGATTTGAGCATAAGTACAATACAGGAAGGCACAATTTATAGACCAATGTTTACATGTGTTTTGGGGAAGGGAGGATAGAGGGCAAGAGTTTAAATTCTACAGTATTTAGCAATCAAAATAATAGTCTTAGTAGTAGCAGTTGTGATGTGTGTGTAGCAGGAATACACTGAGTGCACAACACATTTAGGACACCTGCTCTTTCCATGACATAGACTAACCAGGTGAATCCAGGTGAAAGCTATGGTCCCTTATTGATGTCACTTGTTAAATCCACTTCAATCGGTGAAGATGAAGGGAAGGAGACAGGTCGAAGAAGGATTTTTAAGCATTGTGACATGGATTGTGTGTGCGCCAATGAGAGGGTGAATGGTCAGGACAGAAGATTTAAGTGCCTTTGAACGCATTATGGTAGAAGGTGCCAGGCGCACCGGTTTGAGTGTGTCAAGAACTGCAACGCTGCTTGGTTTTTCACGCTCAAATGTCCCGTGTGTATCAAAAATGGTCCACCACCCAAAGGACATCCAGCCAGCTTGACACAACTATGGAAATCATTAGAGTCAAAATGGGCCTACATCCATGTGGAATGCTTTCGACACCTTGTAGAGTCCAAGCCCAGACTAATTGAGGCAGTTCTGAGGGCAAAAGGCGGTGCAACTCAATATTAGGAACATGTTCCTAATGTTTTGTACACTCAGTGTATATATTTTTACTCTCTCTCTCTCTCTCTCTCTCTGTAGGACAGTGTGGTGGACTGTCGGCTCTCAGACCTTCATGTGGAGGACAATATAGAAGCTGTCCTTACGGTGACAAGATCTGTTTATGCTGTCTTGCCAAATCCTGATTTATTTCAAAAACGTTTTTTTTTTTTTTTTTTTTTTTGCATACGGCACCAGTCCGTCTCTGGTCCCGTTACTAACCAGACACGACCCTGAACAGGCGAGTTCAGGGTGGTATTACAACAAGCCATTTTTTTTCTCTCCCCGAATTAGGTCACATGGCTCATCTCTGCAACTCCTCATTGGGCGAAGGTTGATTCATACGTCCCCCGAAATATGACCTGCCTGGCCGCCTACTTCTTATCACACTGCTCGCTTACACCCGGATGTCAACCGCACCAATGTGTCAGAGGGAACACAGTTCGACTGACGACCGGAGTCAGCTTGAAGGCTCCCGGCTCTGTCACAAGAAGTTGCTAGAGCATGATGAGCCATGGAAAGACCAGCCAAACCCTCCCCTACGCCAGACTGCCGGTTGTGACACAGCCTGGGATCAAACACCACTGCCCCACCCAGGACCAATTGGAAAGCCCCACCAGCCAAACCCTCCACTACCCTGGACTGCCGGTTGTGACACAGCCTGGGATCAAACACCACTGCCCCACCCAGGACCAATTGGAAAGCCCCACCAGCCAAATCCTCCACTACCCTGGACTGCCGGTTGTGACACAGCCTGGGATCAAACACCACTGCCCCACCCAGGACCAATTGGAAAGCCCCACCAGCCAAACCCTCCACTACCCTGGACTGCCGGTTGTGACACAGCCTGGGATCAAACACCACTGCCCCACCCAGGACCAATTGGAAAGCCCCACCAGCCAAACCCTCCACTACCCTGGACTGCCGGTTGTGACACAGCCTGGGATCAAACACCACTGCCCTACCCAGGACCAATTGGAAAGCCCCACCAGCCAAACCCTCCACTACCCTGGACTGCCGGTTGTGACACAGCCTGGGATCAAACACCACTGCCCCACCCAGGACCAATTGGAAAGCCCCACCAGCCAAACCCTCCACTACCCTGGACTGCCGGTTGTGACACAGCCTGGGATCAAACACCACTGCCCCACCCAGGACCAATTGTCTTGCCAACTCCTATTGTATGATTATTGTCATGCCGTGTTGCTATAGGAGTTGACTATATGGTACAATCTGATCGAAGACCACACTAACATTTGGCTGATTGTCAGAACAGAAAGAGTGAATCTTCAGTGTACTAGAGGACTATTCTAGAAATAATTGGCTTTGTTACATTGCTTTAGGTTGTGACACTCCAGTTAGTGTGAATCATTGAGGACATACAGTACCAGTGAAAAGTTTGAAAACAGACACATCTCAACATCAACTGTTTAGAGCAGACTGTGTGAATCAGGCCTTCATGGTCAAATTGCTGCAAAGAAACCACCACTAAAGGACACCAATAAGACGAAGAGACTTGCTTAGGCCTATAAACATGAGCAATGGACACTAGACAGGTGGAAATCTGTCCTTTGGTCTGATGAATGTCTTTGTGAGACGCAGAGTAAGTGAACGGATGATCTCCACATGTCTGGTTCCGAACGAGATGCATGGAGAATGAGGTTGTGATGATGTGGGGGTGTTTTGCTGCTGACACAGTCAGTGATTTATTTAGAATTCAAGGCACACTAGCATGGCTACCACAGCATTATGCTGTGATGCGCCATGCCATCGTGTTTGTGCATAGTGGGACTATCATTTGTTTTTCAACAGGACAATGACCCAACACACCTTCAGGCCGTGTAAGGGCTATTTGACCAAGAAGGACAATGATGGGGTGCTGCATCAGATGACCTGGCCTCCGCAATCCCCCGACCTCAACCCAATTGAGATGGTTTGGAATGAGTTGGACAGCAGAGTGAAGGAAAAGCAGCCAACAAGTGCTCAGCATATGTGGGACCTCCTTCAAGACTGTTTGAAAAGCATTTCAGGTGAAGCTGGTTGAGAGAATGCCATCAAGGCAAAGGATGGCTACTTTGAAAAATCTCAAACCTAAAATATTATTCCATATGTGTTATTTCATAGTTTTGATGTCTTCACTATTATTCTACAGTGTAGAAAATAGTAAAAATAAAGAAATACCCTTCAATGAGTCGGTGAATGAGTCGGTACTGTATGCACTAGTAAAGGAAACTATCAAACATGTTTACAATGACACCCCGTCTTGGGAAAAGGGTGCCATTTGTAACGCAGACCTAGCATTGGAAGATGATCAACTATTGTCCCTCCTGTGCAGAGTGAACCTTGCATTGGCCTACACTGAGCTGACAGAGGAGCTGGTGTTGAGTGCTGCACTGTACCCAATGAACAGCATTCTCACATACTGTAGGTGTTCTCTTGCTTGTCCAGTTGTGTTACGGCCATGTCAATAGCAATGGAAATGGCATCTTCCGTGGATCTGTAGGAGCGGTAGGCAAATTGGAGTGGGTCCAGTGTTTCTGGCATGCTGGCCTTGATGTGACCAGCCTCTTGAAGCACTTCATGGTAGCCGGGGTGAGTGCAATGGAGCGATAGTCATTTGGGCATGTCACCTTGTTTTTCTTGGGCACTGGAACGATGGTGGTGTCCTAGAAGCAGCATGGGATAGGGACAGGTTGAAGATGTTCGTTTTGTTTTCCAATATCTCCATTCATCCAGAGTTTTTGGTTGGGGTATGCCCGGATTTTTATTGTGGGTACAACATCAACACATTTTCCAAATGAAGCCTGTGACTGACGAAGTACAGTATATTCCTTAATGTTGATGGATGTCCCGGGGGGATGAATCTTTGAACATACACTAACACTACATGACCAAAAGTATGTGGACACCGGTTCATCGAATATCTCATTCCACAATCATGGGCATTTATATGGAGTTGGTCCCCCCTATGCTGCTATAACAGCCTCCACTCTTCTGGGAAGGCTTCCACTAGATGTTGGAACATTGCTGTGGGGACTTGCTTCCATTCAGCCACAAGAGCATTAGTGAGGTTGGGCATTAATGTTGGGCGATTAGGCCTGGCTCGCAGTTGATGTTTGTAACGGCTGTTGGTGGAAGAAGGTGAGGACCAAGATGAAGCGTGGTAACTGTTCATCATTATTTTAATAAAATGAACACTAAATACAGCAAGGAACAAAAGAAACAACCGAAACAGCTCCGTCAGGTGCAAAACACACTAAACAGAAAATAACTACCCACAAAACCCATGTGGGCAAGAGCTACCTAAGTATGGTTCTCAATCAGAGACAACGACAGACAGCTGTCCCTGGTTGAGAACCATACCCGGCCAAAAACAAAGAAATACAAAAACATAGGAAAAAGAACATAGAACGCCCACCCTAGTCACACCAAAATAGAGAATAAAAAGCCTCTCTATGGCCAGGGCGTGACAGCGTTCCAATTCATCCCAAAGGTGTTTGATGGGGTTAAAGTCAGGGCTCTGTGCAGGCCAGTCAAGTACTTCCACACTGATCTTGACAAAACATTTCTGTATGGACGTTGCTTTGTGCACGGGGCATGACGAACAGTTCTTGTGCTGATGTTGCTTCCAGAGGCAGTTCAGAACTCAGTAGTGAGTGTTGTAACCGAGAACAGTTGGTCCTTTTCTGTGAGCTTGTGTGGCCTACCACTTCGCTGCTAAGCCATTGTTGCTCGTAGATGTTTCCACTTCACAATAACAGCACTTACAGTTGACCATGGCAGCTCTAGCTGGGTAGTAATTTGATGAACTGACTTGTTGGTCACTGAGTCACTGAGCTCTTCGGTAAGTTCATTCTACTGCAAATGTTTGTCTATGGGGATTGCATGGCTGTGTGCTCAATTTTATACACCTGTCAGCAATGGCTGAAATAGCCAAATCCACTAAGTTGAAGGGGTTCCACATACTTTTGTGTCTATAATGTATTCCAATCAGTATTCTCAAAACAGTCCTGCAGCATTGAGTTTGCCTCCTCTTTCCAGCGCCACACTATTCTCTGTGTTAGTGGCTCCCTCTTAAGTTGCTGCTTGTAGGCAGCAACTTAAGTAACAGAGAGACATGATCTGATTGGCCGAAGTGGGAGCAGGGGATGGCTTTGTACGCGTCACAAATACATGTTTGCATATACATGGTCCAGTACATTGTTTTCTCTCATGGGGCAGGATACATGTTGGTGATATTTTAGAAACATTTGTTTTAAACGTGCTTGGTTAAAATCACCCTCCAAAATAAAGACTTCTGGGTGAGAGGATTCTTGCTGGCTAATGTTCTTGTACAGTTCACTGAGTGCTGCCTTGGTGTTTTCTTGTGGCGGTATGTACACAGTTGTGATAATAACACGTACATTTCAAAGGTATATAGTGGGGCTGGCATTTTGCATCAGAATCTCCTGGTTGGGTGAACAGGATCTCGAGATGGTTTCAACTTTGGTACACCTCCCCCTATTCTTACCAGAAGCTTCCGTTCCATCCATAGGGAAAATGGAAACGCCGTCTGGTTGAATAGCAGCATTGAGCGTGTTTTCCGTATGCCATGTCGCTGTAAAAACTAAGACACAGCATTCCCTGATGTCTCTCTGCGATTGAAGCTCTGAGTTCACAAAGTTTTTTTCCCCAGCGAACATCAGGATACTAGGAGGAGGAGGCCGTGTAGCCCGTCCGTTTAGCCTATCTTGGACTCCCCCTTGTCACGTTCTGACCATCGTTCGTGTGTGTTTTCCTTGTTTAAGTGTTGGTCAGGACGTGAGCTGGGTGGGCATTCTATGTTGTGTGTCTGGTTTGTCTATTTCTATGCTAGGCCTGATATGGTTCTCAATCAGAGGCAGGTGTTAGTCATTGTCTCTGATTGGGAACCATATTTAGGTAGCCTGTTTTGTGTTGGGTTTTGCGGGTGATTGTTCCTGTCTTTGTGGCACCAGATAGGACTGGTTTGGTTGTTCACGGTTCTTGTTTTGTAGATTGTTGTACTTTCATCTTTATTAAAGATGCACAAAACTAACCACCGCTGCATTTTGGTCCGCCTCTCTTTCCCCAGAAGAAAACCATTACACTCCTTTCCTTCGTTTTCTTTGTCGCCAGCGTTGCCTTCAGTCATCTTGGTCAGCAGCGACTGGTGAGCCCGCCGTGTGGGGAACAAAGGAACTAATGCAGGATTCCTGATCTGGGAGGCTGAGAAATAAGCACATAGCTTCCGATTAATGATCCAGAAGTGCTTGTGATCGTAGGAAATTATTGCACAAACATTCTGAGCAAACAAAGCAATAATGAATGTAAAAATAGCCATAAAAAAAGCTAAGTTGAGCAGCAACCGGCAAGATGCGCGCCCTCCTCAGCGCCGTCAACTTTTTTTTTTGTGTTCTTTTGTGCAAATTCTGAGGGCGAGGAAATATAACCAACTCTCAGTGCGGCACTCCGGACCTCGTTGAAGACCAAAAGTGCCTCTCTTGTCAAAATGAGTTTGACACACCTGTCATAGACACACAGGTGTAAGAACACACACGCGCAGGAAGCACTGGCGTACCGGACACCCTAGCGGCCCCTGCAAGGCGGGTGGCCCACAAGCTCTGGGGGCCGGTGCGCCAGTCATTGATGACTATTTGACAGTAACCCTCCAAAAGTCATTACTAAACGTTTTTAATATCCATATTTGCTAGGAAGCTAAGTATTTGTTTCTTGGGCTTCAAGAATGTGCCTGATTAAAGTGCCTCAGGTCTTGAAAAATAAATAATTGAACTAATTGAAAGTAAGAGGATACTGGTATACCACTGCTGTGGTCAAAGCTACGACGATGCAAGCGCAATGAGTGGCACTTACTCAGGTGTTCAAAAGCACATATCAGACTGAGAGCCTAATGCTTCTTAGGTAGGCCGAGTTATTTACGAGTTTAAATTAAGAAATTAAGAAAAACGATCTCTCTGGAGAAGCGACAGTTACAAGTAGTCTCGATTGTGTGTTTCGATCATTGTCACGAGATTAGACTTTTGAACCATACACAAACATTATTACGTTTATGTTCAGTATATCATTCGTATATCATAAAGACAAGTATAAGCAAGTGACCCTGAATGGACCCTAAATGCAGCAAGATGTTGAGGCCTTAACTTTACTCTTCTTTAAGTCACCACACAGAGAGATAGAGAGACACGGTTAGCGGTTAGCATTTCAAGTATTCTATTAGGCCTATGTTGTCTAAAAAGGAAGGAAAATACATCCATTTCATAGAAAATATACCGACGCACAGACAGCGCATTGCGCAAACAATAAAAAACAATATCAGTTGGAATTACATGGGTCTATTATTGAACCTTTTGTTGAAATAAATATATTTGAATGGGAAGAGACTGTCACTGGCATACATGATTGTACATGATGTACTTTCCTCCTCGTGGAGAAAAGTACATGAGTCAGAACAGTAGGCTAAGTTCTGAGGGGGAGAGGGACTAAATTCATAGGGTGAGACACATGGGCTACTAACAGCTTACAACACAACAAACACTCAGTATTACTTTCTTAGCTACAGAATACATTTTGTTCCCTGGCATATTACATCGTTTATGCATACAAGACATTTTTTGGACTCGTTGTTGGGCTCGCTTGAACAGGAAGGTGGCACGGCGTTCCTTCTTGTGGTCAAACTTTGTCATCAAAGTCTGGCATTCTCTGAATGAAGTCATGCTGGATTGACAGCATGGCCAATGTATTCAACCTTATGTTTTTTCTGTTCCCCATTATTATTTGCCCATGATTGTGTTTTGTTCTGTGCTCTGTGGATGTTTAACCTTTTGAGCTTGGAAAAGAGCTATTCCTACCACACTTCCAGATGTTTTAAATCGTCTTAAAATCTTCTGGGTTCAGACTTGGACCATAACACCCCCCCACAGAATAGCAGACAGGGGAAGCAACATGGTGATAGTGCAGTGTTTGGTTAGAGTCAATGAAGCTGAAGGTGGCACAACTAGTTATGTGTGTAAATGGTGAATAACTTTTTCACACAGGGGCATTGGGTGTTGCAAAATATTGTTTATGTAATAAATTAAAGAAGTGCGTACACTACCGGTCAAAAGTTTAAGAACAACTTCTCATTCAAGGGTTTTTATTTATTTTTCAATATTTTCTACATTGCCGAATAATAGTGAAGACATCAACACTATGAAATAACACATATGGAATCATGTAGTAACCAAAAATGTGTGAAACAAATCAAAATATATTTTATATTTGAGATTATTCAAATAGCCACCCTTTGCCTTGATGACAGCTTTGCACACTCACCTGAAATGCATTTGAATTAACAGGTGTGCCTTCTTAAAAGTTAATTTGTGGAATTTATTTCCTTCTTAATGCATTTGAGCCAATCAGTTGTGCTGTGACAAGGTGGGGGGGGGGTATACAGCCCTATTTGGTAAAAGACCAAGTCCGTATTATGACAAGAACAGCTCAAATAAGCAAAGAAAACTGACAGTCCATCATTACTTTAAAACATGTAGGTCATTCAATACGGAACATTTCAAGAACTTTGAAAGTTTCTTCAAGTGCAATCGCAAAAACCATCAAGTGCTATGATGAAACTGGTTCTCAGGAATGAAAGACCCAGAGTTACCTCTGCTGCAGAGGATCAGTCCATTAGAGTTACCAGCCTAAAAATTGCAGCTCAAATAAATGCTTCACAGAGTTCAAGTAAGAGACATATCTCAACATCAACTGTTCAGAAGAGACTGTGTAAATCAGGCCTTCATGGTTGAATTGCTGCAAAGAAACCACTACTAAAGGACACCAATAATAAGAGACTTGCTTGGGCCAAGAAACACGAGCAATGGACATTAGACCCGTGGAAATTTGTCCTTTGGTCTGGAGTCCAAATTTGAGAGTTTTTGTTCCAACTGCCGTGTTGGAGAGATGCAGTGTGGGTGAACGAATGATCTCCGAATGTGTATTTCCCAACGTGGAGGAGGAGGTGTTATGGTGTGGTGGTGCTTTGCTGTTGACACTGTCTGTGATTTATGTAGAACTCAAGGCACACTTAACCAACATGGCTACCACAGCATCCTGCAGTGATACGCCATCCCTTCTGGTTCGGGCTTAGTGGGACGATCATTTGTTTTATTTTTATTGTTTTATTTCACCTTTATTTAACCAGGTAGGCTAGTTGAGAACAAGTTCTCATTTACAACTGCGACCTGGCCAAGATAAAGCATAGCAGTGTGAACAGACATCAACACAGAGTTACACATGGTGTAAACAATAAACAAGTCAATAACACAGTAGAAAAATAAAAAAATAGTCTATATACATTGTGTGCAAAAGGCATGAGGAGGTAGGCAAATAATTACAATTTAGCAGATTAACACGAGTGAAATGATCAAATGGTCATGTGCAGGTAGAGATACTGGTGTGCAAAAGAGCAGAAAAGTAAATCAATAAAAATAGTATTGGGATGGGGTAAGTAAATTGGGTGGGCTATTTACCGATGGACTATGTACAGCTGCAGCGATCGGTTAGCTGCCCAGATAGCAGATGTTTAAAGTTGGTGAGGGAGATAAAAGTCTCCAACTTCAGCCACAGTCACAGGAGCATACAGGTTGCAGTGGTGGGTGGTATAAGGTGCTTTAGTAGCAAAGTGCGGATGGCACTGTGATATACTGCATCCAGTTTGCCGAGTAGAGTGTTGGAAGCTATTTTGTAGATGACATCGCCGAAGTCGAGGATCGGTAGGATAGTCAGTTTTACTAGGGTAATTTTGGCGGCGTGAGTGAAGGAGGCTTTGTTGCGGAATAGAAAGCCGACTCTAGATTTGATTTTGGATTGGAGATGTTTGATATGAGTCTGGAAGGAGGGTTTACAGTCTAGCCAGACACCTAGGTACTTATAGATGTCCACATTTTCTAGGTGGGCACCATCCAGGGTGGTGATGCTAGTCGGGCGTGCGGGTGCAGGCAGCGAACGGTTGAAAAGCATGCATTTGGCTTTACTAGCGTTTAAGAGCATCGAAGATCGTTTGAAGGTTGGATAGCACAGTGTCCAAGGAAGGGCCAGAAGTATACAGAATGGTGTCGTCGGCGTAGAGGTGGATCAGGGAATGGCCCGCAGCAAGAGCAACATCATTGATATATACAGAGAAAAGAGTCGGCCCGAGAATTGAACCCTGTGGCACCCCCATAGAGACTGCATGCCCTCCGATTTGACACACTGAACTCTGTCTGCAAAGTAGTTGGTGAACCAGGCAAGACAGTCATTAGAAAAACTGAGGCTACTGAGTTTGCCGATAAGAATATAGTGATTGACAGAGTCGAAAGCCTTGGCCAGGTTGATGAAGACGCCTGCACAGTACTGTCTTTTATCGATGGTGGTTATGATATCGTTTAGTACCTTGAACGTGGCTGAGGTGCACCCATGACCGGCTCGGAAACCAGATTGCACAGCGGAGAAGGTACGGTTGGAATCGAGATGGTCAGTGATCTGTTTGTTGACTTGGCTTTCGAAGACCTTAGATAGGCAGGGCAGGATGGATATAGGTCTGTAGCAGTTTGGGTCCAGGGTGTCTCCCCCTTTGAAGAGGGGGATTACTGCGGCAGCTTTCCAATCCTTGGGGATCTCAGACGTTATGAAAGAGGTTGAACAGGCTGGTAATAGGGGTTGCGACAATGGCGGCAGATAGTTTCAGAAATAGAGGGTCCAGATTGTCAAGACCAGCTGATTTGTACGGGTCCAGGTTTTGCAGCTCTTTCAGAACATCTGCTATCTGGATTTGGGTAAAGGAGAAGCTGGGGAGGCTTGGGCGAGTAGATGCGGGGGGGGGGGGGGAGCTGTTGGCCGAGGTCGGAGTAGCCAGGAGGAAGGCATGACCAGCCATTGAGAAAAGCTTGTTGAAGTTATCAATTATCATGGATTTATCAGTGGTGACTGTGTTACCTAGCCTCAGTGCAGTGGGCAGCTGGGAGGAGGTGCTCTTGTTCTCCATGGACTTTACAGTGTCCCAGAACTTTTTTGAGTTAGAGCTACAGGATGCAAATTTCTGCTTGAAAAAGCTGGCCTTTGCTTTCCTGACTGACTGCGTGTATTGGTTCCTGACTTCCCTGAACAGTTGCATATCGCCGGGACTATTCGACGCTATTGCAGTCCGCCACAGGATGTTTTTATGCTGGTTGAGGGCAGTCAGGTCTGGAGTGAACCAAGGGTTATATCTGTTCTTAGTTCTGCCTTTTTTGAACGGAGCATGCTTATCTAAGATGGTGAGGATGTTACTTTTAAATACTGACCAGGCATCCTCAACTGACGGGATGAGGTCAATATCCTTCCAGGATACCCGGGCCAGGTCGATTAGAAAGGCCTGCTCGCAGAAGTGTTTTAGGGAGCGTTTGACAGTGATTAGGGGTGGTTGTTTGACTGCGGACCCGTAGTGGATGCAGGCAATGAGGCAGTGATCGCTGAGATCCTGATTGAATACAGCGGTGGTGTATTTGGAGGGCCAGTTGGTCAGGATAACATCTATGAGGGTGCCATTGTTTACAGATTTAGGGTTGTACCTGGTGGGTTCCTTGATGATTTGTGTGAGATTGAGGGCATCTAGCTTAGATTGTAGGACTGCCGGGGTGTTAAGCATATCCCAGTTTAGGTCACCTAACAGAACAAACTCTGAAGCTGGATGGGGGGCGATCAATTCCCAAATGGTGTCCAGGGTACAGCTGGGAGCTGAGGGGGGTCGGTAGCAGGCAGCAACAGTGAGAGACTTATTTCTAGAGAGAGTCATTTTTAAAATTAGTAGTTCGAACTGTTTGGGTATGGACCTGGAAAGTATGATATTACGATATCTCTGCAGTAGACTGCAACTCCACCCCCTTTGGCAGTTCTATCTTGACGGAAAATGTTATAGTTGGGTATGGAAACCTCAGAATTTTTGGTGGCCTTCCTAAGCCAGGATTCAGACACGGCAAGGACATCAGGGTTGGCAGAGTGTGCTAAAGCAGTGAGTAAAACAAACTTAGGGAGGAGGCTTCTGATGTTGACATGCATGAAACCAAGCCTTTCTCGATCACAGAAGTCAACAAATGAGGGTGCCTGGGGACCTGCAGGGCCTGGGTTTACCTCCACATTACCCACAGAACAAAGGAGGAGTACGGAGTATGAGAGTGCGGCTAAAGGCTATCAAAACTGGTCGCCTAGAGCGTTGGGGACAAAGAATAAAAGGAGCAGATTTCTGGGCATGGTAGAATATATTTAGGGCATAATGACAGGGGTATGGTGGGGTGCGGGTACAGTGGAGGTAAGCCCAGGCACTGGGTGATGATAAGAGAGGTTGTATCTCTGGACATGCTGGTTGTAATGGGTGAGGTCACCGCATGTGTGGGAGGTGGGACAAAGGAGGTATCAGAGGTATGAAAAGTGGAACTAGGGGGTCCATTGTAAACTAAAACAATGATAACTAACCTGAACAACAGTATACAAGGCATATTGACATTTGAGAGAGACATACAGCGAGGCATAAAGTAATCACAGGTGTTGATTGGGAGAGCTAGCTTAAACAACAGGTGAGACAGCAACAGCTAATCAGCTAACACAACAACAGATTAACTCGGATTAACTACACACAGAGCCTGAGTTCGTGGCTGGGGCCGACAGATAAAAAATAAATTAACAGAATGGAGTACAGTGATTAATGGACAGTCCAGCAGGCATCAGCTATGTGGCCAAGTGATCATTGTGTCCAGAGGGCAGCAGTAGATGGAACAGGGGAGCCGCCACTACGCTAACACTCGGGCGACACAGCGTTTAAAGTTAGTAGCGTCTGTTCCGACGAGGTCGGATGAAGGCACAGCGGATGGAGTATTTGTCGGCAGACCAGTCGTGGTGGTGCAGCGGGGCGCCGTGTCGAAAGAGAATCCGAGCCAGATGGCAAAAGAGGTATTGTAGAATTTAGTTTGCTAGCCGGGAGATGCGCCTGGCTCACGGCTAACTGGTGCTAGCTTCGTGGCAGTGGCATTAGCCACTATAGCCAATCGGTAGCAGCGGTGAACCGGTGCCAAGGTCCAGAGTATATAGCAGGGATCCGGTGGAGTATTGGGCTCTAGCTGTGTATGAGTGGGGTTCGGGTAAACAGCTGAGTAGGCCGGGAGGTGGGCCTTAGGGATAGCTTTGATACTGGGTGCCACGGTGAGTTGTTGTGGAGAGACAGTCCGATACTGGTAGACTGGCGAGTATTATCCAGGCTAAAAACAGGGCTGGTATCTGTGCAGAAGGAAAAAGCCGCTAGCAGTGGCTAACAATGACTAATAAATAGCTTGTAGCTAATTAGCTGGTTAGCTTCTGAAGGTTCTAGAATGTGTTCTAAAGTTTAAAATAATAATAATAATAGCGATACCATATCATATTGGGTGAGGCAGGTTACCGGAAGGTATAATCGAATTAAAAATCGAAAGGAGATTGAAAATGAAGTTGAAATATAAACACGAAAAATACAAAAATACATGAGACACGAACAAAACACAACACGTCTTCACTACTACGCCATCTTGGATTACAACAGGACAATGACCCAACACACCTCCAGGCTGTGTAAGGGCTATTTTACCAAGAAGGAGAGTGATGGAATGCTGCATCAGATGGCCTGGCCTCCACAATCCCCTGATCTCAACCAAATTGAGATGGTTTGGGATGAGTTGAGAGTGAAGGAAAAGCAGCCAACAATTGCTCAGCATTTATGGGAACTCCTTCAAGACGGTTGGAAAAGCATTCCAGGTGAAGCTGGTTAAGAGAATGCCAAGAGTGTGCAAAGCTGTCATCAAAGCTAAAGAATCACAAATATAAAATATATGAGTAGCTGTCTGCAAACGTTTGACCGGTAGTGTAATTGTTGTGTTATTTGTTCACTCAGGTTCCCTTTATCTAATATTAGGTTTTGGAGAAGATCTGATAACACTCAGTATTAAAAATATGCAAAAAATGGCACTGTAGCTTGGCACTGCCTGAAAATCAGAAAGTGGTCTCTGATTGGTGGTCATCATTTGGTGTGTCAATAGTGGTCTCTGATTGGTGGTCAATTTGGTGTGTCATCATAGTGGTCTCTGATTGGTGGTCATCATTTGGTGTTGGTCTCTGATTGGTGGTCATCATTTGGTGTGTCATCATAGTGGTCTCTGATTGGTGGTCATCATTTGGTGTGTCATCATAGTGGTCTCTGATTGGTGGTCATCATTTGGTGTGTCATCATAGTGGTCTCTGATTGGTGTCATCATTTGGTGTGTCATGATAGTGGTCTCTGATTGGTGGTCATCATTTGGTGTGTCATCATAGTGGTCTCTGATTGGTGGTCATCATTTGGTGTGTCATCATAGTGGTCTCTGATTGGTGATTGTCATCATAGTGGTCATTGGTGGTCATCATTTGGTGTGTCATCATAGTGGTCTCTGATTGGTGGTCTGATTGGTGGTCATCATTTGGTGTGTCATCATCATTTGGTGTGTCATCATAGTGGTCTCTGATTGGTGGTCATCAGTCTCTGATTGGTGGTCATCATTTGGTGTGTCATCATAGTGGTCTCTGATTGGTGGTCATCATTTGGTGTGTCATCATAGTGGTCTCTGATTGGTGGTCATCATTTGGTGTGTCATCATAGTGGTCTCTGACTTGTGGTCAGACTCCCTCTGGCGGAACAAACTTAAACTCGCCTTTTTTAAATGTTGAATGTCAAAACATAGAAAGGTGCCATAAGGTATGCTTTCTGACTTTAAAAGTAATCCTAGAAATAATCATCTAGTTTTTCAAAGTAATTTGATTACAACATTTTTGCTGGTAACGTAACAGATTACTGTTCCAGTTTTTCTTTGTAATCAGTTACAGGTGACGAATTACATGTCATCTGTTTCTCCCCAACCCTGTGGATAGGAAGCACTGGGACAGGTCGTCTGGATACTGGCAGATGCAAACAGAATATCATTTTTAGCGGACAACAGTTCTTGAGGGCTCAAACAAAAAAAAAGTGGTTTGAGTTGTGTGGTTGCAATATCAACTGTCCCTTATCTCTGGTATATCTTTCCATGCATCATTCAAGACTACATTTAAATTATGGGCAGAGCAATGGGCATATAATGCACAATGTCTCAGGAAAGACTGTCTGGGTTGTCAATACTCGGTAAAGAAAACAATTGGGCCCGCAACCTGGACCTACAGGCCTTGGTGAAAACATTTACGCACAAAAAATGCAAGGTGACGCAGTCGCATACTGTAGCTACGATAGGCCTCTATGTTTAAAACAAAAGCACAGACACAGAGAGGATTGTTTTCTAAGAGAAAAAGAGAGAGAGAAGCAGAAAGAGGACATCAGAAGACAGGGGAGGCTCTCAGATTTGATTTAATTGAATGTACCTTGATTGCAGCCCATTTGTTTAGGCTATTAGCCAGACAAAACCTCCTGAGGTTCAACAATAATGGTAACATTTTTCCTCAAGCCAACTACTTTTTTTCCTCATTGTTAGGCTATTTGATGTGTAATTTTTTATAACAAGTTTATAAATAGCAGCCAAATAGCAGCTAAATACTATATACAGCTATAGATAGTAGGCTCGACTGCATAATGAAACAATCCAAGGTAAGCTCGTGTTTTGCATTATTTGGCATTATTAGACTGGTTTAACACACAACAACTTTCTGTCCAAGCTGGGAGAGAGCGTGAGGATGGCTCACGTCATGCAGGTTCAAGTAGGCTGCACAGGGCAGTTGTATATTCAACAAATATCTATTGGTTGCTGATTAGTATGCTGATTAGTAGGCTGATTAGTATGCGATTGTATCGAACCACCCAGCATGGCAGCCTTGCAACACCGTGTATAACTTTGTGAAATGTCAGGCTTAACACGTGAAAATGACAACCAAATAGGCCTACAAATAAAGATTTATTCATTAGCACCACAGAAAGCCTATCATTGCTTTGCATATACACGTTGCAATTTCAGCACCATGGACAGCAATCGGTAGTCAATTCTTTGTGAGTGGCTGTCTGGATGACTCATTAGATTTAGGGGGGGGCTCTGACCTTGTGGGAGGTGTCCAGAGAAACTGCGTTAAGGCAGTGGCAGGAAGGTGCGAACACACATTAACACCACAAACATACGCCGGCAAGCAGGCAGGCACACACACACACCAATCCAAGGCAGTCCAATAAACATGCAAATGTACAAGACACACATGGTCGGACACACATTCATACCACTGAAAGTAAACATGCCGGTGAAGAGCTGATTTCTTATTCACCCTGAAGATGAAAGCGACATGAGAACGGAGAGGAGCAGCCACACAAATAATATCCATGGCACCTTAATAAGTCATAACTCTACATCCCTTCACTATACAACGTAGGGATGCGAGGAGATAGATATGGCCTGAAGCATACAGCAGGCCTATATCACCATCTCCACTCTGAGGTAAACACATAACAAGAGCCAGTCACTCAGATGCTGAAGGGAATGGGGCTAGTAGTGGAAACAGTTCAAATGGGAACAATCATCTCTTCACAGAGAAATGAGGATGTGCCTTTGGATGCTGTAAACCTGGAGTAGAAGTAATACAAATATGACAAAGACATGTAACTGACAAATGCTTTGTGGGCAACAAAAAAAACGACTTGATGCTGCTATAATGCATTATAACACTTTCCATAAGAAAAGCATTGTAGAAATCGGTATATACTGTGAGTTAAAACATGCAGGCCTTACCTCTGCGACAGGCACTCCCTCTGGTGGACGGCAGTGTAGTACAATCATGCCTTTAATGGGCACCTCCCTCCCCTGGGGGTCCTGCTCAAAGTTCTTCCTCAGGTCTGGGAGAGAGGAGGGACACAGGGAGACAGGATTAGGGCTGTTGCGGTATTACCGCCACACTGGCCGTGATGAGTCATGACCGCAGTACAATTCCATGTGACCGTTGAGTCACGATAATCTCCTTTTATGCTCTCTGGACATGCTTTGGTAGTACCCAATTTGCTAACTACCATCGGGTCCTAATGGCCTGGCACTCAGGGCTCTATTGTCCCTCTAACCACTCTGAGGTCAATGCAAATACAATAGAAAATCACATCAAACACTTATCCTCAAAACAGTAGTCCTACAGTACTTTTAAAACTCACCTCACTGTGTCACGGATCCCTCTGGAACTTTCTGGAACTTTCATTATGCACACCTGGCCCCAATTCCCAGTGATTAGTAATTGTATAAGAATGCCGCAGCCCGTCTGGTGTTCAACCTTCCCAAGTTCTCTCACGTCACCCCACTCCTCCGCTCTCTCCACTGGCTTCCAGTTGAAGCTCGCATCCGCTACAAGACCATGGTGCTTGCCTACGGAGCTGTGAGGGGAACGGCACCGCAGTACCTCCAGGCTCTGATCAGGCCCTACACCCAAACAAGGGCACTGCGTTCATCCACCTCTGGCCTGCTCGCCTCCCTACCACTGAGGAAGTACAGTTCCCGCTCAGCCCAGTCAAAACTGTTCGCTGCTCTGGCCCCCCAATGGTGGAACAAACTCCCTCACGACGCCAGGACAGCGGAGTCAATCACCACCTTCCGGAGACACCTGAAACCCCACCTCTTTAAGGAATACCTAGGATAGGATAAAGTAATCCTTCTCACCCCCCTTAAATGATTTAGATGCACTATTGTAAAGTGGCTGTTCCACTGGATGTCATAAGGTGAATTCACCAATTTGTAAGTCGCTCTGGATAAGAGTGTCTGCCAAATGACTTAAATGTAAATGTAAATGTATAAGTATGCCCTTGGTTTACGAGAGTCCTGTCGATTATTGTTACAATGTCCTTGTGCTGTGTGTTTTGGCTTTTGTGTCGTTGTGGATTGTGCAGATGATTATAGGTCTCATCCCGTGTGTTAATCATTGTGTGTGTGTGTGTTATTTCTTCGAGCTACTCCTCGCTCTTTTGTTTTGGGTTTCAACCCTGTGTTTTGTATAGTGTTTGTTTGGTCTTCGTCCCCGTGCCTTTACACGGCACGCCGTAATTTGGGTGTAAAAAAAAGGTAACGATTCATTAAAAACAGCCATACGCATATTAGTGCTTATGCACATGCATAGATTCATGAGCTCCAGCCGAATGGAAAAACCTTAACATGATGATTGTGCCATTTTACAAAACACAAAACAACAGTGATTTAAAATGTCTTTGACACATAATTGGTCTGGCCTATACTCCAAAATCAAACAAATTTGAGTAATTGCCTTTGAGTGTGGACTGTGTTATTATGCATACTGGATGGACTGGTTACCTTGTGCTATGCTCCAAAATCTATATCCATGAGTCTGTGAGAGAACGTATAGCCCTAGGCGATGCGGTTGGTTCATTGATTGTGCAGGGCAGCATACAGTATTTCTATTACATTTTGAATAGGGAATTTTTTAAATGTTAATAATTGATTGTTTGACACATTACCTTTAGCTATACAGAATATCTCACCACCATTTCCTCCTAACATGTTTTCACAACAAAACATATTTCACGAAACTGTTGACAGCCAATCTGCACGAAAGGAATGAAGGAGAGAGAGGCGGAGATGGAAACGCATGGTGATGAGATATTCTGTATAGATACTACCTATTACTTGGCTATTTAAAATCAAATAGAAATTCACAGATTCTCTCTTTCTCCCTCACTCACTTTCTCTCTTTCTTTCATCTTCCCTCCTTGTCACTCCTGCCCCCCCCCACCCCCCCCCCACCCCCTGTTGGTATGGTTCTGCTACTCACAGGCGATGCGTACGGTGGCTTTGCGGCTCTTAGAGGTACCCAGGTGGCTCCAGGCCACACACAGACACCAGTAGTCCTCAGGGCCGTGGAAGTCCTCCACCTGCTGACGGGACACGTTGATCATGACTTCCCGGATCTTCAGCCCTGCAGGAGCACACAGATTATCATCTCAGATTACCAACACAGTTTACCATCATAGATTACATAATCCGAATATATCCCAGATGATCAGAAACAGAATATCACACAACGTAATCAGAAGACTTGGTGAGATATCCAGGCGATAAGAGATTAAATATCCAGGCGAAAAGAGCGTATCAGTCCCCAACAGATGAAGAGGTGTGCAGAGAGATGAGTGTCTGTCTTATTATTATCCACAGATGATTACTCTGAAGCCTGACAAATCTATATAAAGACATTTTCTTATTATCACCATTTTGACTAACGTAATTTCTGGACTATAAGCCGCTACTTTATTCCCACGCTTTGAACCTCGCGGTATATACAATGACGCGGCTAATTTATGGATTTTTCCCGCTTTCACAAGATTCATGCCGCCAAAAAACTGAGCACCGTCACATAATGTGACGTAAATCGAGCGCGCTCAAACTTCCCATCATTCTGATTACGGTAGTCATTTTGTCACCCTCATCATGGCAAAGACACGGAGAAATGCATATGATGCAGCTTTCAAGTTGAAGGCGATCGATCTGGCTGTTGGAAAAGGAAATAGAGCTGCTGACAGCGTGGAGCATTGTCAAAAAATCCACTATCCTCAACGGGTTTCGAAAGGCTGGACTGCTGCGTGTTGAAGAGGGCAGCGATCCAACATCGGATGAAGCAGTTCTGAGGCTATTCAACTCCGACACCGAAGGAGATGACTTCAGTGGTTTCAGTGCACAGGAGGAGGAAGATAGTGACCAATGACTTTCTTGGTAGGCTATTGTTTAATTTTTGTTACAAGCCGTGTTTCGTTAAAGCCTATTCATTTTTGTTACAAGCCGTGTTTCGTTTAAGGCTGTGTAAAGTTCATTTTTTTCAATGTACCGGTAGGCACCTGCGGCTTATAGACATGTGCGGCTTATTTATTTACAAAATACATATTTTTTAATAATTCAGTGGGTGCGGTTTATATTCAGGTGCGCTTAATAGTCCAGCAATTACGGTATCATTTTGACTATGCAAAAGTATTTGTCCCCCTTGGCGTTTTTCCTATTTTGTTGCATTACAACCTGTAATTGAATGGATTTTTAATAGGATTTCATGTAATGGGCATACACAAAATAGTCCAAATTGGTGAAGTGAAATGGAAAAAATTACTTGTTTAAAAAAAATCGAGTGGTGCGTGCATATGTATTCACCCCCTTTGCTATGAACCCTCTAAATAAGATCTGGTGCAACCAATTACCTTCAGTAGTCACATAATTAGTTAAATAAAGTCAATCTGTGTGCAATCTGTGTCACATGATCTGTCACATGATCTCTGTATATACAGTGGGGCAAAAAAGTATTTAGTCAGCCAACAATTGTGCAAGTTCTCCCACTTAAAAAGATGAGAGAGGCCTGTAAATGTTCATCATAGGTACACTTCAACTACGACAGACAAAATGAGAAAAAAAACAAAAAAAAACACATTGTAGGATTTTTAATGAATTTATCAAATGACACAAACCCCCCCAAAATCCATTTTAATTCCAGGTTGTAAGGTAACAAAATAGGAAAAATGCCAATGGGGTGAATACTTTCACAAACCACTGTAATCTATTTCAGACTGGCAATAGGGAGGACATATGATGATGCCAATGAGATAGGGATTGTTATTCAGAAAGCTAAGGTAACTGACCAGCTGGCTGAAATATTCAATCAATCCCTATACCAGTCTGCTGTTCCCACATGCTTCAAGAGCCACCATTGTTCCTGTTCCGTCATCATGAAGTGCTTTGCTTTGAGACTAGTCAAGGACCATATCACCTCCACCCTACCTGACACCCTAGACCCACTCCAATTTGCTTACCGCCCAAATAGGTCCACAGACGATGCAATCTCAACAACACTGCACACAGCCCTAACCCATCTGGACAAGAGGAATACCTATGTGAGAATGCTGTTCATCGACTACAGCTCGGCATTCAACACCATAGTACCCTCCAAGCTCGTCATCAAGCTCAAGACCCTGGGTCTCGACCCCGCCCTGTGCAACTGGGTACTGGACTTCCTGACGGGCCGCCCCCAGGTGGTGAGGGTAGGTAACAACATCTCCTCCCCGCTGATCCTCAACACTGGGGCCCCACAAGGGTGCGTTCTGAGCCCTCTCCTGTACTCCCTGTTCACCCACGACTGCGTGGCCACGCACGCCTCCAACTCAATCATCAAGTTTGCGGACGACACAACAGTGGTAGGCTTGATTACCAACAACGACGAGACGGCCTACAGGGAGGAGGTGAGGGCCCTCAGAGTGTGGTGTCAGGAAAATAACCTCACACTCAACATCAACAAAACTAAGGAGATGATTGTGGACTTCAGGAAACAGCAGAGGGAACACCCCCCTATCCACATCGATGGAACAGTAGTGGAGAGGGTAGCAAGTTAAGTTCCTCGGCATACACATCACAGACAAACTGAATTGGTCCACTCACACAGACAGCATCGTGAAGAAGGCGCAGCAGGGCCTCTTCAAACTCAGGAGGCTGAAGAAATTCGGCTTGTCACCAAAAGCACTCACAAACTTCTACAGATGCACAATCGAGAGCATCCTGGCGGGCTGTATCACCGCCTGGTACGGCAACTGCTCCGCCCTCAACCGTAAGGCTCTCCAGAGGGTAGTGAGGTCTGCACAACGCATCACCGGGGGCAAACTAACCGGCCCTCCAGGACACCTACACCACCCGATGTTACAGGAAGGCCATAAAGATCATCAAGGACATCAACCACCCGAGCCACTGCCTGTTCACCCCGCTATCATCCAGAAGGCGAGGTCAGTACAGGTGCATCAAAGCTGGGACCGAGAGACTGAAAAACAGCTTCTATCTCAAGGCCATCAGACTGTTAAACTGCCTACCACTAACATTGAGTGGCTGCTGCCAACACACTGACACCGACTCAACTCCAGCCACTTTAATAATGGGAATTGATGGGAAATGATGTAAATATATCACTAGCCACTTTAAACAATGCTACCTTATATAATGTTACTTACCCTACATTATTCATCTCATATGCATACGTATATACTGTACTCTATATCATTGCCTGCATCCTTATGTAATACATTTTAACTATGCCACTTTGTTTACATACTCATCTCATATGTATATACTGTACTTGATACCATCTACTGTATCTTGCCTATGCTGCTCTGTACCTTCACTCATTCAAATATCTTTATGTACATATTCTTTATCCCCTTACACTGTGTATAAGACAGTAGTTTAGGAATTGTTAGTTAGATTACTTGTTGGTTATTACTGCATTGTCGGAACTAGAAGCACAAGCATTTTGTCAGGACCCGGTTACGAACCTGGGTCTCCGGAGTGAGAAACAGTCACTTAACCAACTGAGCCACGAATAGTCAGCAGAACCCAGAAGATGAGGCAGACACAGCAGTACTTAAGACGGTGTATTTAATAAAGTAAAAAAGGAGAAGTCCTTCAATACAAAATGGCAAATCCAAAAGGTGGTAGGAATAGCACAAAAAAGCCTCAAGAGATACTCAAAAACAAAAACAGAATTCCACAAGAGCATCCACCGGAATCGACAAGAATACACAGAACACTAGGGCTGGGTGCTAACATACAAACACAGAGCACAGAACTGAGGGAAACTAAGGGTTTAAATACAATCAGGGGAAAACGAGGCACAGGTGCAAATAATAATGGGGAACAAGGGAAAAAAACATGAGGTCAAAAAGCACAATGGGGGCATCTAGTGACCAAAACCCGGAACAACCCTGGCCAAATCCTGACACATTTCGCTACACTCGCATTAACATCTGCTAACCATGTGTATGTGACAAATAAAATTTGATTTGATTTGATTTAATACATATCTGCAGATTACCAAGAGACTAAATGGGAGGAAATGGTTTCAAATGGATATGGTATATTGGAGGTCTGCCACCTGCATTGTACCCTCACATTATTTCTATGGATACAATACATTGTACCCTCACATTATTTCTATGGATACAGTACATTGTACCCTCACATTATTTCTATGGATACAATACATTGTACCCTCACATTATTTCTATGGATACAGTACATTGTACCCTCACATTATTTCTATGGATACAGTACATTGTACCCTCACATTATTTCTATGGATACAGTACATTGTACCCTCACATTATTTCTATGGATACAGTACATTGGAAAAAAATGGTTCCAAAACAGTTATTCACAAAAAGGTGCGTTGTGATTCGTCAACACCCCGGTATTGAAAAGACTCAATCTCAATCATATGATGTAAAACGCAATGATTTTTTAAAGTTATATATCTTTTTTTCTGACATGCAATCATGCACTTTGGGACTGTATCAACATTGGACTAATAAAAATAATTCCTAAATACATTTTTTTGAGTGGATGATCCTTTTACCTTGATGTACAGAAACCATAGTGTGTGTACGATACGCTCTGAAACCTCCATTTATTTATGCATATCTCAAGCTGTGATTCAATCCATAATCATGAACAAATATATGGCTGGTATGTAATTGGTTGTTTTATTTTGTAAGTCTCTCCAACAGCGACAGACTGTATGTATACAAAAAACTATATGAGACCATATGGGAACATTAATGCATAATAAGGAAGCTCAGCTGGATATCTTAGAAAGAACAGTCTTCAAAACTATTTCAGGGCCGCTCTCCGAAGGGGAAAGCAGCTCTGTCTATGATAACTTTATTCTCCCTGCCTGCTATATAAAGCTAATTTCACAGACTGTTCCAAACTTGCCCATCGCGGTTGGGGGTTAGTGAGAGAGTGTGTTTGTGTGTCTGTACACGTGACGTGTGTGTGTTTTCGGCTCCAAGAGTCCTCTCAGCGGGCCACTCCCAGCATGCATTTTGTATTTGTATTTATTATGGATCCCCATTAGCTGCTGCCAAGGCAGGAGCTACTCTTCCTGGGCTCCAGCAAAATGAAGGCAGTAATACCATTTTTAAAACATTACAATATATTCACAACAGATTTCACATCACATTAAGTGTGTGCCTTCAGGCCACTACTCTACTATCACATATCTACAACACAAAATCAATATGTATGTGTGCGTATGTTATTGTGTGTGTGCATGCATGTGTCTGTGCCTGTGTCTCTTCACTGTCCCTGCTGTTCCATAACGTCTATTTTAATCAGTTTTTTAAAATGAAATTTTACTGCTTGCATGAGTTACTTGATGTGGAATAGAGTTCCATGTCGTCATGGCTCTATGTTGTACTGTGCGCCTTACATAGTCTGTTTTGGACTTGGGGACTGTGACATGTCTTATGGGGTATGCATGGGTGTCCGAGCTTTGCCAGTAGTTCAAACAGACAGCTCAGTGCATTCAACATGTCAATACCTCTCATAAATAAAAGTAGTAATGAAGTCAATCTCTCCTCCACTTTCCACCAGGAGAGATTGACATGCATATTATTAATATTAGCTCTCTGTGTATATCCAAGGGTCAGCTGTGCTGCCCTGTTCTGAGCCAATTGCAATTTTCCTAAGTCCCCCCTTCTGGCACCTGACCACATGACTGAACAGTAGCCCAGGTGCGACAAAACTAGGACCTGTAGAACCTGCTTTGTTTATAGCGCTGTCAAGAAGGCAGAGCACGCATTATTATGGACAGACTTTTCCCCATCTTAGCTACTGTTGTAGTCACCATAACTTGCTCAATTTCCACATTATTCAGTACAATATTTAGTTGAGGTTTAGGGTTTAGTGAACAATTTGTCCCAAATACAATGCTTTTAGTTTTTGAAATATTTAGCACTAACTTATTCCTTGCCACTCATTCTGAAACGAACTGCAGCTGTTTGTTAAGTGTTGCAGTCATTTCGATCGCTGTAGTATTCAAAGCCAGTGACATGTCGTTAGTAAAAATTGAAAAAAGTAAGGGGCCTACCTGGATTCTACCTGGATTCTACCTGGATTATGTTGGAAAGGCTTCCATTAAGGAACAACCTCTGTGTTCTGTTAGACAGGTAGCTCTTTATCCACAATATACATCAGACAGACAGACAGACAGGACCACAAATGGGTTGAGACAGAATTGAAACTTGCAGTCAGTTGTCAAACTGTCAGCTGTAGGTCATACCTGTTTGACAGAGAGAGTTTGGGCTGATATTTACTGAGACAGATAAACAGAAATATGGAAGTCATAAGACACAGGTACACAGGTACACAGAGTGTTGCAATCCTGCAGATTTTCATCCTTGACACTGATTTCTACCAGTTAAACCAGGTGTGTCCACACTACAGCCGTTCAGAAGCATCAAGTACCAAGGGGCGACGAAAACCAACACAACTGTGGAACCTAAGGGCCTGTGCACACCTGTCATAAGATAAGCTGAATAGCCCTGGGGAGCACCATCACCAGAAAAATTACTGTTATAAAGTACAACATTAAAACGGTAGATCCTTTTCAAGTGCATTTGACATCCGTTAGTCTTGAGCTTTCAGTTTGGGCCCCCTGTGTCTGTCTGTCTGTCTGTCTGTCTGTCTGTCTGTCTGTCTGTCTGTCTGTCTGCCTGCCTGCCTGCCTGCCTGCCTGCCTGCCTGTCTGTCTGTCTGTCTGTCTGTCTGTCTGTCTGCCTGTCTGCCTGCCTGCCTGTCTGTCTGTCTGTCTGTCTGTCTGTCTGTCTGTCTGTCTGTCTGCCTGCCTGCCTGCCTGCCTGCCTGCCTGCCTGTCTGTCTGTCTGTCTGCCTGCCTGCCTGCCTGCCTGCCTGTCTGTCTGTCTGTCTGCCTGTCTGCCTGCCTGTCTGTCTCAAAGTTTCATATTGATGTCAGTGATTCTGTAATCTCTAGTTTAAGTGCTTGCTGACAAGCGACTTAGTTTATGATTTAAATACAATAAGACGTCTAAAGGGGGATTTGGGTTCAGCTATCTTTTAAATCACAATGACTCCCTGTCCATTGGGAGAAGTGCTTCATCTTTACTCACTATGAAGCAATGTAAGATATTGTAGAACTGCGAGTGAATGCTGACTAGGCCATAAAATCGTGTGGTTAGGCACTCTGTTTTAGTCAATTTCCTTTACTTATGTTTTATCCTGCGTCCCGAAACGGCACCCCATTCCCAACATCGCATTACTTTCGACCGGGGCTCATAGGGGAATAGGGTGCCATTTGGGATGCAGATTTAGTCAACACGACGCAATTATCATCTTTAATATGCTTTTTGAATTCTGCTTTATTCCACAGAATAATAGTCAGAACATTCAGAAGTCCACTGTGCGCAGTCCTTTTTCTTTCAAAAAGTATCCAGATCTGTGCACTTGGTGCTGTGGAGACACATTAGACATCTGCATGTGCCACAACTAAGGGGCACATCCATGTTTCTCAGAGGAAATAGATTCTCTCTCAATGGAGAAAAATACAAGGAAAATGCGGTTTGGGTAGATTTCGAACAGCAACAGATCGTCATTTCTGCAAAGGGGCATAAAGGAGCAATGTGTGTGTGTGTGTGCTGTGTTGTGTGTTTGTCTGTCTGTCTGTCGGCCTGTATGTGTATGTGTGCGTGAGTGTGCATCCAAGAATGAATATGTGGCCCAAACAAGGAAATCCATGACTAATGGTATCAAATAATCCTCCCAAACTAATGTCTTATTGAGTGAGTGCCAGTGTGAGGGGCTGACTGAAGGGGGAGATGGAGTAAGAGAAAATCAGGAAGTCACACTCTCTCCAAGAATCCTCCACACTGTGTGCAGATCAAAAAGCTTAGCCACAGTATCAGTGACCTGGCATTCCACTATTTAACCCTTTTCCCCTCATTTGCTTTCTTTCTTTGTGTGCTTCTAAATGGATTTAGTGTGTGTGTGTGTCAATCACAGTACATCTCCATTCCTTTCTTACCTCCCTTCTTTCTGTACATCTCCATCCCTCTCTCGCCTATTTTCTATCTTTCCTCTCTTCCTGTACCTCTTTGCCCATGTCTCTCCCTCTCGTTCCTTGTGGCTCAGGTCTTTCCCTGTGTCTCAGGTCTTTCCTTGTGTCTCAGATCTTTCCTTGTGTCTCAGGTCTTTCCCTGTGGCTCATGACTTTCCTTGTGGCTCAGGTCTTTCCCTGTGGCTCATGACTTTCCCTGTGGCTCATGACCTTCCCTGTGGCTCAGGTATTTCCTTGTGGCTCAGGTCTTTCCTTGTGGCTCAGGTCTTTCCTTGTGGCTCAGGTCTTTCCTTGTGGCTTAGGTCTTGCCAATGGCTCTTGACAGAGTGCCATGACGCCTTGACAACAGACCCTGAGGAGGAGTAGAGCATCCCTTGTTCTCTCTCCTCCACCCTTGTTCTCTCTCCTCCACTCTTGTTCTCTCTCCTCCACCCTTGTTCTCTCTCCTCCACCCTTGTTCTATCTCCATGTCTTTTCTTTTCCCTTTACTCTCTCCTTCTAAAGGTGGCATGGATAATGCTGCTCTTTTTCTCTCCCTCTCTCCTCCCCTTCTCCTTCTTTCCCTTCTCCCTGCACCCCTCTGTCACATGGAATGACGCTGGAGAGATGAAGCAGTAAAACATTTAATAAATAACGGACATGGAACGAGACAGGAACAGCGTCAACAAACAGGTAGCACAAACAAAAGACAATTCATGCAGCAGCCGGGAACAGAGCAAGGGAACTGACAAATATAGGGGAGGCAATAAACAGATGATGAGTGAGTACAGGTGAGTCCAATATCGTTGATACACGTGACGAGGGAAGGCAGGTGTCCGTAATGGATGGAAGGAGTGCGTGATGCAGGGCAGCCTGGCGTCCTCACACGCCGGAGGGGGGGGAGAGCGGGAGCAGACGTGACACGACACCCTCATTCTACCACTCCCCATTCCCTCCATCCTCCTCTCTTCCCTCCATCCTTCTCCCCGGCAGTGATCCTGTGCTGTGATCTCTCTCTGGTTCTCTGTGCCGTTGTCTGGATTCTGGCTGGGTCTGTGGAGTAGCCCTGCGCCAGCTACACGTGCCTCCTGATCCACCCAGCACAGCTTGGCAGAGCACCGTGTGTGTTTTGTGTGTGTGTGTGTGTGTGTGTGTGTGGTTTAGTGTTTGTGTGTGTGAGTGCTCCGCTCGGCCCTGGATGTCTCTGTCATACTTAGCGTCATGACCAAATGCTATTTCTTCGTAGACACTAGAGATGCTCACGAGGCAGACGCGCACATGGACGAAGACACAGGCGAGGCTTGTTGTCAAAGTGGCGTGGTTAGGGGTCGCTGCGACAGGCGGGTAGCTTCAGGGGTCGCGTATGACTAATTTGCTGTTTCTGAACGCTGCTTCAGGGAAACGTTTGTGCGATGTGACATTGGGGGGGGGGGGATGGCTGGCTGAGGGCCAGACACGAGACGAACCCTAGCAGACAGGTGGAACATTGGAACATGCTCCCAGCAACATCTTCAGTCTGATCCCAGCTGTGTGTCACACGTCATCCCAGAACTAAAGGGACGCATGCATTAAGGCATGATAATTCAGTCATTTAAAACGCTGGAAGTCACGCGTGTTCATGGCGTCTCCAGATTGTCTGATTAACCCACATGTAAATAAGCTTGTGAGTAGTAGTCATACCCCTGTAGGTCAAATACCCTTTTATAAGAAATCTACTAACTTAACATATGGAACTGTTTGGATATTAATAAAATGGACCATCTAGCTGTTTGATGATGTATTTTAGGACCCCTGTACAGATGCCATATCTTAATTTGATCATTCTGTTGTTGTAGGAATTTTCCCTGCATAGCAGGAAATGCAAACTTGTGTATTTGAGGTTTTAAAAGGCTTCTAAAATGTGTAATTTCCACTTTAACAAAAATGTCCATGAATTATAATCCACATAACAATTCACATTTCCTGTTGCTGCAGGATTATTTTCCTGCTTTCCTCACTCAAATTAAGATACGGCATCTGTAGTTAGAAAACAATACGTACAAATTATTACTGCTACTAGTACATAGAAACACATTGAAGAACAAACAAATAAAAGGCAAAAAATATAAAAAAATAAGTATGTTTTGAAGGTTCTAAAAATGCATCTGAGAGATATAGGAAAGCCATAGAGATAGATAGAGGACTCTAGGGCCAACAAGTCCATTTTAGCATGGGCAGCGCCATCTGAGAGATATAGGAAAGCCATAGAGATAGATAGAGGACTCTAGGGCCAACAAGTCCATTTTAGCATGGGCAGCGCCATCTGAGAGATATAGGAAAGCCATAGAGATAGATAGAGGACTCTAGGGCCAACAAGTCCATTAAAGCATGGGCAGCGCCATCTGAGAGATATAGGAAAGCCATAGAGATAGATAGAGGACTCTAGGGCCAACAAGTCCATTTTAGCATGGGCAGCGCCATTGAAGACTTTCACCATTTTAAACTTGGTGAAATTAGGATTATCTCATTTCATCCGGGTCATCAGGAGGGATCAGCGAATGAATTATGCTTGTGAGCAAACATTGCATTACTGCAGGGGAAAGTAAATAGCCAACCCTGGCTTTATACCTGTTCGAACAACAAACTCCAGGTGGCAGTACGCACCCTTTCAGTTTGTATACCAACTCATAATAGTAGTAGTAGAAGAAGAAAATGGACTACTTCAACATGGAGATGGCCCCATTGGCGCCTCCCGTGCCCTCACAGAGACCATAATGGGACAGATACAAATCATTCTCTATGAGGAAAGCTCAGGAAAACATCAGGGACAATCTTTATGTGGAATAACCCTTATTCTTTTATGTGGAATAACCCTTATTCATCTCCAGTCATTTTGTTTTTACTGCATATTCATTTTGTATGGAGTTGGGACATGGTCGTCCTTGGGTTGTCAAAGAGCAAAACCGACAACAGTGCGTGTTTGTGAGAGTCTACGTTTTTCAGAATGGAGACATAATAGTTTTGTAACACAAACCGTTCTTTTTTTTTGTGTGTGACAGAAACCACTCGTCTCACAATAACCACTCTACTGCAGCTCCCAGCCATTGCACAGGCCAACGGCCGTCATCGGCGGACTTAGTGGATTGAGACTCCCCTATTGGGATGCCACCAATGCAAAACGGAAACAGACTATTATTGATAAAAACGCACTGGAGCAGAAATTGACTTAAACTGCAGGGGGTTATTATAACCCTGTTAAGTCTAAAGTCGCTCTTGCTCCTTTCTCGTTGACTTCTCAATGATATTTTTCTGTCTCTCTGTCTCCGTAGTGGAGTATTACTTCTGCTACTGTGCCTGTATCTCTGTATCTCTGTATCCATATCTCTCATCTTCTCTCTCTCTGCTCCCTTGATGACTGAGTATTCATCCTCTGCCTCGCTCTCTCTCTCTCTCTGAGCCCCTGCCTGGTGGGAGGTAGATGATGTCTCTGCAGGTCGACTGTGATCCTCATACAAAATGATGGACCTCCACAGAAACAGAGAGCCCTCTCTCTCCCCCCTCTCCTCCTGCCTCTCTCTCCCTTCCTCTCTCCTCCTGCCTCTCTCCCTTCCTCTCTCCTCCTGCCTCTCTCTCCCCTCTCTCCTCCTGCCTCTCTCTCTCCCCCCTCTCCTCCTGCCTCTCTCTCTCCCCCCTCTCCTCCTGCCTCTCTCTCCCCTCTCTCCTCCTGCCTCTGTCCCTTCCTCTCTCTTCCTGCCTCTCTCTCCCGTCTCTCTCCTCTTGCCTCTCTCTCCCCCCTCCTCCTGCCTCTCTCTCCCCTCTCTCCTCCTGCCTCTCTCTCCCCCTCTCCTCCTGCCTCTCTCTCCCCCCTCTCCTCCTGCCTCTCTCCCTTCCTCTCTCCTCCTGCCTCTCTCCCTTCCTCTCTCCTCCTGCCTCTCGCTCCCTTCCTCTCTCCTCCTGCCTCTCTTTCCCTTCTTCTCTCCTCCTGCCTCTCTCTCCCTTCTTCTCTCATCCTGCCTCTCTCTCCCTTCTTCTCTCCTCCTGCCTCTCTCTCCCCTCTCTCCTCCTGCCTCTCTCTCCCCCCTCTCCTCCTGCCTCTCTCTCCCCCTCCTGCCTCTCCCTCCCCCCTCTCCTCCTGCCTCTCTCTCCCTTCCTCTCTCCTCCTGCCTCTCGCTCCCTTCCTCTCTCCTCCTGCCTCTCTTTCCCTTCTTCTCTCCTCCTGCCTCTCTCTCCCTTCTTCTCTCCTCCTGCCTCTCTCTCCCTTCTTCTCTCCTCCTGCCTCTCTCTCCCCTCTCTCCTGCTGCCTCTCTCTCCCCCCTCTCCTCCTGCCCTCTCTCCCCCTCTCCTCCTGCCTCTCTCTCCCCCTCTCCTCCTGCCTCTCTCTCCCCCCTCTCCTCCTGCCTCTCTCTCCCTTCCTCTCTCCTCCTGCCTCTCTCTCCCCCCTCTCCTCCTGCCTCCCCCCCCTCCTCCTCAAATATCTCTTCAACAAAGACTTTGGGGGAACTGATAGCCTCTCCTCTTGTCCTCTGCTTCCCCTCCCTCCTTCTTTTCTTCCCTCTCCCTCTTCGACTATCATTGCCATCTTTCCATCATAGGGAGCAGTGGAACGGATATTCTATCCTTCCCCCTCTCTCTCAATTTTCCATCTCTCTTTATCTCGCCATCTTCATCTGGGTATCAACTGTCTCCCAGTCAAAGATACCGTCAGGAACAAATAACCTCCCTTCTCCTTCTTTCTCTCCATGTCTCTCAACCTACTCAACCATTTCTCCACTCCAATACCAATGTATATCTGGGACCATGGCCTGCAATACACCTGTCTCCATTCCCACATGCAAAGACCTAATTCCAAACCAATGCCTGTCTCCTCTCCATAGGCCCCTTACCCTTTCCTTGCAGATAGATAGATAAGATAGATATCAGCAACATGGTCACTCGTCTTCTTTGTTGACAGCCATTCTTTCAAGTCCCTCCTTATCCAGACATGGGTTTGGAATCAGGCCAAAGAGCTGCACTTTTGGGTTTATTCCTAATGCTTTATGGACCCAATTCTGCTACCTCATCTGAGTACCTTACAATATTTCCAACATAGTTACTCCCTCTCCAAATCCAGTAGGAGTGATCCTCTATAATACTGTACCTGAACAGAACTGATACCATTCCTAAAACCTCCTGGGTTAAGTTTAACAGCGTCACAGCATTCAGCTATGGAAGCTCAATCTGGAAAGCAACGATTACACAAGCAATCCTAACAACTTTGCGTTTAAGACTGTTCTGATCTGCAACATCAAAAGACTGAGGGAAACTTGTAGAGGGATAAATGAATGAGAGGAGGAGAAATGTGCTGCCATATGAACATCCTCAGAACTGTAACTTTCATGTTGTTGCTGCGGCATTTTACTCTTTGCACCTTGTTCTTTTCAATCGCCTGTAAACTGAGCTTGAAGTATGTTGTGCTCTCAGTGCAAGAAAGCTTAGGGAATATAGAGAAACATGGGATTTCTGGAGAAACATGGAAACAAAGATTTTGTAACACGGAAGTGGAGATCATGGAAGGTAGAGCAGAGGAGAGATTGGAACACGGAAGTGGAGATCATGGAAGGTACAGCAGAGGAGAGATTGGAACACAGAAGTGGAGATCATGGAAAAGGAAGTGGAGATTGGAACACAGAGGGAAGTGGAGATCATGGAAGGTACAGCAGAGGAGAGAGAGGAAGTGGAGATCATGGAAGGTACAGCAGAGGAAGTGGAGTGGAGATCATGGAAGGTACAGCAGAGGAGAGGAGTGGAGATCATGGAAACAGCAGAGGAGATTGGGAAGTGGGAGAATCATGGAAGGTGGAACAGCAGAGGAGAGATTGGAACAGCAGAGGAGAGATTGGAAGTGGAGATCATGGAAGGTACAGCAGAGGAGAGATGGAACACGGAAGTGGAGATCATGGAAGGTACAGCAGAGGAGAGATTGGAAGTGGAGATCATGGAAGGTACAGCAGAGGAGAGATTGGAACACGGAAGTGGAGATCATGGAAGGTACAGCAGAGGAGAGATTGGAACACGGAAGTGGAGATCATGGAAGGTACAGCAGAGGAGAGATTGGAACACGGAAGTGGAGATCATGGAAGGTACAGCAGAGGAGAGATTGGAACACGGAAGTGGAATGTTCATCTTGACGATGTTCTATAATCCTTTAATCAGTGGCCCGCTATTATCTCCCTGTGTGTGTGTCCCTAGATATTTCCTCAGGCACACGTGTGGCGTACACAGGCAAACCCTCTCACACACACATACACTCCTTCCCTCCCCCCACAGACACAATGAAACATTAACCCCACGCCGCAGGAAGAGTTGACAGTGGGTTCAGATTGCAGTCAGACTTGTTCCCTGCGGAGATGACTTTCACTTTGCTTTTAGGGGAAGTGTTGCAGCGCGACTGTCAACCTCCATCAGACTCATGCTTCATGTTTTCTGTGGCCTGTTTACCTATAAGGTAGAACTGCACGCAGCATCAGGGCCTAGCCTTGATGCTAATCACGCTAGGCAGTGTGTTTTTGTTAGCGACAACACAACATCACAGCATCTGCAGGAGGAGGTTAAAACATTCATACAAAGGGGAAATAAGATGCCACCTACATGCTATTATACACATATCCATGCATAGACTCGCATACACACACACACGTGCAAACGCATACACACACAATCAGGTACGTGCACACACACACGCACGTGTACACACACGTACACACAGGCACACACGTACACACAGGGACACGCACACACAGGTACACTGCACTGTTGGTTAAGGGCTTGTAAGTAAGCATTTCACGGTAAGGTCTACCTGTTGTATTTGGGGCATGTGACAAATAAAGTTTGATTTGATTTGACACACACGCACACTTCAATGATGTGATCTGTTGGGAATGAACTCTCACTGCACTTATTTTTACTGAATATTCATGTATATGGGTTGGTTTGAACTATTGTGACTATTGTAGCTGGAAACGACAGATTTTTTTATGGAATATCTACAGAGGCCCATTATCAGCACCATCGCTCCTGTGTTCCAATGGCACATTGTGTTAGCTAATCCAAGTTCATAATTTTAAAAGGCTAATCGATCATTAGAAAACCCTTTTGCAAGTATGTTAGCACAGCCGAAAACTGTTGTGCTGATTAAAGAAGCAATAAAACTGGCCTCCAGACTAGATAAGTATCTGGAGAGTCAGCATTTGTGGGTTTGATTACAGGCTCAAAATGGCCAGAAACAAATAACTTTCTTCTGAAACTTGTCAGTCTATTATTGTTCTGACAAATGTAGGCTGTTCCATGCGAGAAATTGCCAAGAAACTGAAGATCTCGTACAACGCTGTGTACTCCCATCACAGAACAGATAAGAGTAGCATTCCTGCAATGCTGTTCTGTTGAAATGTTATTTGAGCTCTGAGAAATTAAGCTAATTGATTAATCATTTTATATGTACATACTGTATTCTCAACATAACTCGTCCTATATAACTACTGCTGCACATACTGTACCTTGGTCCTACTTAAATATTGTCCATACACACCAAGTATTTATATTCTGGACTCTGACATTGCTCGTTGTGATATTGCTTGTTTTGATATTAATGAATTTCTTGTTTATTTTTATTTTTTTCATTTTTCTGTCTACACTTTCACAGTGCGTTGTATGCAAATATCCACTCAGACACATCCAAGTGTTTACAGTCCCATGTTTCTGTCAACCAGACCTCCAGACCCTCACACTCAGCTCTGTCTATTATCCAAGCCTCTGATGCAGCCAGCCAGGCTGCTGTTTTATTGCCCTCTTCATGGCACAGGTGGACTGTTAAGGTTCACACACACACACAGGCGCAGGTAGGTACGCATACATGCACGTGCACACGCAAGCACAGCCACGCAAGCACACATCAGACATATGAATCCTAATAAGGAGCCAGATGGGGAGGTAACTCGGCAAAAGCAGACACCAGGCAATAAAGAGACGGCAGGAGCTCGATTGTAACTGTGTGGAAGATAATGTCCTGTGTTGATTCACTGATTGTGTGTGTGTGTGTGTGTGTGTGTGCGGGTGTGTGCATGCATGTGTGTATGTACTGTGTGTGTGTGTGTATCTAAAGTGAAGAATCAACGCTGTTAGACTTACAAATAGAAAACACAAACAAAAGTCAATGACGGTGTCCTTCATTTGTGTGTATTTGTGTGTGTGTGCGTGCGTGCGTGCATGTGCGTGCGTGTGTGTGCGTGTGTGTGTGACTGGCATCTAGAAGTGAGAACACAGATGAAGGAGAGATCTGACTCTGTCTAATGACAAAGGATTTAACGCTGAACAACTCCGTTACTTTGCCGTTGATTTTGAACATGTTACCAATGTAAGTCTATTGTCCGTCACACCTTTATGAGGACGTTGGAAAATAATAAGATAATACAATAATGTCACAGTGGGGAGAAGCATAGAGCTAAAGTTTTGAGAGTTGGCTGAGATAGAGACTGAGAGAGAAGGAGGGAGAGAGAGAGAAAGAAAGAGAGAAAGTACAGGAGTGACAGCCCAGGGGTTTTCTCTAGTTCTCCGCAAGTTGAATGACGGTGAAAAACACAATATTCTGTATTTGTTCAAGTTGCATCAGAAAAAGACAATCATCTCCACAGTCAAGAGATCAAAGTCAAATCTCGCAATGATGTCATATTAGTTTGGATCCAGTGTGAGATGTACGCTAACGTGGCAAGGCAACAGTATTTGACGAGTTGGACCTAGTCTTGGGCACAGTCAATAGGTTTCCTTTAAACCTCCAATGGCCTTCACTCTTTATGTTATGAGCACCATGTTATCACTCCAAATGAATTGAGAGCCTATGGGGCGATTGGAAGTTTTGTATAATGTATGTGTGCATATGCGTGTGCGTGTAAGTACATGAGCATGTGTGTGTACATCCATAAAAGTGTGCATATCTGTGCATGCAGGTTTTTGTGAGTGCATTTGTGTGTGAGCCTGCATTAGCACGTGAGTGTGTGTCTGTGTGGTCCTATGTCACGTCAGTGTGTGTCTCACCTGTGCCCTGGTCGGTGTGTTCCTGAGACTGGTGCTGGCTCTGGTGGACCCACTCCCCATTGCACTTGAAGAAGATCTGCAGGGCGGGGCGGGCCCGGCATTTGAGCTTGATGGGGTTGCTCTTGATGATGTAGGCATCATCGGGCTCCTGCAGGAAGTGGGGGAGGGTCCCTGATGTGCCAAGCTGCAGAGCATCACTCCTGGAACCTGGGGACAAAGAACATAACATTAAACAGAGTAGAGCACAGTAGAATAAAGTCGAACGACTGAATGGCCAAGCTGCAGAGCATCACTCCTGGAACCTGGGGAGACACAGGGATCGGGACAATGTTAGAGGAGAGCAAGAGTATTTAAAAACATGTTTTTATTTTTTATTTAACTAGGCAGGACAGTTAAGAACAAACTCGTACTTACAATGACGGCCTACTGGGGAATTGTGGGTTAATTGCCTTGTTCAGGGGCAGAACAACAGATTTTTACCTTGTCTGCTCGGGTAGTCAAACCAGAAACTTTTTGGTTACTAGCCCAATGCTCTAACCACTAGGCTACCTGCCGCCTGCCGTAGAGCAGAGTAGAGTAAAGTAGAGTAGAATATCAGTAACATTCCACAAATATCGCTAATATCCCAACATCTCAAAAGTGCACCACAGGCAACTCAATTACTTAGAAAATCTAATCCACAGACCTTAATCCACAACAAAACATCTGCAACAATGTATAAAGAATCAGGAGAGTTTGAGTGAAGATGACACCCAGGCCTTCCCACATTCCCGTAGAAAACACTCCCACAATAGATGCTGCTTAACCACCTCAATATGACGACAGGCTACACTTCATTGACACTCTTTGATCTTTCAAAAGCCAAGCCCTTCACAATCCGCTCATTTCAGGGAGTGATTTGGCAACAATAATTAACTACCACATTTCCTCTGTCTGACTCACACAGTAATCAGTGTGTGTGTGTGTGTGTGTGTGTGTGTGTGTGTGTGTGTGTGTGTGTGTGTGTGTGTGTGTGTGTGTGTGTGTGTGTGTGTGTGTGTGTGTGTGTGTGTGTGTGTGTGTGTGTGTGTGTGTGTGTGTGTGTGTGTGTGTGTGTGTGTGTGTGTGTGTGTGTGTGTGTGTGTGTGTGTGTGGGTGTGTCGCAGCCGGTGCTTGTTATGAAGGATGTGAAGCCTATCAGGTGTAATTACACTCAAACTAAATCCCTCAGCTTTCGTCCTGGAACCTCGCCTGTGTGTCGTCTGAGGGGGTTTAGGGAGATTTAGGGAGGTTTGTGTATGTGTATGTGTGAGGGTTTTCTAAATGTGAAAACACCTGTAAGTGTGTGAGAGTGTGAGAGTGTGGGTGAATATGTATAAATGTGTGAGAGTATGTATGTGTATGTGATCGAGAGGTTTGAAGAGCTGAACATCCCCTGTGTGTATGTTTTTTTATAGGTAGCGGGGACGCATTCTCCAACTCCATCTCCAGGATTATAGTTAACCAAGTCTGTCCAGCATCTAATCCCTCTACCTCACTACAGAAGCTCTCCTGCAGGAGGAAGACTACCGATTAATAAATGTGTCTGCTATGTTCTGGCTGTGTGTTTGCATGGCTCGACATTAACCGTTTTCTTGCCCGGGACAAGAAGAATGTACAATATCAAACAATTAGGCTACTTCGATAATAATTGGATCAGTGGCCTCTGGATGCATTGCGTGGCACACTGTCCTCCCAATCTCTGCAGAGCACATCGGAGTATAATTATTGTAAGGCCTGCATTGACAGACACGAGCGGTCTTTCAATCATGCAGTCGCAAGATGCATTATCGAGATTAAAGCGAGTCGCATCTGCACATTTATTGATATTCATTGCTAGTAACTGAGATATTTGCCAAGTTATAGCTTATTTTTGGTCAGCAATGAAAACCCTGGAAAAGTCTACGTGTGCCAGCGGGTCATTGCCAGAGCAGAGAGCGAGAGAAGGCGAGAACGAGAGAGACACATTTGAGCAGCAGGTAAAATAATGATGTACAACAGACTAACTAGAGAGCTCAAAACATAGTGTAGTTTTGCTGGTTAACTATTTAGCTATTAGCATGTATTAATGTCCTTTCCATGTCCAATATCCTAAAATAACTTTCCACCGGTACTCGTGTAAAACCTCAATTGGCCGACACGCAGTTGATACGGGTACACAGTGGATGAAACCAATGCTGCCTCCTCCGGATGTAAAACCTCTCTAGGATTCTCCTCTACTCAATAGTTCAAAGTTAAATAAAGGTTACATTTTAAAAAATGATTTAAAAAATATACCAGCTATGTGAAGTAAACGTATATCATTAGAATAGCCTAACTGACCAGTAACTCCTATGCTGTCAATATCTCCACTGAACACGGGATATTTTTACCTTACAAACATACCGAACAAAAATATAAATACAACCATTTCAAAGATTTTACTGAGTCACAATTCATATAAGGAAATCAGTCAATTGAAATAGCAAAATTAGGTCGTAATCTATGGATTTCACATGACTGGGAATACAGATATGCATCTGTTGGTCACAGATACCTTAAAAAAAATGTAAGGGCGTGGATCAGAAAATCAGTCCGTATCTGGTGTGACCACCATTTGCCTCAAGCAGCACGACACATCTCCTTTGCATAGTGTTGATCCGGCTGTTGATTGTGGCCTGTGGAATGTTGTCCCACTCCTCTTCCATGGCTGTGTGAAGTTGCTGAATATTGGCGGGAACTGGAACATGCTGTCATACAAGTCAATCCAGAGCATCCCGCACATGCTCAATGGGTGACATGTCTGGTGAGTATTCAGGCCATGGAAGAAGTAGGAGATTTTCAGCTTCCCAGATTTGTGTTCAGATTCTTGAGACATGGGGCCTTGCACTATTAGGCTGAAACATGAGGTGATGGTGGCGGATGAATGGCACAAGCAACCGGCCTCAGGATCTCATCACATCTGCATTCAAATTTCCATCGATAAAACGCAATTGCGTTCGTTGTCCGTAGCTTGTGCCTGCCCATACCACAACCCCACCTCCACCATGGGGCACTCTGTTCATAACGTTGACATCAGCAACCTGCTCGCCCACACGGCACCATACACAAGGTCTGCGGTTTGAGGCCGGCTGGACGTACTGCCAAATTCTCTAAAATTATGTTGGAGTTGGCTTATGGAGAGAAATGAACATTCAATTCTCTGGCAACAGCTCTCGTGGACATTCCTGCAGTCAGCATGCCAATTGCGCGCTCCGTCAAAGCTTAAGACATCTGTGGCATTGTGTTGTGTGACAATACTGCACATTTAAGTGCACCTGTGTAATGGTTATGCTGTTTAATCAGCTTCTTGATATGCCACACCTGTCAGGTGGATGGATTATCTTGGAAAAGAGAAATTCTCACTAATAGGGATGTAAACACACTTGTGCACAAAACATGAGAGAAATAAGCTGTTTGTACGTATGGACAATTTCTGGGATCTTTTTTTTCAGCTAATGAAACATGGGACCAACACTTTACATGTTGCGTTTATATTTTTGTTCAAGTTAGATAAACATCTTAGTTAGCTACATCGCCCACCTCAGCAATTTGATCCCTGGTTCATTGAATGAGGGAATTATTTTAAAAGACAAAAAGTATTTGGTTGTAATTGTAATGTTGCATGGTGGCCAACCATCCTCCAAGAGAGTCCAGGAGTGCAACTGGAGTGCAGGCTTTTGCTCCAGCCCTGCTCGAACACACCACACTGTAAAAAAAAATCAGCTGCCCAACAGGGCCTTGATAAGCTGAATCTGGTGCGTTTGAGCAGGGTTGGATCAAAAGCCTGCACACCCAGTCGCTCTCCAGACAGAGGGTTGAACGGCCACATGTTTCATGCAGTAGCCTATCAGTGCAGTATTTTACTTTGTGGAAGGGGTTAATTGCCTTGCTCAAGGCCACAAAGTCAGGAGATACTGTATAATTCATGGGATCAGAGACCAGCAAATGAAAGTGTTTTTGTTAAGTGGCTGCTTGCATCATACAACATACCTTTCTGTCACCTTTTTGGCCCATGGTGGACACACACACACACACACACACACACACACACACACACACACACACACACACACACACACACACACACACACACACACACACACACACACACACACACACACACACACACTTGAACTTTCGGACAAGTAAAATATCAGTCCAACTAAAAAAGTTAATGTCAAGCCCTGGTGTGTGTGTATAATTGATTTCCTAACCTGTGTGTGTATGTGTGTGTGTGTGTGTTTGATATTCTGACTGAGTCTGTGTGTGCGATTTCTGGCTGTGAAAATTACAGCTCTCACTGGCAGCTACCTTTCTCCTACCCACACCACTACGCTCTCTCTCTCTCTGGTTCGTGGAACTGAACAAAAGAGACATCCTTTTCATTTAGAAATGACTAGAATGACTAGCCCCTGGGCTAGCTATCTCCTCTTGCCTGGAGCACTCCAATTTGTTGATGCGTGGAGAGGTGACATGCATTAATTGTGTTTGGATAGCGACAAAACCTTACGATGCCAGCACACACCCACACACTGACAGAGAGACAAACACACACATACTGTAGGGCTGTGACGGTCATGACATTTTGTCAGACGGTTATTGTCATGCAAAAGACTGCCGGTCTCATGGTAATTGACCATTAATAAACATAATCCCTCGCAGAATCTCTAGGCCTCCACTCATACAAGCCGCTGATGTGCGCCTTTGGAACATCTACATTTAAAAATAAATAATGTAATATACACCATCACAGTAAAACTATTTTTTATTTGTACCGTATGTTAGCCTATCTGGCTATGCTCCATGCCATAGGCTCCAGGCTTGATCATTTAGCAGCACCAAATATGCTTTTAAGTCCCGTTCCATTATTTGTTATATTCTTTTAATTGAACTGAATAAATAGAAAGGATATTTTTTCCATTCCGGAGCAAGTGCGCATATGAAGTGAGCAGGAAAGTGATCATTTGAAACAGGTCCTATATGCTTGATTTAGAGTTATTTGTCATCTTTAGTCTCGAGAAAGTAAAGGTGAAAGAGGAGGAGATGGAAATGCACTGTGGGGAGATATTATGTAGCTAAAGGTAATGTGTCAGCCTATTAATTATTAAAATATTTAAAAAGTCCCTATTTCTATGATATTCTAAATCAAATACAAATTCACTATAATTGTAGGCTAACTCTGTAAGCCGCCCTGCACAATCAATGAACCAAAAGCAACGCCTAGGCCTATACCTTCTCTCCGAGACTCATGGATAGAAAGTTTGGTGTGTAGCATAAGGTTACCAGTCCATCCATTGTGCGTAATAATACAGTCCACACTCAAAGGCGATTAATAGAATTTGTTTTTTTTTGGAGTATAGGCTAGACCAATTATGTACCAAAGATATCTTCAATCAGTTTGCTTGTATGTATTTCTGCCATGCATAATATGCGGTAGGCTATGTATTGTATAATGGCACAATCTAAATATTAATTACGTTTTTTGGGGGGGGCTTTGGCTCATATTGTACATAGGCTCTATTATGTGTATGGGTGTTTTGAATTAGTCATCACCTTACACCATACCCAAACCGGATGCCATCGTGCGCAAATTAATTTTGTCCCCCCACACCAAACGCGATCCAATTATATTGGATATAACCAATTATATTAATTTGGGGACAGGTCAAAAAGCATTAAACACTTATGGCAAGTTAGCTAGCTAGCTTTGCAGTTGCTAGGTAATTTGTTCTATTTAGCTAGCTTGCTGTTGCTAGCTAATTTGTCCTGAGATATAAACGTTGAGTTGTCATTTTAAGGTCCTCTACTCCGACAATTAATCCACACATAAAACGGTCAACCAAATCGTTTCTAGTCATCTCTCCTCCGTCCCGTCTTTTTCTTCTTTGGACTTGATATGGCGATTGGCATTTAACTTTCAAAACAAGGTGTATTACCACAGCTGACCGACCAACCTCACATCTTTCAATCACGCACGTGGTTATAGACAATTAGAAGATGGCACGTGGGCATATGCTTCTATAAACCAATGAGGAGATGAGGAGAGGCAGGACTTGCACCGCGTTCAGCGTCACAAATACAACCTGACTTCTATTTTAGCGCTTGGCAACGCAGACACTCGTTGGCCCGCGTGAGCAGTGCGAGTGCAATGACTGAATAACATGTACGTGTACATTTATTTTGTGGTCAGCATGTTAGAAAGCTTTGTTCATTTCAATGTGCTAGGCTTTGATACAACATCCAAAAGGACCATGTTTTCCACTCAGTTTCAACCTGTTACTGAACTCCTTTTTTCAAGTTGATCAATCACAGTGAGGTGAGTTATAAAATCACGATACTGTTTGGATGATAAGTGTTTGATGTGATTCTCGATAAGTGGTTAGAGGGACAATAGAGCCCTGAGTACCAGGCTATTCGGACCTGCTGGTAGTTAGCAAGTTGGGTACAACCAAAGCATGTCCAGAGTGCATCAAAGGAGATTACCATGACTCAACAGTCATGTGGAATTTTACTGAGGTCATGACCCATGACTGCCGGTGTGGATGCGCACACACACGTTTGTTTTACTATCCTTGTGGGGACAAATTGTTTATTCCCATTCAAAATCCTATTTTCCTTTACCCCTACTCCTATTCCTTAACCTATACCTAAACCTAACCCTAATTCTAACCCTAACCCTAATTCTTACCCTAACCCTAACCCTAATTCTTACCCTAACCCTAATTCTAACCCTAACCCTAATTCTTACCCTAATTCTAACCCTAACCCTAATTCTAACCCTAACCCTAATTCTTACCCTAACCCTAATTCTAACCCTAACCCTAATTCTTACCCTAACCCTAATTCTAACCCTAACCCTAATTCTTACCCTATTTTCCTTTACCCCTACTCCTATTCCTTAACCTATACCTAAACTTAACCCTAATTCTAACCCTAACCCTAATTCTTACCCTAACCCTAATTCTTACCCTAACCCTAATTCTAACCCTAACCCTAATTCTTACCCTAACCCTAATTCTAACCCTAACCCTAATTCTTACCCTAACCCTAATTCTAACCCTAACCCTAATTCTAACCCTAACCCTAATTCTAACCCTAACCCTAATTCTAACCCTAACCCCAATTCTTACCCTAACCCTAATTCTAACCCTAACCCTAATTCTTACCCTAACCCTAATTCTTACCCTAACCCTAATTCTAACCCTAACCCTAATCCTAATTCTTACCCTAACCCTAATTCTTACCCTAACCCTAATTCGAACCCTATTTCTTACCCGAACCCTAATTCTTACCCTAACCCTAATTCTAACCCTAATCCTAATTCTTACCCTAACCCTAATTCTAACCCTATTCTTGCCCCTTACCCTAACCCTAATTCTAATTCTAACCCTAACCCTAATTCTAACCTAATTCTTACCCTAACCCTAATTCTTAACCCCCTAACCCTAACCTAATTCTTACCCTAACCCTAATTCTTACCCTAACCCTAATTCTTACCCTAACCCTAATTCTTACCCTAACCCTAATTCTTACCCTAACCCTCATTCTTACCCTAACCCTAATTCTTACCCTAACCCTAATTCTTACCCTAAGCCTAACCACGAAGCCTAAAATAGCCCTTTTCCTTGTGGGGGCTGGCAAAAAGTCACACATTGTACTTGTTTTACTATCCTTGTGAGGACTTCTGTTTTTTTAATAGACCTCAGGACTCAGTAATCAGATATGGATAAACAACCCATTTACAGCTGCTATTCTCCTGTCATTTGATAGCTCGAACATCACCTAGTTTAAAGAAGTAGTCTGATTATATGTCTGTGGTCAGTGTCTGATAGTGTCTGTTAGAGGGAGAGGTGGCAAGACTTCAGCCCGTTGACTGCTGATGTCATGGCTCTCCAGTCTGCCGTACTGACAGCGAATCATGTGGTAAGTGTGTGTGTGTGTCTGTGAATCATGTGGTCAGTATGTATTTGTGTCTGTGTTTGTGTGAGACCAGAGGGCTGAGAGAGCCGACGCACACACACACACACTCAATCCACTCCGCCGCTGTCAGGGGAGACTGCCACGCCCGTCTCGCTACGCAGCGTTTCCACGGTGATCTATGACCGAAGGGCCACCCCGGCAAAAACGCAAAGGGGCCACAGATACATCACACACAGCGTGAGAGGAAAACAAGATGTCACTGCCATGGGGGTGAGTGATGGCTCTATCACACACACAAACATTATGGAGCAGACACAATCTGCTGATGCAGTGCGCGTGTCACAGCAGCAACCCGGAAGGACCTACACAAAGAATGGTCTATCAGAGAACAGCATGGATTGCCCAAATAAAGGTGACCAAGCAGAATAAACTACATAACACCATAAACCAATATATTATATCAGATACACAGAGATAATTGTTTCTCACGGTCTGAGAGTCTTTAGGTGACTTTTGGCAAACTCCAAGTGGGGCTGTTATGTGCCTTTTACTGAGGAGAGGCTTCTGTCTGGCCACTCTATCATAAAGGCCTGACTGGTAGAGTGGAGCAGAGATGGTTGTCGTTCTGAAAGGTTCTCCCATCTCCACAGATGAACTCTGTCAGAGTGAGCATTGGATTATTGGTCACCTCCCTGACCAAGGCCCTTCACCCCCGATTACTCTGGTATCCTTCCCCAGATCTGTGCCTCAACACAATCCTGTCTCGGAGCTCTACAGAGAACTCCTTCGACCTCATGGCTTGGTTTTTGCTCTGACATGCACTGTTAACTGTGGGACCTTATACAGACAGGTGTGTGTCGTTCAGGATGCAGTTGAGCTCAATTTCAAGTCTCATATAAAAGGGTCTGAAAACTTAAGGTATTTCGGAAAATGTGGAAAATGTCAAGGGGCCTTAATATTTTCCGAATGCACTGTATATGGGGTTAATGAACATTTGAAAGGAGAGAAAAAAGCATCGATGGAGGGAGTCCTGATCTGACTGAGTTATTTTGGGAGTCATAGACAGGCTGTTCACACAGAAAGAGCCGACTGCAGAGACAGAAAACAGGCTCTCTCTCTGTGTGTGTGTGTGTGTGTGTGTGTGTGTGTGTGTGTTTGTGGTGCGCGGGTTGACTCATAACCCGCAGTCCCCACAGTTAAATCCTCGGGCGGGTTTAGGGTCATGAAATATTGCGTGGATGAAGGACGGGTAGGTGTCAAAAATCAATATATGTTGCCTATAATTCTTGTGCAATTCATATCTATAGGCTACATTGTGGTTTTACTTTCATTATTTTTTATCTGGCATTAGTGCATACGCCTAAGCTTTTAATTTTACACACAATAAATACATGCCAATTGCCAAAACATTTTGGGAACTTGGGCAGAAAAAGTTAACATTGAATTCAATAAGAGAAAAGCAGCAAAATGGAGAGTTGAAAACAAAGAGAAGGGAGGGCCAGAACAGCTGGCCTAATATGTGGGAAAGATTTGGTGAAGTGGTAAAAGTGGACGATAGCAGTTCCATTTGTAATGATTGTGAGGCGCTGTAACATTTTGACAGCCACAAGACGGGGACTTTAAATATGGCATGTCAAGGAAACTGTACTGTTTAGATGGGTTAAACGGAATAGTAACTCAAATCTGGACACTGACTGTGGGTCTATAACCTCTCACATAGCCTAATATATAAGTCTTGCAGAATTTTAAAATATATTTCTTTATTTTTTTCTCCTCAATTTCATGGTCTCCAAATGGTAGTTTGTCTCATCGCTGCAACTCCTGTACGGACTCAAGAGTGGAGAGAGAAAAAGAGAGTGAGAGAGCGAAAGAGAAAGACAGTGAGTGAGGAAACTAAGTGAGCAAGTGAGGGAGACAGACTGAGAAAGTGAGCGAGAGAATGAGAGGGAGAAGTGAGAGAGTGAGATGGATATAGATAGTAAAACAAAGGAGGGAAAGAGGAGTGGGAGTGGAAAGAGGAGTGGGAGGGGAAAGAGGAGTGGGAGGGGAAAGAGGAGTGGGAGGTGAAAGAGGAGTGGGAGGTGAAAGAGGAGTGGGAGTGGGGGGAAAGAGTGGGAGTGGGAGGGGAAAGAGGAGTGGGAGGGGAAAGAGGAGTGGGAGGGGAAAGAGGAGTGGGAGGGGAAAGAAGAGTGGGAGGGGAAAGAGGAGTGGGAGGGGAAAGAGGAGTGGGAGGGGAAAGAGGAGTGGGAGGCGAAAGAGGAGTGGGAGGGGAAAGAGGAGTGGGAGGGGAAAGAGGAGTGGGAGGTGAAAGAAAGGGGAAAGAGAGTGGGAGGGGAAAGTGGGAGGAAAGAGGGTGGGGGAAAGAGGAGTGGGAGGTGAAAGAGGAGTGGGAGGGGAAAGAGGAGTGGGAGGGGAAAGAGGAGTGGGAGGGGAAAGAGGAGTGGGAGGGGAAAGAGGAGTGGGAGGGGAGAGAAAGCGAGAAAGAGATAGAACATGGCATATAGCATGATAAAAATGTAATTTTCAGGGTCATTGTTTCAGAAGACAAACTCAACTATCCTTTAATTACCTTCACAGAGACATGTACGGCTGAATTACTCCACTCTCTCTTCCTAACCACTAACTGGGCCTAAGTACAACCAGAGCTTGAAAAAATTGATGAAACAGAAAAAAGACTAAATTTCCTCTTGCTCGAGCCAATCAGATAGCATATTATTACGCTTTGCACAACATACAGTATTAATGCCGCCGGGAGCCGGCTGCTTAGTCATAAATTAACAAACACATTTTCTAATGAATTCTTTGTTTGCTAATTAAGTAGGAAAACGGAATAATAATTCATTAATTACTAACACATGACCGTGTTGACATTTGAGAACAGGGTTGAGGCATAAGGCACAGAAAGCCCATTAACTTTCTCTGTGTCTCTTCCTCGTCTCATCTTACGGACAAAAACACATCACACCATTTTTTATTTCCTGTCAAATCTGCCTTTATCTGTGCACACAGCTACTTACACAGGCCATGTGTCTCTGTAAACACATAGAGAAACACAGCTTGTCACTAGTCAACAAGGCATCAATTATTTCACCCGATGGGGGAAACACATACTGTCCACACTTATGCGCACGCACGGACGCGCGCATACACACGGACACACATGCGGGCTGCATTGGGAGCAGGAGGCCAATTCTCTAGTGGATGATTGACAGGTAGGGCAGTGTATTCCATCAGGGAGGAGTGGAGGAGGAGGAGGACTGGAAGAGAGGAGGGGAGTAGGAGATGAGATTCCTGGATCCATCTCTGACTGGGGGATTTTCAGAAACACAATGGAAGATGGAGAGGGCGCCATGGAGTCGTGATTGCCATCAAAGTCCTGCAGAGGCACTGGCTGGGGCAGCGTATTGCCTACAATACCATTTCCACAACAATTTCCAAACACATCAACACAGATGATGTAGTGCCCGAGGTGTGCTGCTGTGGTACGTGACAGGCTACAGAGCAGCAACAGAGCACACACTGAAACACACAGCTGGGAAACAATGCAGATGTTTGCTGCAAACTGCTATGGAAGAGGATTCAGTATGTCCTCAGGTTAAATCAAGGGTGCAAAATATGGATTGTCCAACACCTCACAATTCTAGTTCAGAATGTAGATATGGCCTGAGTTCTAGATCAGAAAGTATGGCCTGTTGTTCTAAATCAGAATACATGCCCTGAGTTCTAGATTAGAATGCAAATATACACCGAGTGTACAAAACATTAGGAACACCTTCCTAATATTGAGTTTCACCCCCTTTTGCCCTCAGAACAGCCTCAATTCATTGGGGCATGAACCCTACAGGGTGTCGAAAGCATTACACCGGGATGCTGGCCCATGTTGACTCCAATGCGTCCCACAGTTGTGTCAAGTTGACTGGTAGAGGACCTCTACTCCGAATAGCATGTTTCATCTCATCCCACGGATGCTCAAGTGGATTGAGATCTGGTGATTGGGCAGGCCAGTGCAGTAAGCTGAATCCACTGTAATATTCATGGAACCGTTCATGAACAATCCTAGCCTTGTGGCATGGGGCATTATCCTGCTGAAAAAAATCTATTCATAAATGGATACACCGCTGCCATGAGGGGATGCACCTGATATACTGTGGCAGTCAAATGTTGCTCCGCTATTAATAAAGGGGCACAATCCATGAAAACACACCCCACACCATCACACCACCACCACCACCATCCTGCAGTGTTGACACATGGCATGATGGATGCATGTATTCATGTGGTTTTCTCCTAGTCCTCCCATCAGTGTGAAACAGCAGGATCCGGGATTTATCAGACCAGGCAATGTTTTTCCAATTCTCCAGTGTCTCCAGTGTTTTTGTTCCTTAGGTCACTGCAACCGCAGATTCTTGTTTTTTTGCTGAAAGAAGTGGAACTCCGTAAGGTCATCGGCTGCCATACCCCATTCGTGTCAAGGTACAACGAGTTGTGATTTATTTTATGGGTCTTGTACTAGTAGTTCAGTTGACTAGCTGTAGCCTGTCTGTTGCTCTGCACACTTTGTTTCAGCCTCCTTTCTCCTCTTTCATCAATGAGCGGTTTTTGACCACTGGCCTGACATAGGCTGGATGTCCTTTAGGTGCTGGAATGTTCTTGAAACACACAGGAAGATTTTGAGCGTGAAAAACCCAGCAACGTTGCAGTTCTTGACACATACAAGCCGGTGTGCCTGGCATTCAAATGACAAATTGATACTTAAGTATATTTGAAACCAACCCTTTTCAGGGAAGTTAGGAACCATTATACACAGACAGTTAGGAAAGCTAGCTTTTTCAAACAGAAAGTTGCATCCTGTAGCACAAACTCCCAAAGGTTCTGGGACACTGTAAAGTCCATGGAGAATAAGTGCACCTCCTCCCAGCTGCCCACTGCACTGAGGCTAGGAAACACTGTCACCACTGAAAAATCCGCAAAAATTGAGAATTTCAATAAGAATGTTTCTACGGCTGGCCATGCTTTCCACCTGGCTATCCCTACCCCGGTCAACTGCCCTGCTCCCCCCACAGCAACTCGCCCAAGCCTCCCCCATTTCTCCTTCACCCAAACCCAGTCAGCTGATGTTCTAAAATAGCTGCAAAATCTGGACCCTTACAAATCAGCCGGGCTAGACAATCTGGACCCTCTATTTCTAAAATTATCAACCGAAATTGTTGCAACCACTATTACTAGCCTGTTCAACCTCTCTTTCGTATTGTCTGAGATCCCCAAAGATTGGAAAGCTGCCGCGGTCATCCCCCTCTTCAAGACCCAAACTGCTACAGACCTAAATCTATCCTACCCTGCCTTTCTAAAGTCTTCGAAAGCCAAGTTAACAAACAGACCAAACTAAATTCATGCTCTTCAACCAATCGCTGCCCACACCTGCCCGCTCGTCCATCATCACTACTCTGGACGGTTCTGACTTAGAATATGTGGACAACTACAAATACCTAGGTGTCTGGTTAGACTGTAAACTCTCCTTCCAGACTCACATTGAGCATCTCCAATCCAAAATTAAATCTAGAATCAGCTTCCTATTTCGCAACAAAGCCTCCTTCACTCATGCTGCCAAACATACCCTCGTAAAACTGACTATCCTACCGATCCTTGACTTCGGCGATGTCATTTACAAAATAGCCTTCAACACTCTACTCAGAAAATTGGATGCAGTTTATCACAGTGCCATCAGTTTTGTGACCAATGCCCCATATACTACCCACCACTGCGACCTGTATGCTCTCGTTGGCTGGCCCTCGCTTCATATTCGGCGACAAACCCACTGGCTCCCGGTCATCTATATGTCTTTGCTCGGTAAAGCATCGCTTTATCTTAGCTCACTGGTCACCATAGCAGCACCCACACGTAGCACATGCTCCAGCAGGTATACCTCACTGGTCATCCCCAAAGCCCGCCTTTCCTTCCAGTTCTCTGCTGCCAATGACTGTAACGAACTGCAAAAATCACTGAAGCATGAGACTCATATCTCCCTCACTAACTTTAAGCACCAGCTGTCAGAGCAGCTCACAGATCACTGCACCTGTACATAGCCCATCTGTAAATAGCCCATCCAACTACCTCATCCCCATACTGTTGTTTATTTTGCTCCTTTGCACACCAATATCTCTACTTGCACACTCATCTTCTGCACATCTATCACTCCAGGGTTTAATTGCTATATTGTAATTATTCCGCCACTATAGCCTATTTATTGCCTTACTTCCCTTATCCTACCTCATTTGCATACACTGTATGCACTTTTTCTCTTATATTATTGACTGTATGTTTGTTTATTCCATGTTTAACTCTGTGTTGTTGTTTGTGTCGCACTGCTTTGCTTTATCGTGGCCAGGTCGCAGTTGTAAATGAGAAATTGTTCTCAACTAAGCCTACCTGGTTAAATAAAGGTGAAATAACACGTCCAAATTCCAGAATGGGCTCTCTGGTACTTTTAATGATATGACCCATTTAATAAATATAAATTGAGGTTATAGGTCATTAACCAATCACAGCCCTCCTTTAGGATTGCACATTCAGCAAATCACCAGCAGAGGGAGTTCCCTTTGAATCAATTTACCTTTCACTGTGTTGGTGGTGCTCATACAATAAATCAGAACTTCAGAATTAGCAGAGAGCCTTTTCTGGAAATGTTATGTACTTGTATGGTATATTGTTCCAAATTATATGTCTTAAAATAAACAACAGGGCTACTTTTGAGATTCTCATATTTTAGGATTTCAGTGTTGTTTCTTTGCTTGTATGCCATTATTGCTGCCGAGGCAAGCCTAGACTATACTCAAAGAGAGATGGCAAAGACGTGTTCTGATTGGTCTGTCTGTATTTGTCCAGGCTTGTGATTGGATTGAGATAGAAAAGTTCAAATGTGCTTATGCATATAGTGGGGAGAACAAGTATTTGATACACTGCAATTTTGCAGGTTTTCCTACTTACAAAGCATATAGAGGTCTGTATTTTTTTTTATCATAGGTACACTTCAAATGTGAGAGACAGAATCTAAAACAAAATCCAGAAAATCACATTGTATGATTTTTAAGTAATTAATTTGCATTTTATTGCATGACATAAGTATTTGATCACCTACCAACCAGTAAGAATTCTGGCTCTCACAGACCTGTTAGTTTTTCCTTAAGAACCCCTCCTGTTCTCCACTCATTACCTGTATTAACTGCACCTGTTTGAACTCGTTACCTGTATAAAAGACACCTGTCCACACACTCAATCAAACAGACTCTCTACAATGGCCAAGACCAGAGAGCTGTGTAAGGACATCAGGGATAAAATTGTAGACCTGCACAAGGCTGGGATGGGCAACAACTATTGGCGCAATTATTAGAAAATGGAAGAAGTTCAAGATGACAGTCAATCACCATCGGTCTAGGGCTCCATGCAAGATCTCACCTCGTGGAGCATCAATGATTATGTGGAAGGTTAAGGATCAGCCCAGAACTTCACGGTAGGACCTGGTTAATGACCTGAAGACAGCTGGGACCACAGTCTCAAAGAAAACAATTAGTAACACACTAAGCCGTCATGGATTAAAATCCTGCAGCGCACGCAAGGTCCCCCTGCTCAAGCCAGCGCATGTCCAGGCCCGTCTGAAGTTTGCCAAAGACCATCTGGATGATCCAGAGGAGGAATGGGAGAAGGTTGTGTGTTTTGATGAGACAAAAATAGAGCTTTTTGGTCTAAACTCCACTCGCCGTGTTTGGAGGAAGAAGAAGGATGAGTACAACCCCAAGAACACCATCCCAACCGTGAAGCATGGAGGTGGGAACATCATTCTTTGGAGATGCTTTTCTGCAAAGGGGACAGGACGACTGCACCGTATTGAGGGAGGATGGATGGGGCCATGTATCGCGGGATCTTGGCCAACAACCTCCTTCCCTCAGTAAGAGCATTGGGTCTTCCAGCATGACAACGACCCAAAACACACAGCCAGGGCAACCAAGGAGTGGCTCCGTAAGAAGCATCTGAAGGTCCTGGAGTGGCCTAGCCAGTCTCCAGACCTGAAACCAATAGAACATCTTTGGAGGGAGCTGAAAGTCCGTATTGCCCAGCGACAGCCCCAAAACCTGAAGGATCTGGAGAAGGTCTGTATGGAGGAGTGGGCCAAAATCCCTGCTGCAGTGTGTGCAAACCTGGTAAAGAACTACAGGAAACATATGATCTCTGTAATTGCAAACAAAGGTTTCTGTACCAAATATTAAGTTCTGCTTTTCTGATGTATCAAATACTTATGTCATGCAAGAAAATGCTAATTAATTACTTAAAAATCATACAATGTCATTTTTTGTTGATTTCTTTTAGATTCCGTCTCTCAAAGTTGAAGTGTACCTATGATAAAAATTACAGACCTCTACATGCTTTGTAAGTAGGAAAACCTGCAAAATTGAAAGTGTATCAAATACTTGTTTTCCACACTGTATAACTTAATTTCTTTCAATTAAAATGTAACTTCACAAACATATGAAGAAACATCTAAAGATCGATTATATGTGACTCACTCATTTTTGACATATGAGAAATAGAACCTTAGAGGTTCAAAATGAACTGTTTATATTTGTCAAACATCCTTCCTCACAATTAAGTTTCTATGTGAGAATTGCCAGAACAATCGCCCCATCCCAAAATGGACATATAGAGTGTGTGTTCTCTGAAATGTCACGGGAGGTGTGTGTGTGTCCTGCATACTTCATAGAGGTTGTGTATCTTTCCATCCCAAAACTTCAGAGAGTGTGTGCATCCTTGTGTGCATCTTCATAGGGTTTGTGTATCCACCTAGGTGACAGCATGCCAGCCTCATCCAGCCTCAGCTTGACAGGTAGGGAGATAGTGCTTCCCTCAGCTCTTCTCGCAATCAAAGTGTAAGAAGCGGCAAAGTAAAAGTGGGTTACCTGGATGTCAAACTGACAAAGAGCCTCCCATCTCCATCCCATCAGCCCCGAGTCCTGAAGCTCCCCTCTCATAGACTCACATTAACATCCTGCCGAACAATGCACCTAAATAAATCCCTCAAACTACACTCATTTGCATCCATCTCTCGCATCCAATATGTCAGGAAATTCACAGGGATCTCAGAGGAGATTTTTTCCTAACTCATAGATGGGGAAAATGGGGAGTTGGAGAAGTGAGTGAGTAAATTCAACTTTTTGCTTTCGGTGCTTATTTGGGGATGGTTGTGTGTAATGTGCTGTTGGCTGGTGGGTGTAAAGCGCTTATCAGAGTCCAAAAGCGTGTAAGGGTACGCACATCAGTTTTTGAGAATATTGGATCGTTGGCTTTCATACTTTTTAGATTCTCAGCCAGGCTCCAGAAATTTCTCCATCACCCTATCCAAATGAATAGAAGATGCGTATGCGGAACTGCGCAAGTTAGGAATTTTGGGGAGGTGCGCGGTCGGGCTGCTCATCCCCCACGGACAGTGGTCTCAGAGCCGCCGAGCTACTGTATTTTCCTAAGACACTGGGCCATCATGTCCAACGTTTGCCTGTTAGGCAGAAGAAGAAAGTGGAGAATGTAGAGCTGCAGGACGAATCAGGCCAATAGACAGTGGCAGTTAGCACCTTTATATCTTCTGCCTGTATATTAGGAAGAGACCTTTCACATGAAAGATGGGGCTTTGAACGTGTCCAACTTTTTCATGATGCCTTAAAGCTGAACTTAAGCCTCGGACGATCTCTTAATCTCCTGCTGTAGGTGTGACATTTGGGCCTGGGGATAGAAAGGTATGGGTCTTAGCGGCTGTAGCCGCGAGGGTTACACACACAGACAGATGGAGAGATTATATATTCTGATATTACATTTCTCTTTCTGCCTCTGTCTCATACTGTCTTACCGTGACTTTTTTAAGGCTTATTTTGAAGGACATTGTCTTGATTTATTATTCTTGACACATATGGTGATCATTTGCAATGATGGCCTTAATTAAAGGCACAATCCTGAATCTGTGTTTCAATCCCTAACGTAAACCCGCCACTTGGTTTGGTATAAAGCTGAAGGATGGGATTGGAGAGGTGTAACCATTGCTGAAACTGTGTTTCAATCCCTAACGTAAACCCGCCACTTGGTTTGGTATAAAGCTGAAGGATGGGATTGGAGAGGTGTAACCATTGCTGAAACTGTGTTTCAATCCCTAACGTAAACCCGCCACTTGGTTTGGTATAAAGCTGAAGGATGGGATTGGAGAGGTGTAACCATTGCTGAAACTGTGTTTCAATCCCTTAAACCCGCCACTTGGTTTGGTATAAAGCTGAAGGATGGGATTGGAGAGGTGTAACCATTGCTGAAACTGTGTTTCAATCCCTAACGTAAACCCGCCACTTGGTTTGGTATAAAGCTGAAGGATGGGATTGGAGAGGTGTAACCATTGCTGAAACTGTGTTTCAATCCCTAACGTAAACCCGCCACTTGGTTTGGTATAAAGCTGAAGGATGGGATTGGAGAGGTGTAACCATTGCTGAAACTGTGTTTCAATCCCTAACGTAAACCCGCCACTTGGTTTGGTATAAAGCTGAAGGATGGGATTGGAGAGGTGTAACCATTGCTGAAACTGTGTTTCAATCCCTAACGTAAACCCGCCACTTGGTTTGGTATAAAGCTGAAGGATGGGATTGGAGAGGTGTAACCATTGCTGAAACTGTGTTTCAATCCCTAACGTAAACCCGCCACTTGGTTTGGTATAAAGCTGAAGGATGGGATTGGAGAGGTGTAACCATTGCTGAAACTGTGTTTCAATCCCTAACGTAAACCCGCCACTTGGTTTGGTATAAAGCTGAAGGATGGGATTGGAGAGGTGTAACCATTGCTGAAACTGTGTTTCAATCCCTAACGTAAACCCGCCACTTGGTTTGGTATAAAGCTGAAGGATGGGATTGGAGAGGTGTAACCATTGCTGAAACTGTGTTTCAATCCCTAACGTAAACCCGCCACTTGGTTTGGTATAAAGCTGAAGGATGGGATTGGAGAGGTGTAACCATTGCTGAAACTGTGTTTCAATCCCTAACGTAAACCCGCCACTTGGTTTGGTATAAAGCTGAAGGATGGGATTGGAGAGGTGTAACCATTGAACACTAGGAAATATCCCAATATTTTGTCTTTATCATGACTGCGCTGTTCTGTGGTTGAGCGATGTGACTGGTCACTGTTTTATGGTGCTCCAATGGAGTTAATTTAGCCAGAGGAGATATGTTTATTGGGGGGGGGGCTCCAAGAGTGACGCTTTCCCCACATAGTCTTCCTCGCGCACGATGACAGATGAGTAATGATATTAATACATTCGCCAGAACGATCCGCTGACATTATTTTCTCAGGATATTAACTTTCCTTATTGAGTCCCATTCTACTTCTCTGCCAGACATTTAATGAAATGACAAAACGAAAACTTTTAAGATTTATTTTATCCTTTCAATGTCCTAAACCTGTCTTAACGTCGGCGAGCGACAAAAAAAAGTAAATATATTCATAAATCATTTTAATAATAGAGTTCTCATTGCATTAGCCAAGTGAGCTGTCTGGTTGCCAGAGTGTGATTGCTGCTCAGATTGTATATTTCTTCCACACAATGCTTTTAATTATATCCCTGTCTGTCCTATGACGGAGAAGCAGACGTAACATATCAAAGATGATATGGAGGGCAAGAAAGTGAGGGTGTAATTGACCCTTCGCTAAGCCCCACCCTAGAATTTGGTGCAACCAATCGCAGCAATCCAAATGATAGAAAATGTCGTCGAGTTCCGACACTTCAGACAAGCTCATGTTTGAAACACATAATAGCTAGTGAGGGCATTGGGAAAAACATAAAAGTGCTTAATTGTTTAAATGTTTAAATAATTGAACAGTGCATGAGAGGAACTTGTTACTGTGATTCATGAAATGCAGAGCCTGTTGACGTACTATTTTTCAATCTGAAATTATACTTTTGTTACCTTGTTTGCTAGCTCAGCTGGTTAGCTAGCTCTCAGTCTCATTGACCACCAAACGTTGCTAATACTAGCTAGCTACAACTTAATATAACTTGTTTTCTAGAAATGTTAGGACACACCTACCCATTCAAGGGTTTTTCTTTATTTTAACTATTTTCTACAATATAGAATAATAGTGAAGACATCAAAGCTATGAAACAACACATATGGAATCATGTAGTAACCAAAAAAGTGTTAAACAAGTCAAAATATATTATCTTCAAAGTAGCTACCCTTTGCCTTGATGACAACTATGCACACTCTTGGCATTCTCTCAACTAGCTTCATGGGGTAGTCACCTGGAATGCATTTCAATTAACAGGTGTGCCTTGTTAAAAGTTAAATAGTGGAATTTCTTCCCTTCTTAATGTGTTTGAGTCAATCAGTTGTGTTGTGACAAGGTAGGGTTGGTATACAGAAGATAGTCCTATTTGGTAAAATACCAAATCCATATTATGGCAAGAACAGATAAAATAAGCAAAGAGTAACGACAGTCCATCATTACTTTAAGACATGAAGGTCAGTCAATGCCGAAAATTTCAATAACTTTTTTCGCAAAAACCATCAAGCGCTATGATGAAACTGGCTCTCATGAAGACCGCCACAGGAATGGAAGACCCAGAGATACCTCTACTGCAGAGGATAAGTTACCAGCCTCAGAAATTGAGAAATATTGCAGCCCAAATAAACTCTTTACAGAGTTCAAGTAACAGACAATTAGGACACTGTGTGTATCAGGCCTTCATTGTCAAATTGCTACAAACAAACCACTACTAAAGGACACCAATAATATTAAGAGACTTATTAGCTAGCTAAGTTGGCCATGTTATTAATACAACTCTAATTTGCTATTAACAAAGACTGAAAACAGTCGTACACATTAATGAATGCAATTGCTGACATGTTTATTTATCGTTTACACTAATTATTCCAATTATTCAAAGGTAGCATTGTTATTTTATTTTATTTTAAAACTAAAATTCTTGATTGCATTTCAAGTCATGAATGACTCCAATGCTGTGCTTCTACACCTGCATTGCTTGCTGTTCGGGGTTTCAGGCCGGGTTTCGGTACAGCACTTTGCGACATCAGCTGTTGTAAGGGCTTTATAAAGAAATGTGATTGATTGATTGATTGATATGCTGTGTGATGACATGAATGAATGAATGATTGATTCATACAGTAGCCTATATAAGTATTTTAGTAAGTTAGACAGGATGCGCTCTTAGGCCGACATCTCGACGGTGAATATACAAGGCTGCTATACTAAGCCTACTAATGATAATGACATGACTTATTATAATTATGATCATCAAAATAATAGTTATAAAAACAATAAGAAGGAGATTAAGAAAAATGTGGGTTTTTATTATTATTATAAATATAGTTTTTCTGACAATTTGGATCGGTGTAAACAACACTAATTCGATTATAAGTAATACCAGAGTAGCTGTTATAACGGGGGAAACGTGTAAAGCCTTTATTACAGCATAGCAAAGATAAAAAACAGTTGAATTTGTGAAATTGTTTATCCGACATGTGGTTGCATGAGGCTTGGTGCTCGGGAATCTGTTGGCTATTAAACAAACACTCAAACAGGATCTGTCTTGTTTCTGTCGATATATATGGATGATTCATAAAGCCAAGCACAATTCCTCTCTCCTCACTTGTCTTAGACAATGAAGGCAAGGGCTGCTTTGAAGGCAAGGGCTGTTATCAATGTCTCCTGTCTTCACTTCTGCTTCCACCACATTGTCCTCAACACCAAAGTGCTGGGGAACTTTGCTATTATGCACATAGCAACATGGTCTAGGAAGGCTGCAATTCAACAGCGCACTGATGTTTCAGAACTGCAGATAGGGACCGCTTTCCAACGCGGGAGAATGTGCATTTGTTATAAAAAATAATATACTTTTTTATTAGTGTTGCACCATTGCTCTTATGTAATACAACCATATACTATTTCAGTAGCACATCTTAGAGTGATGGACTGTGCCATCCCCACGGCCTCCACAATTGATTAGTCCACGGACAGGTGTATTTTACTGCTACTGCTAGACTAAAGAATTCGTGGATGACAAACAGCCTATCAACCAAACAATTGACCAGTCGACTAAATGGGGTCACCTGTAGTATTAAAGTAGTAGTACTTGGTTCCACATTCATAGCACGCAATGACTACAAAAAGCTTGTGACTCTACAAATTTGTTGGATGCATTTGCAGTTTTGTTTGGTTGTGCCCAATAGAAACGAATGGTACACTTAGAAAAAAAAGGGTTTTAAAAGGGTAATTTGCCGAGGGATAGGGTTCTACCAAGAATCATTTTCATCTGAAGAACTCTTTTTGGAAGACCAGGGCTCTTTGTAAGGCAAAGTGTTCTACCTAGAACTATTAACATCCTAAGGTTTTTGGAAAAAAGGGTTCTTTGATGATTTTTGGGAGGCAAAAAGGATTCTTTGGAAGGCAAGAACCCTTCTGAATTCGAATACCGCTATTTCATTGCAATTAGATTTTCTTTATTTGAAATAGTGCCTGAGCATGTGTTTACCTAAATGTTTAAACTTTAACATCAGGAGTTTGAGTAATCTGCTGAGTTTAAAAAAACAGAATGATTTAAACTGTACCGATACGTGGGTATTTGTGCATGTATCTGGTATTCCCTAAATAATTTTACATATACAGTACAGACACTCCATGACCAAAAGTATGTGGACACTTGCTCGTCAAATCTCATTCCAAAATCTTGGGCATTCATATGGAGTTGGTTCCCCCTGCTATAACAGCCCACATTCTTCTGGAAAGGCTTTCCACTATATGTTGGAACATTACTGTGGGAACTTGCTTCCATTCAGCCACAAGAGCACTAGTGAGGTCGGCACTGCTGTTGGGCGATGAAGTCTGGCTCGCAGTCGACGTTCCAATTCATTCCAAAGGTGTTCAATGTGGTTGAGGTTAGGGCTCTGTGCAGGCCAGTCAAGTTTTTCCACACCAATCTTGACAAATCATTTCTGTATGGACCACGCTTTGTGCACGGGGTATTGTCATGCTGGAACAGGAAAGGGCCTTCCCCAAACTGTTGCATCATTGTCTAGAAAGTCATTGTATGCTGTAGTGTTAAGATTTCCCTTCACTGGAACTAAGGGACCTAGCCCAAACCATGAAAAACAGCCCCAGACCATTTTTTCTCATCCACCAAACTTTACAGTTGGCCCTATGCATTCTCAGGCATCCACCAAACACAGATTCGTCCATCGGACTGCCGATGGTGAAGTGTGATTAATCACTACCGAGAACACGTTTCCAATGCTAGTCCAATGGCGGCAAGCTTTACACTACTCCAGCCGACGCTTGGTATTGCGCATGGTAATCCCAGGCTTGTGTGCAGCTGCTCGGGCATGGAAACCCATTTCATGTAGTCCCGAACAAACAGTTATTGTGCTGACATTGGTGAGTTTTGCAACTGAGGACAGAAGTTTTTTTTTACAACATACGCACTTCAGCACTCGACAGTCCTGTTCTGTGAGCTTGTTTGGTCTACCACTTCACGGCTGAGCCGTTGTTGCTCCAAGACTTTTCCACTTCAAAATATTAGCACTTACAGTTCAGTTGACCGGGGCAGCCCCTATCCAACAACTGACTTATTGGAAAGCTGGCATCCTATGACAGTGTCACGTTGAAAGTCACTGAGCTCTTCAGTAAGGCCATTCTACTGCCAATGTGTGTCTATGGAGATTGCATGGCTGTGTTATCGATTTTGTTCACCTGTCAGCAACGGGTGTGGCTGAAATAGCCACATACACCAATCCACAAACTTTTGTATATAAAGTATCAGAGGGTCTGCTGAATGACTGAACTGCAAATGTCACAGATATGAATGGGCCTATACCTTATGCTGCTGGCACCACTTCTACTATTACAACTCCAACCAATGTCATGCATGCTATACACTACCACTACCATCCCTACTAGAGGTCGACCGATTAATCGGAATGGCCGATTATTTAGGGCCGATTTCAAGTTTTCATAAATCGCTATTTTTGGAAGCAGATTTTGCAGATTTAAAAAAATGTTTTTTTACAACTTTATTTAATGAGGCAAGTCAGTTAATAACACATTCTTATTTTCAATGACGGCCTAGGAACGGTGGGTTAACTGCCTTGTTCAGGGGCAGAAAGACAGCTCAGGGATTCAGTCTTGCAACCTTACGGTTAACTAGTGCAACGCTCCTAACCACCTGTCTCACGAGGAGCCTGCCTGTTACGTGAATGCAGTAAGAAGTCAAGGTAAGTTGCTAGCTAACATTATACTTATCTTGTAAAAAACAATCAATCAATCATTATCACTAGTTAACTACACATGGTTAATGATATTACTAGTTTATCTAGCGTGTCCTGCGTTGCATATAATCGATGTGGTGCGTATTCGTGAAAAAGGACTGTCCTTGCTCCAATATGTACCTAACCATAATCATCAATACCTTCCTTAAAATCAATACACAGAACTATATATTTTTAAACCTGCATATTTAGCGAAAAGAAAGGTTAGCAGGCAATATTAACCAGGTGAAATTGTGTCACTTCTCTTGGGTTCATTGCATGCAGAGTCAGGGTATATGCAACAGTTTGGGCCGCCTCTCTCATTGTGAACTAATTTGCCAGAATTATGACATAACATTGAAGATTGTGCAATGTAACAGCAATATTTAGACTTAGGGATGCCATCTGTTAGATAAAATAGGGAACGATTCCGTATTTCACTGAAAGAATAAACGTTTTGTTTCAAAAAGATAGTTTCCGGATTCGACCATATTAATGACCTAAGGCTCGTATTTCTGTGTGTTATTATGTTATAATTAAGTCTTTGATTTGATATTGATAGAGCAGTCTGACTGAGCGATGGTAGGCAGCAGCAGGCTCGTAAGCATTCATTCAAACAGCACTTTTGTGCATTTTGCCAGCAGCTCTTCGCTGTGCTTCAAGCATTGAGCTGTTTATGACTTCAAGACTATCAACTCCCGAGATTAGGCTGGTGTAACCAATGTGAAATGGCTAGCTAGTGAGCGGGGTGCGCGCTAATAGTGTTTCAAACGTCACTCTCTCTGAGACTTGGAGTGGTTGTTTCTCTTGCTCGGCATGGGTAACGCTGCTTCGAGGGTAGCTGTTGTCGATGTGTTCCTGGTTCGAGCCCAGGTAGCGGCGAGGAGAGGGATTGAAGCTATACTGTTACACTGGCAATACTAAAGTGCTTATATGTCACGTCCAGACCTTGGTTCCTTTTTTATGTCTCTATTTTAGTTTGGTCAGGGCGTGAGTTGGGGTGGGCATTCTATGTTTTTGTTCTATGTTTTGTATTTCTGCTTTTGGCCTGCTATGGTTCCCAATCAGAGGCAGCTGTCAATCGTTGTCTCTGATTGAGAACCATACTTAGGTAGCCTGTGTTCCCACTATGATTTGTGGGTAGTTGTTTTCTGTTGTGTGTCTGCACCAGCCAGAACTGTTTATTTTTGTTATTTCTGTGTTCATTAAAAAATATGGACTCATACCACGCTGCACCTTGGTCCTCTCCTTCCAACAGCCATTACACTATAAGAACATCCAATAGTCAAAGGTATATGAAATACAAATGGTATAGAGAGAAATAGTCCTATAATTCCTATAATAACTACAACCTAAAACTTCTTAAGTGGGAATATTGAAGACTCATGCTAAAAGGAACAACCAGCTTTCATATGTTCTCATGTTCTGAGCAAGGAACTTAAACGTTAGCTTTCTTACATGGCACATATTGCACTTTTACTTTCTTCTCCAACACTTTGTTTTTGCATTATTTAAACCAAATTCTGTATGGGCTTTTTTTTGGTCCTCCAAAAATCAGTATCGGCGTTGAAAAATCATAATCGGTCGACCTCTCATCCCTATTACTAACAAAACCTAGTAGGATGGAGTAAACCTTAAAACTTAATGATAGGACAGTCATACTCATACATATTTCTGAAAGAGCTGCAAAATCTGGACCCCTACAAATCAGCCGGGCTAGACAATCTGGACCCTTTCTTTCTAAAAATATCTGCCGAAATTGTTGCCACCCCTATTACTAGCCTGTTCAACCTCTCTTTCGTGTCATCTGAGATTCCCAAAGATTGGAAAGCAGCTGCGGTCATCCCCCTCTTCAAAGGGGAGACACTCCAAAGGGGTCACTCTTGACCCAAACTGCTACCGACCTAAATCTAAAGCCAAGTCAACAAACAGATTACCGACCATTTCGAATACCCAACAAAGCATCCTTCACTCATGCTGCCAAACATACCCTTGTAAAACTGACCATCCTACCAATCCTCGACTTTGGCGATGTCATTTACAAAATAGCCTCCAATACCCTACTCAACAAATTGGATCCAGTCTATCACAGTGCCATCCGTTTAGTCACCAAAGCCCCATATACTAACCACCATTGCGGCAGGGTAGCCTAGTGGTTAGAACGTTGGACTAGTAATCAAAAGGTTGCAAGTTCGAATCCCCGAGCTGTCGTTCTGCCCCTGAACAGGCAGTTAACCCACTGTTCCTAGGCTGTCTTTGAAAATAAGATTTTGTTCTTAACTGACTTGCCTAGTAAAATAAAGGTCAAATAAAAAATTAAAAAAGTTTTTTTTTTAAATTGCGACCTGTACGCTCTCATTGGCTGGCCCTCGCTTCATACTCGTCGCCAAACCCACGGGCTCCATGTCATCTACAAGACCCTGCTAGGTAAAGTCCCCCCTTATCTCAGCTTGCTGGTCACCATAGCATCTCCCACCTGTCACACACGCTCCAGCAGGTATATCTCTCTAGTCACCCCCAAAACCAATTCTCTCTTTGGCCGCCTCTCCTTCCAGTTCTCTGCTGCCAATGACTGCAAAGAACTACAAAAATCTCTGAAACTGGAAACACTTATCTCCCTCACTAGCTTTACGCACCAACTGTCAGAGCAGCTCACAGATTACTGCACCTGTACATAGTCCACCTATATTTTAGCCCAAACAACTACCTCTGTATTTAATGTAATTGATTTATTTTGCTCCTTTGCACCTCATTATTTTTATTTCTACTTTGCACATTCTTCCATTGCAAATCTACCATTCCAGTGTTTTACTTGCTATATTGTATTTACTTTGCCACCATGGCCTTTTTTTGCCTTTACCTCCCTTATCTCACCTCATTTGCTCACATCGTAAATAGACTTGTTGATACTGTATTATTGACTGAATGTTTGTTTTACTCCATTTGCAACTCTGTGTCATTGCATGTGTCGAACTGCTTTGCTTTATCTTGGCCAGGTTGCATTTGTAAATGAGAACTTGTTCTCAACTTGCCTACCTGCTTAAATAAAGGTGAAATAAATAAATAAAATACTCCAGCTCTTATATGTCCCCATACCCTACTTCACAGTGTCTTTGAATAAATAAAGAGCACAATACTTCACACATGCCACTTTCATCTGCAGTGCATCTTCTCAGTCCTTCTCATGAAAGCCAAGAGAGATGGACAAAATCTCACCTCTACTCTCCCCTGCAGATCCATTCTCATTTCCACTCAAGCGTGTCTTTATGTGTGGGCTGAGCAGTAGTCGCAGGCACACACCGGTCCTCCATTTTGAATCCCAGTGGAGGGCTCTGAACATTACTTTTAACCAGTCTGGTAATCTGACCTGAGTGGTTGGTGGTGACATTAGCCAAACCAAAAAAACATCAACAGTAAACTGAGAAGACTTTTAAATGGGTACTACATGAATAATAGAGAAGAGACACAGGGTTGAGACACAAGGCCGTGTCGGAATCAGACCTCTTGCTTACTAAAGGAAGAGGAGCGGATACGTTGAGAGGAATGAGACTAGTGTTTATGTCAGCAAGTATGCACATGCTGTACTGTTGTAGACATGGTGGTACCACAGAGTTTCCAAACCCAGAGACCCAACATTGCGATACTTCCGGGAATGCTTCGCGTAGCAGGCTCGACAGACCAGACCGGGGTTTGGGAAGTCAATGACATAAATGAAAAAAATCTTCCTTAGTTGTTAATTTTCTCTATTTCTAACGGCACGACCTTGATTGAAGTGACACGTTTCATTTTCTTCAAAGACAACTTTATATTGACGCAGTGCTTTGATCTGACAGCATGCACATGCGCAGTCCAGCGCGACACAACCATTAGACCCAATTACGTGTTTCTGCGTATTAGCACGGCTAGCTAACGTTGCCATGACATCACCTTCTTGATCCGGGATTTCTATTGGAGAAGTGTCGAGGCATCTTCATACTAAAGCATCTTTGGTGGTACGGTTTGAAACCAAAAAGTGGAACCCACCGACATTTATCAGCAATTACAGATGTAGGATCTTAATTTGGTCACTCTGTTGCAGGAGAAATGTCCTGCAATGCAGGAACTTTCAAACTTGAAGTTTGTAAATTCCACTTAGAAATTCAAGACTTCCCTTAAGACAAATGTATCAACCCCTAATCCCCATAATAATTATATTTTCCTGTTTCTGCAGGATTATTTAACTGCTATACCAACCTGGCTCAAATTATGATCGTACATCTCTAACCAATGGAGTAGAAATGTGGTGTTTCAATTTACAACCAGTCAGCCCTGAAATGTACTCTGAGATTCAACTGTTTCGTGTCAACCCCATCACAAACAGCTCCACAACAGAAACCACTCACTCTACTGTACATTACTAATGTAAAATTTCCCCAATTCATTCTTGATCGCCTCAGATGCCCCCAACTATTAAGTACGCTCTGATGTCGCCTCATAAAACAACAACAACAAAATGTGTATGATCTTTCAAGGATGGTTACACCCATTTCTCAGGCTCTGACACAAGGGCATGTTAAAAATGGCTCTCGGCTTGTTTCACACACAGGCCTTCCCTTTACAGAGGGTGGAGGAGGTAGAGAGGGGGGTAGAGATTCAGATCAGATTCAGATTGTTTCATAGTCACATAGATTGCAGGTGGGATTGCAGGGTAAGGTGAAAATCTTAGGCTTCGAGCTCCAACATGCAGGACTAGTGAAATAGAACTATGAAAATGGTCTGAAAAACAACATAAATAGAAATAGCACTATAGACATCATAATAGCTGTGGCAGTGATGAATATATACATGTCCATTGGGGAGGAGGCAGAGTAAAGACAGTTGGGGGGTGGGGTGGAATGACCATGGGGGAGGAGGCAGAGTAAAGACTGTTGAGGGGGTGGGGTGGAATGTCCATAGGGGAGGAGGCAGAGTAAAGACTGTTGAGGGGGTGGGGTGGAATGTCCATAGGGGAGGAGGCAGAGTAAAGACTGTTGAGGGGGTGGGGTGGAATGTCCATAGGGGAGGAGGCAGAGTAAAGACTGTTGAGGGGGTGGGGTGGAATGTCCATAGGGGAGGAGGCAGAGTAAAGACTGTTGGTGGGGTGGAATGACCATTGGGGAGGAGGCAGAGTAAAGACTGTTGAGGGGGT